>NW_027397069.1:33424387-33446079 GCF_003265705.2 Callorhinus ursinus
TGAGAAAGTTTTTCTGTAGCTGAGCCCTTGCCTTATAATTTGGTTCTTATAGTTGCATCACTGTCTTTTTTATTCCATATCCAAGTTTCTTCCTTGTAACTTGTTTTTTTTTTTTTAAGATTTTATTTATTTATTTGACAGGGAGAGACACAGAGAAAGAGGGAACACAAGCAGGGGGAGTGGGAGAGGGAGAAGCAGGCTTCCCATAGAGCAGGTGCCTCTTCCTTATAACTTGTTTAATATCCCTGTTTCTCCAACTCTGGAGCTCTACTTTATACCCTGATATTCCTTGTGACTAAAGTTGTATATTGCACTCTTAGTATCTATAAACAGGTCATGTCTGCTTATATTTATATAATTGCCTAAAACTACCTCCAGGGACATTTTGTTTTTCTATTGGATGTCACTGACATGCAACCATACACCTGTTTGAATCTGTTCAGTGGGCCGTCAGTGGAAGTTACATTTTATCTTCACCCCTAAAAACTTATCCAGTGTCTCAGTTCTGATTTTTTTTTATCATTTTATTTTCATCCCTCTATAAATCCAAGAGGTACATATTACCTACTGGGTTGTGAGAAGGATATGCAAGTAAACAATTTGGAGTATATCTCCATATACTTGCAGAAATAAAAATCCAAATACCATACAACCAGGTTGTTGAGAAGTTGTAAAGTGTGGAGTTATTTTGAAAGAAATGTGTCTTCCATGACAAGATGAGAGTTCTTAAATAGTAGGGAATTTATTTTATTTAAATCATTTTAGAATTACTTAAAAGGATCATGTTTTTTCAATGTTAGTTCATACACATATATTTTAATTTATGTCTTCAGTTTATATTGGAAGATGAACAACAAACAATATTATTTTCATAAAATATCACATTTCATGCCTCAAATTATAGGGGATATAGAAAGATTAAACTGATAGTTTAAAACATTGCACTAGAGAAAATTAGGTAGCTGAGAATTGTTATTTTATTTTATTTTATTTTATTTTATTTTATTTTATTTTTTGTCTCTGAGAAACAAAGGGGGGGTTCTACAGGGGAGGGGGTGGGGGGATGGGTTAGCCTGCTGATGGGTATTAAAGAGGGCATGTACTGCATGGAGCACTGGGTGTTATATGCAACCAATGAATCATGGAACACTACATCAAAAACTAATGATATAATATATGGTGATTAACATAGCATAATAAAATTAAAAAAAGAATTGTTATTTTTATTCATGACATAGTTGATATGTTTATACCAGCTTGTGAAAATTAGTGTTGGCTGAAGAGATACCTTCTTTTCTTGTTCAAATAGACAATGCTAGATATACATAGAAATGGCATTATCTTTAAAATAAAATAATTAGAACATCTTATTTACACAGTTTACCAGGGGACCCTGAATTTTTTATTATAGAATTTATAAAGTTCTGCTCATGAAATTTTGCTTCAACTATAAGAGTCACAGTATTTAAGAGAACAAGAGAATTCTTTTTTGAGATGTAAGGGAAAAATAAAAGTAGAAACTTCTAAAACTTAACTCTATTGGATTATTATTACTTGTGCAGTACTATTACATTTTAATTTTCTTTCATCTTTATTAATTAAACTTAAGGGACCAGTACAGTTTTATAATAGAATCATACATTTGGAAGGAGTTTTAGTGATCATGATCCTTTAGATAGCAAGAAGTTTATTTGCCTTAATTTATAAAGGTTATAAGCCAGAATACTCCATGTGAGAGTTTGGAACAACAACAACAAAAATGTACCCTCTTTGTGAAGGCTGAGATGCTAAATTCTCATAGACATCCACAGCTTATGAAGGAAGATAAATAGGAAATCTCTGAAAGACACATGTTCTAATAATGGCTGGCTCAATTTTGCCAGGGTGGAGGGATCACAGCTTCGTTCTCCAGGATACTTACCTTTCCTGCCAGAGACACGTACCCAAATGTACCGTAGAGATTTCTGAAAAATCAGCATAAATCACCATGCTTCCGTTCTTGACTAAAACAATTAGATTAAACATGAGTTATATATTACAAGATCAAATCAATATAAGTCTGTGATGATGGTGGTTGAGGGTATTCCTCTGGTTTAAGGATCTTATAAGAACTCTGCTAGCCACTCTCTATTCTAAAGGTTCTCAAGCCCTGGACAAGTCCACAGTTAGCTAAGTATCCTTGATTCATTTTGTTCGGATTTTGGCTCATTAGATAATCCTGAGCCTTTGGTTCCCATTTTGTTGCTGTCAAGTCTTCTTTTCACACTCAAATCCAAAAGCTCACTCTCTCTGCGCAGTATCCCTCCTTGCTTAGTTGTGAGTTGGGAAATTTGCCGCTTGTGAACACCAGAGATAGTGTTAGTTACAAAGATGTATCTGACATGGTTGCTTGAGGCCACTGAGTGTTCAAAAACAGAGCTAGAAATAATAAAAGAGAAGAGAGATTGGAATGGGGTAAAGGTAGTTATGCAATAGTTGTAATTTGTCATAGATACCAAAAGGACATTAGGAATTGAAGCAGGAGGTGAGTGCCAAGCCAGCCCAGGGAAGCACCTCATTAGTCTACAGATAGAAGATATCATAGCCAGGAAAAATGGGCTTGCCTCTTCAAACCATGTTTAGTGGTTTCTATTGGGATTTCTTCTTAAGAAGAGAAGTGTCTCTTTGTCCATGCACTGGAATGGCAAAGAACGGTATTCAGAAAAATAGGCAGATGACAGGCAAATGATCAGATGAATCATCTCCTATTCTTGGAGGCTTGTACCTCTTTCACAAATATGAGTTAATGCATGTGTATACTTTGGTTAAATAGTACCATCCTCATCATGATGGGTATGTGGAAAACATCTGTGAAGGCATAGAAGTAGCAGTAGCTAAACCTGCATGAAATAGAATCTTGTAGAGGAGTTTACACTTAATTCTGAAAGATGTTTTGTTTTGCTTTGTATTGTTTCTAAACAGGCAGAAATATCTCAGTATTATTCCAGGAAGTAAAAACAATGTGTTCAGGTATTATGTGGAAAAGTGTTGTATGAACAGGGAACAACGGAAGTGTATTATGGAATGTATAGAATTGACTAGTTAAAGTTGAGATTTGAGGGACTACGTTCTAGTTCATAAAATAATTGCTCAGCTGTACTATGGAGTTTAAATTGTATCTTGTAGGTGGCTAGAGCCAATGAAGGCATTTTAGTAAAAGAGGTAGTATAAATGGACTAGAAATGGAGAAGATACAGGCAATAAGGCAAGAGAGGAAGCTATTTCAATGGTGTCAAAGAAAAGTGATAAAAGTACACTAAGAGTCAGTTATAGAGAAGAACTTAAATTTTACCCATGTTTAAAGAACCTACTTCTCCTTAGTTTTGGTTTCCTCATACGTACAGTATATGTTTTGAACTCTGTGATTCTGAATATTTTTCTAGTAAATTAAATTGATTTCCCCTCCAATCTATTGAACAGATAAAAAGTTGTATTTTGGCTGAGATGATAGAGTGAAAATCCAAAAATCAGTCTCCTTTTCCCAGAGCAGTCCTTGTGGCATCTCTGAAAGAACCTAATTCTCAGTTATAAAACACTGGATTAGATAATAGCTAAAATCCTTCCAGCTCTATTGTGTTTTTATTCCCTGAGGATATGATTACTGCAGTGATTGATTTCTATTTTTACACAAGGTGAATATTCTCAGAAATAATGTCATTCAGTAACTGTGAAGTGTGGTAACTTACATAAATGGGTGGAAAAAACAATATAGTTACTTCCTTTTTAAGTTTCTGATTACACTTTTTTGTAATATGTCAGTGAAAATACTTCAAATTAAAATTACAACTGAGTTGTTTTACTGATTGTACAATTTAAGTTTGTAGAGTATAAGCCAGTTCAGTCAAGTAAGGATTAAGTGACCATTCCTTGTTCTGATAGGCAAAATTGTGTGTGAAAGAGGAAAGAAAACTATTACAAAGCCATTCTTTCAAGTAATTACTATGTATTAAGACCTATTGTTTACTAAAGTCTCTCCTTATTTAGTTCAAACAAAGCTATATCATTATCAAAGACAAGGCTCCCTGTTCTATTCTCTGAGGAAGATGGCAAATGGTTTCAAGTGATAAGATAATAACTATAGGGACATAAGGATGCAGTACACAGTCCAATTTCTTCCACTTGAAATTGTTTAATTTGATGTTTTCAATCCTGTTAATTTTGGTATTTCTTGAGGCTTTAAAATGCAAACTTTATATAAGCTTTTTAAAGGATTTTTAAAAAAATATTTTATAGTAAATATTAAGTTAAATTATTAAAATATATTTTAAAACATTTTTAATATACCTTTTTAAAGTATCAAAAAGATGTTCAGGATACATAAAGGAGAAATGAATCATGATAACTTCATATTATAAATTTAACCTTAGTTCCTATTTTGGAAAATATAATTTTTTACACATACTATAAGCAAAATGATGTAAACAAGAATAAAAAACTATGAAGTTTAATGTGAGTAATCATTTTGTTGAACAAGTAGAATCCAAAGAAAATAATCAGAAAACAACCTAATACTTTTCTGCGATTCTCCATTTATCTTACTCTATAGGACTAATTCTTCCCTGTATTTCTTTTTCTTTTTTTTAAAGATTTTATTTATTTATTTGAGAGAGAGAGAGAATGAGAGATAGAAAGCACGAGAGGGAAGAGGGTTAGAGGGAGAAGCAGACTCCCTGCTGAGAAGGAAGCCCGACGTGGGACTCGATCCTGGGACTCCAGGATCATCATGACCTGAGCCGAAGGCAGTCGCTTAACCGGTGCCCTCCTCCCTGTATTTCTAAAGTAAAACTGGAACGGATCCTTTATTCTTCTGATCATTTTCACATAATAAAATGTTTTGTTTTGGTTTGTTTTGTTTAGGCACTTCTAGTCATAAGGACAACTTCAGTTCAGTAATTAACATGCATCTTTATCCTGGCTTGTTGTTTTCAACTCTTTTGTTGATGTTTAGTTATCTGAGGGTGTACACCTCTAGGTTTTCTCTATTGAAGTCTTCTTATCGGCTTAGCAAACTGTATCAGTGAGTTCTATCACAACCCACCCATGCTAGCTCCCTCTTGTTCATAGTTATTATCTGGTACATGGGGTATATGTTCCAAGCATCCTTTGCTCTGGCAAAGTATGGAATATGGGACCAACCCTAACCCAGCCACCTCTCCCCTCTTCCATAGCCAGCTTATTTATAAAACACTCATATTCTTTAGATATATTAGCTCAGAGGAAGACCTAGTTCCAGGTTCCAGGGGACATGGCTCTGTGCATCCTGGTTCCCTGTTAAAGGGGAGAGTTCTTGCCCCAACTGTCATTACACAGTGTCCAGCTGATGTATATTTCAGGGTTTGTCTCTACTTCATTAGAACCACTTTTACCAAGGGGGTGCCCCTCCCTAAATGACCTGCATAAGTCTTAAGCATAAAGATGCAGCCATTTTGAGCCACTGCAGGACAGCTCTGACATTCCATATTGTTACAGAGCTCCTGATGTGATTGACTGGTTCTGCAGCACCTGCATTGTAGGATGACTTCTACCCAATTCTGCTTCATTTCCCTTTCTTTTCTATAAGAGTTATCTCTAATAAATATCCCATATACTAAACTTTATCAGAGCATGTACTGCCAGAGAACCAAACCTGAGACATTCTGTGTGATAGTTTTACATTCATTTTGGATTTTAGTATCTGGTCTTGAGGATCTAGTGAAAACTGATACTAAAACGTTTATTATCATTGTGTGTATGTGCACATATATGTTTTATATATATATATATATATACACACACACACACACACACTCAAATGTCCAAATATTCTGTACACTCATTTTATGGACAGAACATAATTAAACTTATCCCACCAGGTTCCAAATTTATTTGACTGCTGAGGTCTTGGTAACTTGAATTTAGTCCTATGTAGCACTAAACCCTTTGTATTGTAATTGATTGCCTATTTAGTTTTTAATTTTTCCTAATAGACTGTGTGATGAGCGATCAGTTATTTGCTTACAGTGTGTGTTCAATAAAATATTTTGAGTAAATGAAAAAATATAAAATAAATGTCATATAAACTATTATTACACTTTACTAATGTAATTCTTCCCCTAGAACTCAATAGATTGTGTGCTATGAACATGAACTTTATATTATTAATTTTATAAGAAAAACTTAAGTATACATTCATGATACAATAATTTGATAATGCAGTTTTGTTATCGTAACTATTGTGACACTACATGTTTATTAACAAAATGTCTTTTAATATTTAGCATTTATCTGGAATTAGCTAATTCTATATCTTGATAGATATTATGAATTGTGTAAGTAATGTAATATTTATTCCATCAGTATGATTTTAGATTAATGTTTTCTCTAAAAATGTCTAACATTTAGCTTAGTTTTGTTTTCAGAGAAGCATACACAACAAATTCTCACTATAGTCATTGGGGTAGCCTAAACTGCATTTAAAAAAGACTCAAAAGTATAATGGCTCAAACACAAAAGTAGTTTATATCTTGTTCACGTAACTACTCAAGGTTTTGTTTTGTTTTGTTTTTTAAGACTTGCAAGTGACTCTTTTGCAATTTTTAACTCAAAACCCCGCTTTTCCTTTGGAGGCTCCAACGACCTCTGAGGGTGTTGCTCTGACCAGTTTTATAAGCTTGGATTGATTCTCATATTGTTAAAAAGACACATTTTCAGTGTTCCGTAAACCGATGTTAAGAATCTCACAGGGAAGCTGTAAGAAAAACAGGTTCCCAGGTTTTAATTCTGTATATATGTTTCTGTAAGTCTGAATTGAGGTCTGGAAATCATTAATTTTAACAAGTATGCAGTTGATTCTTATATTAATTTAGGAAAGAATGTAAAGATAATAAGGAGTGAGTGGTAGGCAGAATTCAGAGATGGCAACCTGAGTTGTGTACACACAACTTCTTTCTTATTCAGCCAAACACAAGAAACTCTTATGAAGAGATTTGGCAGAATAATTAAAATTCCAAATCAGCTGACCTTAAGATAAGGAGATAATCCTGGTGGGCCTGACCTAATTGAATGAGTCCTTAAATTCAGAGTTTTCTCCAACTGGTTGTAGAAGGGAAGGTCAAAAAGGCACTCCATATGGTCTGAAAGAAAACAAACTTCCAGGTTGTGAACTGGTATGGAAACCACATGGAAAGGGAATGTGATTAGCCTCTAGAAGCTGAATGGTCCACACCAAGAGCTATCAGGAAAACAGTGAACTCAGTCCTACAACTACAATGATATGAATTCTGCCAACAGCCTGTTACTGCTAAACAAATAATTACAAACTAAGTGACTTAAAACAACAGAAATTTATTATCTCAGAATCCTAGAAGCCAGTAGTTTAAAATCATTATCACTAGGCCAAAATCAATTTTGTACCAAAGCCTGATTTTTTCTAGCATCTATAGGGGACAATTTGCTCTTTACCTCTTCCAGATTCTGGTGGCAGCCAGCATTCTTTGACTTATGGCCACATCACTCCAGTCTCCAAAACCAGCATCTTAAATTCTTTTTCTGCTCCATATTTACTTGGCCTTCTCTTCTCTGTGTGTGGCTCTAATCTCCCTCTGCCTCTCTCTTGATTGCAGTAGGGACCACCTGAATAACCTGAAAATCCTTAACTTAATACCATCTGCAAAGACTTTGCCAGATACGGTAACATCCCCAGATTTCAGTGATTAGGATGTGGCTAACTGTTGGGAGCCATTTTTCAACTTAACCACAGCTAATGAGTTTAGAAGAGCCCAAGGCCCAGGGAGAAGCTGCAGCCCAGCCAACACTTTGGTTTCAGCCTCTTGAGACCTGAGCAGAGAATCTAGTCATACCATGTCTGGACTTCTGATCTCTCACTTTAAGTTGTTTTAAGTTGCTAAATTTGTGGTTATTTGTCATACAGTAATAAAAAAAAAAAACATTATAGAGATGACAGATTTTTAAGTATTTAGGCTGTGATCTTTCCCCTTTCTCCAAAACTTCTTTTATGTTACTTAATTCAGTAAAGAGTAACTTCTTTCACTCAGAAGTGCAGGTCAGAAACCTGCGAGCTTCCAGGGATTCCTCCTTCTGGCTTAAAATCTTTGCCCAAATAATCCTCAAACATAGTGCATTGTATTTCCTTAATCGTCAAATCTCTACCCTTCTCTTCATTACTACTGCCACAACCTTCATTCACATTCTTAACATTTTTACCTCTGTTGTTTAAATAGCTTCTTAACATCAACATGTATCCCATCAGGGCGCCTGGGTGGCTCAGTTGGTTAAGCGACTGCCTTCGGCTCAGGTCATGATCCTGGAGTCCCGGGATCGAGTCCCATATCGGGCTCCCTGCTCAGCGGGGAGTCTGCTTCTCCCTCTGACCCTCTTCCCTCTTGTGCTCTCTGTCTCTCATTCTCTCTTTCTCAAATAAATAAATAAAATCTTTAAAAGAAAAAAAAAACATGTATCCCATCTGAGTTACTTATTCTTAACAAGGCTGACAAAATGACACATCTGAATATCAACTATAATCATGTCAGTTTCAATCTGAATACTCTCTGCTACCTCCCTATTGAATTTAGAAAACAAACAAACAAAAAAAGCTAAGCTTTTTTTCATGAATATGTACAATTTGCATGTATTTTTAAAGTGGAATGGAGAAATTTAGTTTCCTGGTACAAAACCACTTTGAGCTTCTGAGCATATGAGCCATTATTCTCTGTAGTTAAAAGTACTTCCATGAAAACATGTGAGAAGCCTGTGCACATGGCACCCTCTTGGCTATCAGACTTTCCTCCACCTCTCCATAGACTAACCTGTCAGGATCTGCATGCTCAAGTCACAAATAACCTTTTCCCTTGAGTCTTCCTGTGCTACCTCCAGGCTGGAATAGTCACCTCTCCCTTGCCTCCATAGTTACTACATCACTTTCACTAAATATTTACTTAGCCAAGGGCTATACCATCATTTCATTCTACTATCTATACTCACTGTTTAATACAATGCTCAGCATATAGTTAGTTGATCTCAGTGTTTATTGTGAAGAAAATGAATAAATGGATAACTCCTGAATGTATGTTGAATGTTTTTTTTTTCTAGTTGATTTTTGAAGGATGTTTAATTTATGAACAATCAGTCCTTTTGTTTTCATTTATTTCTTAATTTTTTTAATTGGACTTAGCACAATATATTGTAATAGTTTGTTATTGGCCAGACTTCTGTAACTCTGATGTATAGGATGGTCTTTCCTTTGGCGAAATGTTGTCAGCATCTAACAGAAGGTCTGTGCATATTAAGTATTTATTACATATGCTTTACTTAATAAATGATAATGAAAGGGAAGAATTTAGGAAGGAGCCAAGGAAAGAATAAGAGAGAGAGAGCTAATGAGGGATTTGGGGAGAATTTGATGTTTAAAGGAAAATAACATGTAATGCAATTTGAAGTTGGAAATGTGAGGGCTTTTTGTTGTTTTTTGTTAGTTTCTTTTCATTTCTTTTAAGATGTATGGGAGGAAACAGGACTATGGGAGGAAACAGGACTCATTGGATGGGAGGAGGTTGAAAAATAAAAGAACTTATAATTATAAAACTTATATAGAACTTATATATTTATAAAACATAGAACTTATATATTTATAAAATAAAAGAACTTATAATTAAAAGATCAACTTGCCAAAAAGATGCAAGAAGGTATAATCAAGGGCATAGAAGGTGATGCTCTTCCCTCAAGAAAAGTTTAAAGGTGGAAAAGAAAAAAAAATGAAAGAAGTTTCAAGAGATGACCTCATTTTCTCTGAAATAAGAAACAAGGTTGTCTGATGAGAGTAGGAGATGTTGGTGGTATTCCTTGCTTAAGGAATGGTGTTTGGGAAAGATATGAAATGGTTTCTTTGAACTGAATGCAAGCAAAATCTGGTGATTAAGGACAAAAGAATGGAGCCATTTTCCCTCTAAATCTCTACATTTAGTCTTTCTTCTGACAAATCCTTTATGTTTATGTTTGCCAGATGAAGCATAATAAAATATAGTTTTCCTCACATCATTTCTTAAGATAAGGACTGTGCATTTCTGATATTACTATAAAAATTTACAAGGTGATTACTTAATAAATATTCTAAATTAAATAATAAGCAAAATAAAATCTATTCAACTTATCTTACTAGTTCGGTTTACATAAAACCAAAAAGACTGTTCATCATGCACACACAGATACTTTCATTACCATATGTTACAAAGTATTAATAAATTATATGCTAATTAGGAGATATTTAATATAAAGATAAAGAGAGCAGGGGAAATTAGAAAAGTGAACATGGAGATTACACTTATCGGTCAAGAACACATGGGAATTAAACTCATTGGTGTATTTTTTCCATAACTGATGCCCAGTTGTATCATTATATAAGTTCCATTGGGTTCTCCTCAATCAACCTTGGCAAAAAGTTTTAGGAAAAAACAGGATACCATTTAATCAAGGGACTAAAGGAAGATAGGAAAGTGTTGGAGGGTGAAACTTGACAAATTCAAGGGTTGATCTTTGAATTAATGAAGTAAACTATACCAATGGGCATCAGTGCTGTGTCTCACTGCGCTGACTTGAGATATTAAAAGCATTTGAGCCAAATATGTTGATTAAATTATAAATGATATTAGGTGGGGTGCCTGGGTGGCTCGGTCATTAAGTGTCTGCCTTGGGCTCAGGTCATGATCCCAGGGTTCTGGGATTGAGCCCCTCATTGGGCTCCCTGCTCGGCGGGAAGCCTGCTTCTCCCTCTCCTACTCCCCCTGCTTGTGTTCCTGCTCTCACTATCTCTCTCTCACTGTCTGTCAAATAAATAAATAAAACCTTTAAAAAAATAAATGATACTAGAATAGTATCATTTAAAAAAATAAATTATACTAGAATATAAGAGTTATTAGGATTAAATTAAGTTAATTTATGTACATTCAATCATTTTGCAACAAATTTTTGTAGTTTGCATTTTATTTTTGGGTGTTTGACTATCGCAGGGTATACACTTTATGCCTACTCTACAGTGATAATTATTCCCATCACAAAGAGCAGCACTTTTTTCAAGAACATTGTAACAGACTAAAAAACTGCTATTTTTCACTTAGGAAAAGTTTCTCGTAAAAAATCAACATTTTCTCAGAATTTTAAAATCAACTGATTAATGTATTAAGTGTATTAAATCATTAAAATAATGTTATTATGATTAATATTCCAAAACATTGTCCTAGGAGCCCTAGAAATTTTAGAAGAGCAGGATTTAGCAAACCTGTCTCATAAGTCTGCTTTGTCATTCACACAATTCGAAACATCTTGCTGAGCTGAATGCTCCAAGACTATGGAACTTAATAAAATTCAAATCAGTAAGTAAATAGCTGATTGGAGAAAACATGCAGAAAATAAAGATTGGATTTTATACCTAAACATTTTAGGTATAAAAAACCTAAAAACCTTTAAGCCTGCTTAAAAGATAAGCCAAGCCATATATTAATTTTTCAATAAATATTTATGTAGTAAATACTATGAATGATAATCTGTTTATTAATTTCTTCAACAAATATATTTGTGCCCCCATGCTGCTAGTTGTTGGGGAAGCAACAATGGAAAAACAGAGTCCCTGCCTTTGGTGTCAATAATTGCAGTTCTGTGGTATAATTGTAATATTTCAGAAATTACAAATATTTCATTTTTGTTATAGAATAAAGAGTAAAGAGTTGTGGCGGGAGCTGGGACTGGATAGATGAGCAAGAACTTTATAATGAAAAGTCTTACAGAAAGTGAAAAGATCTTGATGTAGAGCTTATTACTACTATGGATAATATACCCTTGATCATAAGAAAAAAATGTCATAATTAAGATATTTAGTCTAAGGACCAAAAAGAGATATGTATTTTGAATATATCCTAGTATATATAGTAGGAATTAATGCAGTTATTTAAAAAAAAAGTTTAATATATGTTTAATATATAATATAAATATAACTGATACATTAATATAAATAGTATAACTTTATGTGTATACATATGTAGTATATAATATGTATAATCATCAGAATCAGGAAGATAAATCAAACATTCAAATGGAAACGGCAGACTTTATTTAAATAGTGTTAGAGACCTTAACAAAATACCAACAGTTTTTTTCCTAGAACTAGAAAAAAATAATCTAAAATTTGTATAGAACCACAAAAGACCCCAAATAGCCAAAGCAATTTTGAAAAAAGAAAAAAACTGGAGATATCACAATCCCAGATTTCAAGATATATTAAAAAGCTATAGTAATCAAAACAGTATGACACTGGCACAAAAATAGACACATAGATCAATGAAACAGAATAAAGAGCCCAGAAATAAACTCATGTTTATATATGGTCAATTAATCTTCAATAAAGGAGGCAAGAATATGCAATGGGAAAAAGACAGTCTCTTCAACAAATGGTGTTGGGAAAACTGGACAGCTCCATGCAAAAGAATGAAAAGTGAACCACTTTCTTACACCAAACACAAAAATAAACTAAAAATGGATTAAGGACTTAAATATGAGCCCTGAAACCATAAAAATCTTAGGAGAGAACACAGACAGTAATTTCTCTGACATTGACTGTAACAATATTTTTCTAGAGAGAAAAGCAAAAATAAACTCTTGGTACTACCTCAAAATAAGAGGCTTCTGCACAGCAAAGGAAACAGTCAACAAAACTAAAAGACAACATACTGAATGGGAAAAGGTATTTACAAGTGATATATCTGATAAAGGGTTAGTGTCCAAAATATATGAAGAACTTTTGCAACTCAACACCAAAAAACCAAATAATCTATTAAAAAATGGGTGGAAGATACATTTCTCCAAAGAAACATACAGATGGCCAACAGGTGCATGAAAAGATGATCAACATCATTAATCATCAGAGAAATGCAAATCAAAACCACACACACAAAAAAAAAGAAAAAGAAAAGAAAAAGAAAAGAAAAAAGAAAAGGCAAGCCAGAAAACAGACTTTTAACTATAGAGAACAAATTGAGGGTTGCTGGAGGGGATGAGGGAGGGGGAATGGGTTAAATGGGTGATGGGTGTTTAGGAGGGCACCTGTTAAGATGAGCACTAAGTGTTGTATGTAAGTGAGGAATCACTAAATTCTACACCTGAAAACTAATATTATACTGTATGTTAACTAACTGGAATTTAAATAAAAACTTGAAAGTAAAACAAAATAAAGTTTTCATTAAAAAATGGAAAAAAGTGGGAAGCCATGAAGAGACATTTCTCCAAAGAAGACATGCAGATGGCCAACAAACACATGAAAAGCTGCTCATCATCACTTATCATCAGGGAAATGCAAATCAAAACCACAATGAGTTATTACCTCACACCTATCAGAATGGCGAAAATCAAAAACACAAGAAACATGTTGGTGAGGATGTAGAGAAAAAGGAACCCTCATGCACTCTTGGTGGGAATGCAGTCCCGTGCAGCCACTGTGGAAAGTAGTATGGAGATTTATCAAAAAATTAAAAATAGAGCTACTATATGATGCAGTAATTCCACTATTGAGTATTTACTCAGAGAATATAAAAATACTAATTTGAAAAGATCTATACATCCCTATGCTTATTGCAGCATTATTTACAATAGTCAGATTATGGAAGCAGTCCAAGGGCCCATAAATAGATGAATGGATAAGAAGAGGTGGTGTGTGTGTGTGTAATATGTATATATAATGTGTCTATATATGTATATATAGTATGTATACATATGTGTGTATATATACAGTATACACATATATATATCCATTGTATAATGTATCTCAAAGTAAAAACTTCAAAGTTTAACTGTAGAAATAAAGGACTGATTACATTGAAGACTATAGCACAAATGTATATATAAACGTATGTACATACATACATACACATACATACACACACAGTGGAATATTACTCAGCCATAGAAAAGACTGAACTCTTTGCCATTTACAGCAATATGGGTGGGTATAGAGAGTATAATCGTAAGTGAAAGGAGGCAGTTAGAGAAGGACCAATACCATACAATTTCTTATGTGGAATTTAAGAAACAAAACGAACAAAGAAAAATAGAGACAAACCAAAAAACTGACTCTTAACTATAGAGAACAAACTGATGGTTGCCAGAGGGGAGGTTGGTGGGGGGAAGGGTAAAATAGGTGAATAAGACTAAAAGTACACTTATGATGAGCACTGAGTAATGTATAGAATTGTTGAATCACTATATTATATACCTGAAACTAATATGACACTATATGGTGGCTGTACTGGAATTAAAAAACAATGGTGTGGGGCACCTGGGTGGCTCAGTCAGTTAAGTGTCTGCCTTTGATTCAGGTCATGAACCCAAGGTCCTGAGATTGAGCCCTACATCTGGCTCCCTGCTTATCTGGAGTCTGTCTCTTCCTCTTCCAAGCCTCCCCCCACCCCACTTGTGCATGCTCTCTCTCTCTCTCTCTCTCAAATAAATAAATAAAATATTTAAAAAATAAAATAAAAAACAATGGCATTAGAAGTACATGCTACCCAAGTTTTAAAAATAAAGACTAGATAGGGGCACCTGGGTGGCTCAATTGGTTAAGTGTCCAACTCTTGGTTTCAGCTCAGGTTGTGATCTCAGGGTTGTGAGATTGAGCCCCATGTCCACCTCCACTGAGCTTGGAGTCCACTTGGGATTTTCTCCCTTTCTATCCCTCCCTGTCAGTACCCTTCCCACCCCCCATGTCCTCCTCTCACTCTCTCAAATAAACAAAATCTTAAAAAAAAATAAAGACTAGATCATGGAGAATTCTTATTCACTTTGTAGTAAAATAAAAACCAATAATAAAACCAATATAAAGATGAAGAGAGTAAAACTAAAATGTGGAAGTAGGAAGAGACTAAGACGCTTACTAGAGAAAAAATGCTCCACATCACTTGTCATCAGGGAAATACAAATCAAAACCACAATGAGATACCACCTTACCAGCTAGAATGGCTAAAAATAACAAAACAGGAAACAACAAATGTTGGCAAGGATGTGGAGAAGGGGAACCCTCTTACACTGTTGATGGAAATGCAAGGTGGTATAGCCACTCTGGAAAACAGTATGGAGGTTCCTCAAGAAGTTAAAAATAGAGCTACCCTTGGACCCAGCAATTGCACTTCTGGGTATTTACCCCAAAGATACAGATGTAGTGAAAATAAGGGGTACGTGCACCCCAATGTTCATAGCAGCAGTGTCCACAATAGCCAAACTGTGGAAGGAGCCGAGATGTCCTTCAACAGCTGAATGGATAAAGAAGATGCAGTTCATATATACAATGGAATATTACTCAGCCATAAGAAAGGATGAATACCTACCATTTACATTGACATGGTTGGAACTGGAGGGTATTATGCTAAGTGAAATAAGTCAATCAGAGAAAGACAATTATGGTTTCACTCGTATGTGGAATATAAGAAATAGCTCAGGGGATCATAAGGGAAGGGAGAGAAAACTAAATGGAAAGAAATCAGAGAGGGAGACAAACCATGAAAGACTGTTGGCTCTGGGAAACAAACTGAGGGTCATGGAAGGGAAGGTGGGTGGGAAGATGGGGTAACTGGGTAACGGGTATTAAGGAGGGCATGTGTTGTGCTGAGCAGTAGGTATTATGTGCAACTGATGAATCACTGAACACTACAGCTAAAACTAATGATGTACTGTATGTTGGCTAGTTAAATTTAAATTAAAAAATATATATCATTAAAAATGGCAAAAAAAGGGGGGGGCTGGGTGGCTCAGTCGTTAAGCGTCTGCCTTCAGCTCAGGTCATGATCCTGGCATCCTGGGATGGAGCCCTGCATAGGGCTCCCTGCTCAGCGGGAAGCCTGCTTCGCCCTCTCCCACTCCCCCTGCTTGTGTTCCCTCTCTGCCTGTCTCTCTCTCTGTCAAATAAATAAATAAAGTCTTAAAAAAAAAAGCTTACTAGAAAACAGGTTTGAAAAGTTGCTTATGATGCCATAAGTGGCTTTCTTGTATATGACTTTATGTGTAGTTTGACCAAAAAGGAGACGCATTTCTGGAACAATTAGGAAATAGTTAGAAATCAGTTTCTCTGTCAGTTCCTTAAGGAGGCAAGAAATGAATAATACTGAGTCAACTTATGGAATAAATAAGTTAATAAGAAGGAAGCCATTAATAAGGAGAATGTTGGAAAAAACTTCAAAGTTTAACTGTAGAAATAAAGGATTGATAACATTGAAGACTATATCACAAAACAGACTGAGTAGAGGAGAGACAACAAAGGGCATTAAATAAAGAAGAATTCATCATTTTTCAAAGGTTATCTGTATCTGCATGATTAAAACAAACAGGACCACAAATAATAGAATCAACATGATATAAGATGCTTGAAAAAGAACTGGGACACACCAAATGTCATATTCATTGCCTTATATAGCAAGCACTGTTAGCTCAGATATAGCCTGCTGATGCAGAAGGGATAGCACATGCCCAAGGGAACTGTGGGAATGACAATGTAAAACACAGCACAGCAAAAGAGGGCATGAGAGTGATTAAGATGAACAACTGTCCCTCTATTAACAGAATGTGAATCAGTTGATTTAGCTGACACGGCTCTTTCTGTCATTCCCCAGTTCATAAGTATCCCTCCTGCTCCCAGTTAAAGGAATATCAACCTTGAAAAAAAAAAAAAAACACTCATCCTTCATGATAAGCACCTCTCTCTTGTTAGAGCATCCATAATAAAAACACTTTGAGTCAAGTTTAGTAATAAGACATTCCTGTGAGATCATAAATATCCTCTGATGTTCTCATTTTCTACTTCCAAGTATATTTTAGCTTTTTCCAAAAGGAAGAGATCTACAAGGGCGCAATTCAAATTTAATAGAGCAGGAAGAGCTGTATATTTTTAGGTCAGATCACCATGCCTAGAAACAGTTTAATGTCCTTAATTAATTTACTTTTATTTAATGACCCCTGATAGGTATCCTGCTATGCTCAAAGTACATCCTTCTTGTGTATGTTTTAGTCTTATATTTTTAGAAAAACACATCATAAACTTAATTACTGTTCAATTCACATAGAAAAGTAGAAGAATTATTAATTAATCATTTGTTGAGGCAGACTAAAATGAGGACTCATGGAATAGGAGTTAACAGACTTAAATTTAGTTTAGAAACTATCTGTAACTGAGTGTTTCATCTTACTTGCGGTATTTGTCTTCCCCAGGATTAGTTGAGAGGCATCCTAGTATAGAGGTTAAAAGCACAGTCTCAAGATAGACTGTGTGAGTTTATACACTTTATCCATTACTAAATAATCATATAAATTTGGAAAAATTACTTGCTCTCTTTGTGCTTCAGGTTTTTTAACATTTAATATTGAAGTAATAGTAATAATCTCTCTTTTAGAGTTTTAGGCAGTGGCATATATATGTTAAATTAAGATAATGGGAGTACTTACCTCTGTAGTTTGTTATGAGAGACAGATCAATTTCTTCAGATAAATTGTTCTTGAAGGTGTTTTCCCATAAGCATCTATTCAATGTTAATTGTTTTTTATTAGTGTGATAGAAATAAGGGGGTTTGAGAAATCCTCATAGTTATAAGCAATATTTTGGGTGTAGTGCAATATAGGGGAAGACATCCATGAATTTCATGGATTTTCCAAAGGTTATGTTTTAGTTATTATTGCAGGATAACAAACTACTTCAATTTAGTGGTATAAAAAAGAGTTTTCTAATGTTTATGGATTCTGTGGATCCGGAATCCTGACAAGGCATAGCAGGTAAGGCTGTGTCCATGCTATAATGCTTGGATTTCATTTAAGATGTAACTGACTGGGGGTTATTAATAGAGGCTACTCTGGTTACTATTACTGTGTAATTCAGTATCTGAATCTTAATGTGTAAAGCAGCACAGTTTTTTTGTTTTGTTTTTTATTAAGCCCTCAGTTTCTGTGTGCCAAGAATTCAGAAAGGGAACTACAGCTGGAAAGGCTCAAATGACTGGAGGATCCACCTACAGGATGTCTTTGTCTCTGCTATGTTCAGATCCTGGGCTAATGGCTGTAGAATGGGCTCCACTGGGACTGTTCATTGGCTTATACTTCTCATGTCATGGTGGCTATGTTTTAGAGAAAATGTATGAGAGGGAATTTATGGAGAGAGAGCATCCTGAGAGAACCAGGTGGCCTTGGCCGTCTCATAATTATCAGTTCTGTTGCACTCTGTTAGTCAAAGCATTCATAAAACAGCCCACATTCAAGGAGATGGCCATATACTCTGCCTTCCAATAGGAGGATATTAAAATTTTGAGGGGCAGTGTTTTTAAACCACCACACAGTTTGATATAAAATCTAAACAACCACTTTTGTCCTTCCTATCTCTGAGTTTATGCATAGCTGCTTCTTCAGGTTCTAGTCAGTTTTGAACATTCAAGTTTATAAATCAT
Source organism: Callorhinus ursinus (assembly GCF_003265705.2). NCBI lineage: Eukaryota > Metazoa > Chordata > Mammalia > Carnivora > Otariidae > Callorhinus > Callorhinus ursinus. The sequence continues at coordinate 33,442,882 of NW_027397069.1, forward strand.
TTTAATCTCCATCTAGCATTCCTTTCACCTTAAATTATTCAACATGTTGAAAAGTAAATTTATCAATATTTCTTAAAATAAGTTTTCTGGACATCCTATAAAAAAAGCATCATGATTTTGTTAGGAAACTAAACTCAATGACATTCTTGACATTTATCTAATTACCTCCATATTTATTCCATCATCAAGTATTTTCAAGTCTTCCTTCTTAAATACCCTCACAAATGCCTTTTTTAATTCCACTTCCATTTAATTAGTTCACATCTATATCATATTTTATGGAGATTATTAAATAATTATCTTCCTGTTCAGCCAGCCTTTGATCACTCCCCTCCTTCAACTGACCCTTCACTTTGCAAAAATATTTGACCTAAACAATGCAACATAAATATTAAGCACTGATTAAAGAGCTTCGATTCATTCCAAAGTTTACAGAATAAATTTAAGATTCCTTTTTCACAGGGCACTTTCATTGGAAACTTTGTGTCTAACCTTGCAAGTTCTGTTATTAATATATGATGTGAATGATTATTTGAATGGGCATTTGGGAACAGATACAGACATAGAACCAGAGAAAATACAAGCAATAGCCCCAGGCTCCTGCAGAATCAAATTTACTCCCGTTGATGTTTTAAGACTACATTGATGCTGACCTTGAGTTGAAAGAGAAGCTACTCTCAGAACAGCAAAATCATGGCCAGATGGAGCCCAGTTGACAGCAACTTTAAAAATCCACTCATTTAACCTTGTCCAGATTAAACTCCTACATGCTCCACTCAAGTTTGTCTGCACATTGTTCTTCTCTTATAGCAAAACCTATTCAGAATCTTTTTTTCTCACATTTTTTCAACATACATGAACTCTCCTCTCTCCTTTTTATTTTAGCAATCCAGAGGTTTTTACATTTGTATAAACATCAGAAGTTTCTTAATCTTGGTAAGTTGGTTTAAAAATGCACATATTTTTATTCCAAACCCAGACCTACTAATCAGATATGGGACTGGGGTTAAAAATCTGTATTATATCAACTGAAAATCTGAGACTTTCATCAGCCTCAGAAGAGTCTAATGAGGCTGACCAATGCCAGACAGCTATTAGGCAAAAATGTTCTGAAGATAACTTAGTAGGCCTCTACTTGCAATGATGTTTACCAATCAATTTTGTAAGAATCCATCTCTATCTTATGAAGATGAAATTGTATACACCATTATCTGACCTTTTTAAATACTTTCTGAGGTAGAACACTGTAGTGAAAGGGAGAGTTAATTGTCTAGAGAAATCAGATAATTTTACTTCTACTTCCAGCTTGGTTTAAACATGAGGAGTTAAATTCCTTTCTGAGCATCCATTTCTTTCTATCTTTTTTTATTTTTCATTTGAAATACTGGATTGATGATACCTATCTCATTTATTACATGTATTGTGAACATAAGTTGACTTAAAAAGACTTAGACTTGAAAAATAGACTTGAAAAAAGTGGAAACTTTTAAGTACTAGATATATATATATTACACATATTTAGAAAATTATACTTATTCTTTTACTATTTAAACTATGCTCTTATCTATTTGTGTGCTTGCTTTTGTTTTGTTTTATTCCTTGGTTAATTTGTTGTTCATATTCTCCCAATAGATTATAAATTTCTCAAGGGATTTAAATTATTCAACCTCCAGAATTTCCCCTTTTTTCCTATATGAGTTTTTAATGTTGACTATATAGCTGAGATTTGACAAAACTACACCTGTTTATGTGGAATTCTTTAGATCCTGGTAGATTGCATATGGTCATATTTCTTGATCGCAGTGATAATTTGCTTCTTTTTCTGTCTTTCTGTCTTTTTATTTCTTTCACTCTTCAATAGTATTTTTGAGATTGTCTTTTGAATTCAAAAGTAATATATACTCATTTTAATAATTCAAATAATACAGAGAAATATAAATAAAAAGTTAATCTTCTCACCATCCCACTCTAATTATATTTCTTCTGAAGTTAAGTGATAAGCCTGTTGTATTTCTTCTCCTATCCTTCTCCAAGCTAAAGTAAATATATATGTATATATTTATACATATGTATGTATATAATCTCTACACACATGCATACATGTATACATACAATGGGGGCAGAGTGGGGTGGGGTTCAAAGTGGCATAATACTATACATTGGGGAGCAAGAATCAAATGTCTGTGTAACAAGGCAGGTAAAGCAAAATGTGAAGTGGCTCTGAAATAAGGCAACAGAAGTCATGGGGACTGGGACTCATTGCAGTTTCTCTCTAAGAGGCAATCACCATGTGGGAATGTAAACCTGGGATAGCCAGATCTTCCAGTTTTTCAAAAGACAAAAAAAAAAAAAAAACAAAGTCTCTTAATTTAATGAAAAAGTCCTAATTTTTTATTTTTTAATATTTACTTTATTATTTTTATTATTATTTTCAGTTAGCCAACATATAGTACATCATTAGTTTTTGATATTGTGCTCAACAATCCATTAGTTGCATATAACTAATACATATAACACCAGTGCTCATCACAACATGTGCCCTCAAAACTTTATTAAGATTAATAAACACATTTCTAAGTAGAATCATATCTCTTAAATAATATTTAAGATTTTCTCTAGCATTTTCTGAGGCTAAATTTATTACTAAACCAATTGAGACTTACTTAATATCCAGGATGGTAAGGAACATTTGATTATTGTTTTCCTTTTTATTAAAAACAATATTTTCCTTTGAGGCATGGATGCTAGTGATTTTCATTAGATGCTTATCTTAATCATTTGGTTTAGTTGGTGTCTGCCATGTTTCTCAATGGAAACATGAATTACCATTTCTCTTGTGATAAACAAATGTCTTAAGAGAGATACAGAGATTGTTGTAAATCTGTTTCTCTACGAACCTTTGCCTCTGAGTAACAGAATCAGGGATATAAAATAATTCTTTATACTATTTTTTTGAAATCTTTCTATAATTCTAAAATCAGTTCAAAATAAAAGGTTTTTAATAATCCAGCCGCAGTGGGGTACCTGGGTGGCTCAGTCGGTTAAGTGTCTGCCTTTGGCTCCAGTCATGATCCCAGGATCCTGGGATCGAGCCCCACGTCAGGCTCCCTGCTCAGCGGGAAGTCTGCTTCTCCCTCTCCCACTCCCCCTGCTTGTGTTCCCTCTTTCGCTGTGTCTCTCTCTGTCAAATAAATAAAT
>NW_027397069.1:33446179-34000341 GCF_003265705.2 Callorhinus ursinus
TTAAAAAAAAAAAAAAAAAAAGGAATCCAGCCACAGCAACTTTTTCCTGGAAACATTGCCAAAGTCAAGGGAAGCAAGGGCAAAAATGAACTATAGGGACTTCATCAAGATAAAAAGCTTTTGCACAGCAAAAGAACAGTCCACAAAACCAAAAGACAACTGACAGAATGGGAGAAGATATTTGCAAATGACATATCAGATAAAGGGGTAGTATCCAAAATCTATAAAGAACTTATCAAACTCAACACCCAAAGAACAAATGATCCAATCAAGAAATGGGCAGAAGACATGAACAGACATTTTTCCAAAGAAGACATCCAGATGGTCAACAGACACATGAAAAAGTGCTCAACCTCACTCGGCATCAGGGAAATCCAAATCAAAACCTCAATGAGATACCACCTCACACCAGTAGGAATGGCTAAAATTAACAAGTCAGGAAACGACAGATGTTGGCGGGGATGTGGAGAAAGGGGAACCCTCCTACACCGTTGGTGGGAATGCAAGCTGGTGCAGCCACTCTGGAAAACAGTATGGAGGGTCCTCAAAAAGTTAAAAATAGAGCTACCATATGACCCAGCAATTGTACTACTGAGCATTTACCCCAAAGATACAAATACAGTGATCCAAAGGGGTATGTGCACCCCAATGTTTATAGTAGTGATGTCCACAATAGCCAAACTATGGAAAGAGCCAAGATGTCCATTGACAAATGAATGGGTAGAGAAGATGCGGTGTATATATACAATGGAATATTATGCAGCCATCAAAAAACCCCCGAAATCTTACTATTTGCAACGACGTGGATGGAACTCGAGGGTATTATGCTAAGTGAAATAAGTCAATCAGAGAAAGACATGTATCATATGATCTCACTAATAGGAGGAAGTCTTAATCTCAGGAAACAAACTGAGCATTGCTTGAGTGGTGGGGGGTGGGAGGGATGGGGTGGCTGGGTGATATACACTGGGGAGGGTATGTGCTATGGTGAGCACTGTGAATTGTGTAAGACTATTGAATCAAAGACCTGTACCTCTGAAACAAATAATACATTATATGTTAAAAACAAAAAAAGTAGGAAGGGAAAAATGAAGGAGGGGAAATTGGAAAGGGAGATGAACCAGGAGAGACTATAGACTCTGAGAAACAAACTGAGGGTTCTAGAGGGGAGGGGGGTGGGGGGATGGGTTAGCCTGGTGATGGGTATTAAAGAGGGCACATATTGAATGGAGCACTGGGTGTTATATGCAAACAATGCATCATGGAACACTACATCAAAAACTAATAATGTAATATATGGTGATTAACATAACATAATAAAATAAGAATCCAAATCTCTTTTTTGGTTTGAAATTTAAACTAGTTTGTATTTTGTACCTTGATTTATCTACTTGCCACTTATTTATTTTTTTGTTCAAAATTACTTTTCTGTATTTTTTATTAAATGGCTCCTAACAGCTAGATATTCTAAAATACTTATTTCATATCTGTTATAGGGTAGAGAGGTATCAGTACTGCCTGAAACCCAAGGCATAGTGAGAGATATTATTTAAGAATGAGGTTATTACAATGTTGAACTAAACAATTTAGCTGGGTCTTTATTGTTTCACTGAAAGTACTAGATTCTGGATTACCTTACTTCTCTACTATATTAAAAGATTTAGACATCTGAGTGAAGAACTTTTAACTCAAACTTTTATTCATGCCATTAACAATGAAAACCATTCCCAGACAGAAATTTCAACACTGTCTCAGATTTATGGAAAACTTAGGTTATTGATCATGGAATTACAGTTGTATTACAGGTACAACATTGTTTTAATATTTTCCTTTTATACAGTGCACAGCTCAGTGGGTTCATTGGTCCACTATCTTTTTGCCACTGTTTTTAAATTAATGCCGTTTTGAATAAATTCCTTAGACAGCAGATACCAGTGAAAAGCTAGTGTGTTTGTAAAGCATGAGACAAATTAACAATTAACCTTCCCTAAAAAAAATCACTCTGTTCCTGTTAATATTTCATTGACACAGTAGCAAAGCATATTACTATTTATATACTCTTTGATGTAGAATTTGTTAATATGAAGTAGTATACTTTTCTTTATGGTTCAGTTAGTGCTATCTCATAGGTAGAACTCCTTTTGGAGTCAGCACCTATTCCATTTGTTTTCTTTCCTTTGGACTTTAAAAGAATAATTGCAGAATACATTTAAAGAACTTTCATCAAGATGTCTTTGAAAGTAAAAATAAAAACCAATTCAAAGCTTCTCAAAATGGTTTTCTCCCGATTGCTTTTGCAATTCTGTGTCTCTTTATTCCGTGTTGATTTTCTCTTTTCAAAGATCTCCTTGAGGCTACCCGGCAGCGATGCTTTATGGATCAGTGACTCTGCGGATCGTGTTTTCTCACCAAGGTCATTAGTGGGACCCTTCCATCTCAGTCTTCAATTTTCACATAGAGTTTCATCTTACAATTGTTTTCATTTTACAATTTGTAATCCTAATAACTGTGTATTTCCTGGAATCCTCAAGTAGAGAGCCTGGATATTAGGGTTGGTTGGTTTTTTTGTTTGTTTTCTGTATTATTGATTATGCTAGCTACCTCTTTGTTATTAAAATGAAAACTAGCTAATATTTATTGAACATCTACTATGTTCCAAACACTGATTTTTTTTTTTTTATAATTCTTGTTTCATTCAATTTCTCCAACAGCCCTAAGTAGAAGGGACTACTATTATCCCCTTTATAGATGGGAAAATTCAATATGACATTGTCTAAAGTCACAAGTTAATAAATATCAGAAATATGATTTAAACGAGAATATGGGTTTAGACCTTGATTTACCTGCCACTTCTCTTCCCTGCTTTACTATGTTAATTCTTCTACATAAGTCTACCAAATCCATGTAATTTAATGTTTCTCATAAATTGATCTAGCAATGTGCTTACCCACCAGTAGTTTAACAAGTAAAGAAACAACAAAATTCTTGAATAAAAATTCTAAAATTCAAATATATTTATTAGAAAATTTCGTAAAATAGCTACTGAGCGAAGGAAACAAGAAATAATGGACTCAACAAATAAATACTCTAGATCCCTAAAACATGAATAATTTGTATTTATTTGGTTAATTCATGGTTAATTTCTGACATAAAATATTATTTTAAATTATTACTCAGAATTCTTAACAATTTCTTATAACTTAATTTTTTTAAAAGATTTTATTTATTTATTTGAGAGAGAGAGAGAAAGAGCATAAGCTGAGGGGAGGAGCAGATGCAGAGGCAGAAGCAGACTCCCCACTGAGCAAGGAGCCTGATGCGAGACTTGATCCCAGGACCCTGGGATCATGACCTGACCTGAAGGCAGGTGCTTAACGAACTGAGCCACCCAGGCGCCCCTCTTGTAACTTAATTTTATTTTTATCAAACAAGGAAAAAGCTATAAAATTTATTTATATAGTAACTAATCATTTGTTATGTATACCCTATGCTGTGCCTGCAAAGTCACAAGAAGAGGTATTGTCTCCCTGTAGGGATGAATATTCATCTTGGAAATAGGGGGGTCCTTAACACAGAAAGAAAAATGTTCATAATAGTAGATAAGGAGAGATACCTCTCTTTTTACCTTGTGCCAGGTTAGAAGAAGAAAGAAATAACCTGTGACAACTTGGACCTCATACTCCAGTAGAAGTATTTAGTTCACCATGAGTGTTATAAAAGACTTCCCTAGAGATATTGATGCTGAAGTTTCATCATGTGGATGACGAGTGAGCAAAACAGACTGAAATTAGGGAATGATTTGGTGTACAGAGAATACCTTGTACAAAGTCACAGGGATGGGAAAGCATGTGGTTTGTTTTGCACAGGTGTTGAGTCTAAGGATGTTTGGTCAGGTTCAGTTCACAGAAGGCTTTGTATTCTGTAATAACTTTATCTTATTGCTATCAGGGAACAACATCATGATAAGATGGCACCTGCTACATTGTATCCAATAGAATAATTTTTAAATAGTGCTAGAAGAATTACCATTGCTTTGTTACATAATGCTTTATGTTTTAATATATTTAGCGTTATAATTCTGGTTTCAAACACTGTTGTTCCTGCCAACCTCACCAAAGTAATTCAACATGTTTTAGATCCTTAAAATATAAGAACCAGGCCAACCCATCCTAATATATATATACCATGTTGTATATATGATATTAGATTTCCTCCTAGGGCTCTAATTCTTCTGACTCTCCCTGCCCTGCCCACATAAATTTTTGCATGGTTGACTGGGTCCTTCTCTGAATTGTCTTTTTAAAAAGTTGATGAACGAGAGATTTTTAAAAGTAATATATTTGAGATTTTTTCTATTAAAAATATTTTGCTCTTTGAATTTACAAACTTAATCAGATTTTAATGCTATCTTACTGCAACTCTAATAATGCTAAAATCTCAAATTAGTAGACATAAAGATCCCAATAGACAAAAAGCCTGGTGTAAAAAAAAAAATGTGTATGTGCATGTTACAGATTTGTGCATGTGTGTTGGTAGTAAAAGTATTGCATTGGTAAACAAAGAAATAGGGGGAAAATGTGTGCTAATGTATGGTACAGTGAAACCTGGAAGCCACATACGTATATCCAGATTAGTAGAAATTTATACAGAAAATAACATGACATCATGTAATTTGGCCTATTAATTATATCTCCAGGTTGTAGTCTCCTCTTCAGGTCGCACTTTTCTCATTCCCAGTTTGCATCTACAATGTAGACATATATTCAATATGAAATTTATTTTATGATCAAGTTAAGTAGAGCATCTCTTCCCCTCTTATCTAAACCCACCCATATTGATCCCATATCTTATATTTGAGAAGATGCACAACTTTCATTGTCAGGTGATTAGTGCTAGAAATAATTACTGTTTCTGAGTTCTTATTCACTTATAAAGCTCTCCGACCCTCAACACTAACCTTTTTATTCTTGTCTGAAATAACTACATCTGTAATAAGAGGGACATTTTGGCATATCAAGGTATTTCTTGGAGAATGTTGTTCTAGGTACTCAGAGTAAAATGATGAATAACACATCATCCTGGCTCTCAAGTCTCTTACATCCAAGGTCAGAGTTTGGAAAAGGTCTATAGAACTGAAAACTGAGAACCACTTGAAAAGGAATTCAAAGTGTAATATTCTGATGGAAAGAATCCATAGTTATTACCACATTGCTCCTTTATTTCAAGATGGCCCCAGATTCTTTTATAGCACAAGCGCAGTGTAAAGCACTGTAGATTCCATTTTCTTTTCTTTTAAATATTTTATTTTTTTATTTGCGAGAGAGAGAGAAACAGCATGAGAGGGGGGAGGGTCAGAGGGAGAAGCAGGCTCCCCGCTGAGCCGGGAGCCTGATGTTGGACTTGATCCCAGGACTCCGGGATCATGACCTGAGCCGAAGGCAGTTGCTTAACCAACTGAGCCACCCAGGCGCCCAGCACTGTAGCTTCCTTTATCTCCATATGATAACATGGAGAATCTGCAAACAGGGGTTCTGAAGGATAATAGAATTAAAATCTGGTAGATCATCTGAAAGCGTGCCCAGTTTAGAAGGTTTTATGTAAGGGAGTATAAGAGATCCTGAAATCCAAATTTTATTAATGTCATAACAAATCTAATCTGTTCATGCTTGAGTAATTAATTCATTCTGAATTCTCATAAAAAATAACAAGACCCCAAAGTATGAAGTCAGTGTTGACTTCCGCAACTTTGAGTTTGTGGCATAATTTTGAAAATTATATAGTAAAGCATAACCCCAGGATCACTACATATCTGCTCTGTAAATTTAGATAAATTACTTCTTAAACTTCAATTTCTTTATCTAAGAAAATAAGACTAAATGGTTGTGAAAATCACATAAGGAAAAATATAAATGTAAGTGCATTAGATATGTACACAAGATAGAGAATCAGTGGTATGATTTGTGTATTTGAGTTCATTTGTTTCAAGGTTAAGGAGGCTTTTTTACATACATACAGACAGAGTTAATTTGACATGATACCGTTCAGTGTTAAAAACAAAGGTAGGTCAGTTAATTCATTATATACCAAACTTCAGTGGGAAGACTGAAGAAGTATAGTTTTTAAGCATGGTTTTGCAAACACAGTCAAAATTTTACAAATGCCCTTGCCATTTCTTCCACTTTGCAGACTGTGAATTTAAGAAATTTCATTTTCATTTCTAGTTTTATAGTAGCTTCAGTATAACATGCAAAATAGCAATCCTGTCTTTAGAAATTTTCTCTTAAAGCTCCATTTCTCTTTTTTTTTTTAAGATTTTATTTTTATTTACTTGAGAGAGAGTGAATGGGAGAAAGCACGAGAGGGAAGAGGGTCAGAGGGAGAAGCAGACTCCCCGCTGAGCAGGGAGCCCGATGCGGGACTCGATCCCGGGACTCCAGGATCATGACCTGAGCCGAAGGCAGTCGCCTAACCAACTGAGCCACCCAGGCGCCCAAAGCTCCATTTCTCTTAAAAAGATAGCAGATTAGCTGTTTTCTTCCCCCAATAAATAGGCACATAAATATAAAAGTACCAAAAGGGAAACACTACTTTGCTTTTATACCACCATCTGTTACATATCGCATTCTATGTGTTGTGTTAACTGAGGCAAACTGTATACTGCTGAAATGAGCATTGTTTTTCTACAGTCTTTAATGAAATTTTACTTAATTCACTGATTTTAGTCAATAAAAAAGTGAAAAAGAATGTTTTATAGATCATAAAATTGTATGTATTTACTCTATAAGTTATCTGTGAACTCAGATAACTTTAAATAAAAAGGCAGGCAGTATGGTGGATTATTTTCTGTTTCAAGATGATGCTATATTAATACAAATGTAAGACATTTATAATTATTTTAAGGAAAACAAAAGTTTTTAAAACTAAATGGACATTCTGTTTTGTCCTGATCATTATGGAATGTCTATTTAATATTGGTAATAACTGACAAACTACATTTGCTGAGTTTATATCCAAAATTTAATTTAATATGTAATTTTCAACATTTAATGTAAATGCAAAGTCCTTCAGTAATGTGGTGTGAAGATTTTGTATTTGAACACATGTATGCACACAGCAATAGACATAAATAGCAGGTGAATTGTTTTGCAATAACTTTACATTTTATGTAATTGCTTAATGGAATTAATAGCATTTATTAACCCATGTGGGCAGTGTTAGAAAGTGATGTAAACAAAAACAGTTACTTTGTTCTTGATAATTATTTAGTTTATTTGTAGAGTAGAATGCATGCTTAGAGGACTTACCAAGCAAAATATAATTCAGTATGCCAATAGAAAGACAGAGCTTCTCAAAAAGCTTTAGCTATATCCAAAAAAATATTCAGAAAGAGCATAATGGAAAGAAGTTTACCTCAGGCTTTCTTTCCCACCATTTTTACTTCTCATAGTGAATTCAGTCATGTTAAGTTCATTTCATGTTAAGAAATGAACTGATTTGAGCCATAACACATTATTTTTCATACCTTCTATTCTGAAAATAACAGAGAAATAAGAAGATAGAATATGTAGTGTCATGCCCTGGCTTTGCCACATATTTGTAGTTATCCTGAGGAAATCAACTAAGTCTTTTGGTCTTTACACTTAACATTCCTCAGTGGATTAATCAAGGTTCTAAAGAAAAGAAAAAAAAAGAAAAAAACAGAACTATTTGGAATAGTAGATAGAGATGTGGGGATGGGGGAGAGATTGATTCATTATGAGGTATTGGTTCATGTGATTATGGCGAATTTCTACAATCTGCCATCTATAAGCTGGAGACCCAGGAAAGCTGGACATGTAATTCAAAATCCTGAGAATCAAAGAAGTGATGGTGTTGATTCTCATCTGAGCCTGAAGGTCTGAAAAACAGGAGCACTAAAGGGAGAATATCAATGTCCCAGCTCAAGCATTCAGGCAGATAGAGAGAGTGAATCCTTCCTTTCTCCACCTTTTTGTTCTATTCATTTCCTCATTAGATTGGATAATGTCTACACACATTAGGGAGGGCAATCCTCTCTACTCAGTCTACTGATTCAAATATGTCCAGAAACATCTTCACAGATGCACCCAGAAATAATGTTTAATCAGTAATCAGATACCTGGGCATTCTGCCATCCAGTTAAGTTCACACATAAACACACATAATAATGAGGAATGCTCATGGCGATTGCAGTCCTCATTGCTATAACTGGTCATGTGGTTCTAACTGGTAATTGTAATTACCTTTTTTTCATTACACATTCTGGGTTTTTTGTTGTTTTTGTTGTTTTGGGGGTAGTGGGTTTTTGTTTATTTGTTGTTGTTGGTTTTTTTTTTTTTGCCTTCAGCAAGCACATTAGCTGGCCATGATTCTTTACCTAGGGGTGTTGACCCAAAACTTCATTCCAAGTATCTGGATCATTAGTAGTCCTGCCTAGTTTGGGCTGTTATAGTTTCCTATTGACCTTAATCACAGGGCAAAGTAACATTGAAAGACACTCCAGACACTTTTCATTACCTCCTTTGTGCAGTAGCAGTTCAGTTTCTCCATTGATAGACAAGATCTATCACCACAGCCAGCACAGTAGCTATCTTCTTTACTTGGTTAAGAGGCACGAGGAGTCTAAAGTGCCTGGGCAGCAGTCTTAGTTTCCAGTTCAACAGAATCATTGTTGGGTCTCCTGGTGGAAGCGTTCCTCCATTTGGAACTAAGACCTCAGGGCCAAAAGAGGATAATGTAATGGGAACAGGAAACAAAAATAGTAATAATAAGTGGTACAACTCCAATAGCCATCCTTTGATTTCTGGACCCATGAATTCTGGCTATGAGACAAGCAGCACCATGTATTAGATGCTGATTCAGAGCATATATAGCCTTCTGGAGAACCTTGTCCCAACCCTGTGAGATAATGCCACCCAGTTGGTGCTATAACTAAATCTTCAGAAGGTCATTCAACAAAACCAGCTGTGTCAGGATCATGAACAGTGATGATAAAAACTGTGGCTCCTATGAGTATGCACCCACTGCTGCAAGTTTTGTTTACTTTTTTTTTGTGAAGTGAATTCCTTGATCAGAAACAATACTGTGTGGAATGACTTGACAGTGGATAAAACATTCTGTAAGTACATGGACAAGATGTTAGTTTTGGCAGAAGCATTGTGTGTAAGGAAGACAAATCGATATTCAGAGTAAGTGTCTAGTCCAGTAGAAAAGAGTCTGTCCCTTCCATGATGGAAGTGGTCCAAAGCAATCAACTTGCCATCAGGTAGCTGCCTGATCATTTTGGGGAATAATGCCATATCCATGACTTAGTGTTAGTCTCTGCTGTTGGCCAATTGGGCACCAGGGATAGCTGTAGCCAGATTGGCCTTGGTGAGTAGAAGAATATTTTGCTGAGCCCATGCATAACCTCTATCCCTGCAATCATGGTCTTGTTTTTCATAAGCATGTTGGATGATGACAGGAATGACTAGAGAAAAAGGTTGACTGTATTTAACAGAATAGGTGAATTGAATATTAAAATCCTCCTCTGCTAAGGTTTCTCTTTGGTGAGTATTCACAGCGGCACAAATATCTTCATATTTCTCATCTATTCAGAAAAGTCAGTCCACGTACTTCTTTCTCAGATCTTTGTCACCAGTTTTTCAATCATATTTCCAAGTCTCTGACCATCCAACCAACATTGGTCATAGCCCATGAATCAGAATATACTTGCACATCTGGCCATTTATCTTTTTAAAGAAAATAAACAGGTACACTGCTCAAATTCTGTCATTATAGAATTTCCCTTCATAACTGTCCTTCAGGGATGTCCCAGAAAAGGACTGTAGAGCTTCAGTTGTCCACTTTCAGGTGGTGCCTGTAAATCATATAGAACCATCTGTAAACCAGATGTGTCTTCTCTTCCTCTGTCATCTGATCATAGGAAGTTCCTCATGTGGCTATAAGTGCAGGAAGGGAGAGAAGGCAGTGTAGCAGAAAGAGGGATCATGTGCATTCATGCCACTTGTTCTTGTAACTTGTGCTTTCAGGGCCTCCTCATTCCTCATCACATATATACCATCTCCATGGAGTGTTGCTGTAGACACCCCACTTTATGGTCTAGGGCTAAGTGGTCAGTCTCTACTAAGGCCCAATAGTGGGTCAAGAGCCCTTTCTAAAAGGAGAGTTATTTGCAAAGGATGTCATGGTTTTGCTTTCAAATCTTAGGGATCTGCTCTACAAGTCACCTATAAGGACCTGCCAAAGATTCCAAATACCATTCCTATTTGCCAATAACAAGTCAAGCACTATCCGACCTCATGGATCATATGGCCCAAGATACAGAGCAGGTTATTTAACAGCTTAGACTTGTTGTAGCAACATCTTTTATTCTGGGCACCACTTAAAACTAACAACTTTTTTAGATCTTTCAGTAAATAGGCCAGAGTATCACACCCAAATGACGAATATGTTGCCTCCAAAATTCAGAGAGGCCTACTAGGCACTGTGGCTGTTTTGTTTTGTTTTGTTTTGTTTTGTTTTGTTTGTTATTTTTCTTGTTTTAGGTTGTAGGAGGTGTCTACACCTCCTACAAGGGATATCTTGACATGCCCCACACCAGTAGACCTCTAGAAATTTCACTGAGGTAGGGACCTGTGAATTTTGTCAGACTTACTTCCCACCTCTGGCATACAAGTATCTTACCAGTAACAACTACTACTACCAATATTTAATGAATAAGTTGCTACTTTTTGCTCAATAAATTCAATCAGCATAAGGCAGTCAATATAATGGACCAGTGTTATATCTTGTAAAAATAAAAGATGATCAAGATTCCTGTGAACTAAATTATGACATAAGGCTAGAGAGTTGATATACTCTTGATGTAGGGCAGTGATGGTGTATTATTGCCTTGCCAGCTGAAAACAAACTCTTTCTGGTTGGGTTTATTGACAGGGAAAGAGGGGAAAAAAAGGCATTTTCTAGATCAATAACTGAATACCAGATACCAAGGAATGTGTTAATTTCCTCCAACAACGAAAACACATCTGATACATCAGCTGCAATCGGAGTCATCACCTTTTTAAATTTAGGATAATCTACTGTCATTTTTCAAGATCCATCTGTCTTCTACACAGGCCAAATAAGGACATTAAATGGGACAGTGGTGGGAATCACGACCCCTGCATCCTTCAAGGCCTTGATAGTGGCACTAGTCTCTGCAGTCCCTCCATGAAGGCATGTAGGATTACTTCTGATTTACGATTTTCCTAGGTAGGTCAGTTCTGTTGGCTTCCACTTAGCCTTTCTCACTCCATAGCCTTCACTCATAGGTCAGGGCACCTATGTGGACCCTCTGCTAGCTGTGGAGTGTATCTTTTTTAATAATGCATTTAGGAACTGAGGAAATAACCACAGGATGGGTTTGAGGTCTCACTAGGCCCACTCTGAAATGAACCTGAGCTAAAACTCCATTGATCATCTGACCTCCTTAAGCCCTTACTCTGGCTAGTAAACCACAGTGATATTTTTGGTCTCTCAGAATTAGAGTCAATTCAGAACCAGTGTCTGTCTAGTAGTCCCCAAGAGGTCTGATCATTTCCTTTTCCCCAGTGCACAGTTACTCTGGTAAAATATTGTAGGTCCCCTTGGAAAAGACCAGGAGAAAGATTGACAGTTTAAATTTTGGCAGTGTACTAGGTCATTCCTCAAGGGGAACCATCCCCTCTTTCATTTAAGGGGTTCTAGTTCTGTAAACTGGATCAAGTCTGGGAATTGATCGAGGGATCATGACTCTCTTTTTATCATGATTCAAGCTAGACTTTTGTTCACTTGACCTAGAAATTTTCTGTATCTACAAATTAAATAAGAATTTAATTGGCTTCATACCTATTTCACTTCTAGGACCACCAAGATCAGTTAGTGAATGCCATATGTCTACAGGAGTCAGACTTTTCTGATTGCTATTTTGACTCTCCTGTGTATTAGGGTAACCAGTCCCAACTTTCATTTGGTGGTTGAGTGCTGCCACTTAGTCCCCACCACCCAGGAATAGATTACTCCCATTGCACTTAAGTTTCTCAGTTAAGTGGCTTTGGTTCCTACTACTGTAAGGTCTGGCTTAGAGAAAAGCAATCACAAAGACCTTCAAGAATGCTGGGGTTCCCATCACAAATTTATTTCTCACAATATTGGTGGGGTCTATGTTTTCTGGGCCCTCCTAATGTGGGTGAGTAGGTTTTGAATGAAAAAATCCGCTCTAACATCCCTGTCCCCTTAAGGCTTTGAATCCCTTCTTCTATATTAAATGAAGGCAGGTTGGGCATTTCCAGTTTGCTCACTATAGGCCACATTTTGGCCTATGTTTCAGGCAACCGACCAACTAAACTGTGACAGCTGTTTCTGACTCCTTGAGCAGCAGCATTAAATGCAGGATCTCTCCTTAGTAAGTCCATATCTATAAGTTTGGCATGATTTAATTTTATCTGACTTTCACTCTTGTCTGGTAATCTTACTATCCATTCCCACACTTGTTTCTTGGATTTCTCTGTATAAATTAGAAATTCAGATAATTCTTTCATAGTGTAATGTATCTGCACATGGGTCACACTGTACCTTACCTTTAGGGACCTGCTGGGACTTGCATCTCATTGTAGGTCTAGAAGGAAAGAAGAGTGCTGAGGGTGGATCTTGAAAAGAATCAACATTGTCTTGCATGGCCACTCCCTCAGGGAGGTGGAAAGACTAATACTGCTGGAAATCCAGAGGCCTCTTCCACTGGCAAAGAAAAATCAGAATTTAGGGACTTCATGTCTACAGCTTCATCCAGGTCTTCCTGTATGTCACCATCCTGATTTACAAGATGCCATTTTTTCCCAATCAGTACCCTCACTTTAAAAGTAAACACTCCTGCCAAGTTGAGTTCAACTTGCATCGTAATTCACCCAATAACAGGATGAGATTCTCTATTTAGTTTTCAGCGATCTCAGTCCTGCAGCTTCAGGAGATAAGGGCATCTTTAGGTCATTTTTTATGCTACTTGAGTTGGGAATTCAAATTCCTGAGCTCATATTTGCTTCTCGTAAGTGGTAGATTAGGAGTATCCAATAGATGGTATTTTGCATATCTCTGTGACTAGTTCATATAGTGGAGTGCTAGTGCTCTCTTTACTACTGAAAATAATCACTATTGTCTTTAAATCTTTAAAGACAATTAAAAAAAATCTAATCACTTTAGCCAATTCCAGAAACCTTAAAACCGATTCAGGAAACTCATCCTCAAAGTTCAGTGCCTGTAGAACCACTCTCAGTACCAAAAGTTATAATAGAGTTCTCTAGAGAAGCAGAACCATTGCACTTCATACATAAAAATAAAACTTCCAGCATGATGGTTTTAAAACTTGATCACTAATTTCTTGAAACATTATTGAACATGAATGAGTTTGCCACTGCTTTGACTCACAAACTGCAGAAATGACTTTGAAGTCTAAAAGGGCATGCAGATTCTACACTGTTTGCCAGAACTTTGAGTCATTAGGAAAGATGTTCAACTACTCTACTACTGCCATTCCGAAGATACTTTATTTAAATTCCTTCTCAATAATCCCAGCTAATCCCAGCTTTCTGTCCAATTCTGTAAAGGTCTCAAACATAACAATAAAGAAACTATCTTGGAAGTGGATATTCCAGCACCATTTCACTGACTCCCATACAAATTAGCTTATTACCAGCCATTCCACATAGGTCTTCTTAGCTTAGTTATGAGACATGAAGAAGCAGAGCCAAGACATTCTTTCTGTGTCCTATCTAAATACCCAACTCACAGAATCCAAAATGATAATAAAATGTTTATTGTTTTAAACCACTAAGGTTAGAGTTGTTTGTTATGCAGCTGTAGTAACTTGGAATTAAACTTGTTACCTGGGTGTGAACTGCTTCATAACAAAAATCTAAAATACATGAATTCAGGTTTATAACCATGTGGCAGGCAGAATGTGGTAGATTTTCTTTGGGTTTGTTTTTAATTCAGATATAAGTGACATATAACATTATATTAGTTTCAGATGTACAACATAATTATTCAATATTTGCATTTGTATATATTGCAAGATTATCACCATCATAAGTCTAGTTAACATCCATCACCGCACAAGAACTTTCTTTTCTTGCAATGAGAACTTTAAAATCTACTCTCTTAACAACTTTGAAACATACAATACAGTATTATTATTATATTTACCACATTGTATATTACATCCCTAAAACTTATTTATTTTATATCTGGAAGTTTGTGCCTTTTGACCACGTTCATCCATTTTGCCCACCATCTACCTTCCACCTCTTTTTAGATTCCACAAATAAGTGATGTGGTATTCTATCTCTCTTTTGTAATGTAACTTCGCCACTTTTCTATCAAGATACAGATTTTGTTTTTCAACCTTCTTGAATCTGAACAGGCTTGTGATTGCTGTGACCAATCAAACATGGTAGAAGTGACATGCAGTAGTTTTGGAACTAGTGCCTGATTTGCCCAATAGCTTTAGCTTTCTACTTTTTGAAATTGTTATTCTTAGAACATTCCATTTCAGAACACAGATGTCATGTCGAGAGCCCCACCACATGGAGATGCCATGTCATGAGTTCCATTAAACAGTCCCATCCAATGGTAAATATCATTTACCAGCTTCTCCAGCAAACCATTTGGCTTGTCCAGACCACTAAGCATTTAGGGGACTCCAGTCCCAGATGCAAATTTTTTGTAACAGCATGAGAAATCCAAGCAAGTACCACCAGCTGTGCCCAGTCAACCCCCCAGCAACTTTAGTGATGATAATAAATTGTCATTTAAGACATTAAGTTTAATGTGGTTTGTTGTGCAGAGAATTGGCCACCACTGCTGCCAGGGGCCCAAAGAACAGAGCATAAAGCCACAGAAGATTATATTCCATGGTCTTACTTGGCTTGGTTATAAACTTATTTTAGAGAAATGATTCATGTATTCCTTCTATTTTCTTCATTTTTGAATGGGAATGCCTATTCTATGTCTGTCTTACCATTATATTTTGAATGTTAGCAACTTGTTTTCTAGTTTTAAAATATCAGAGGGAGAGAAATTTTGCTTTAGGACAGATTATACCTAGAGGCTCCCCCATGTATGATTTAGATGAAGATATTTGGAATATTTTCAATTGATGTATTTAGATATAATTTTGGACTTAGAGTTAATGCTGGAATGGGTTAAGACTTTGGGACATGTTGAGGTGAAGTGAATTTATTTTGAATGTGGGATGGATGTGAATTGCAGAGGATCAGGGGGCATACTGTAGGAGGTTGGATAGTGTTTTCCAAAAATTCATGTCTACCTGTAACCTCAGAATTTGATCTTAATTTGGAAATAGTATATTATCAGATGTAATTAGTTAAGATGAGATCATACTGGATTAGGGGCCTTAAATCCAATAATTGCTGTCCTTATAACAAGAGGAGAGAACCATGTAAATATAGGAACAGAGTTTGGAAGGCAGTCACAAGCTAAAGAATGCCAAGGATCTCTGGGAGTCACCAGAAGCTAGGGAGAGGAACAGAATAATTCTTCCCTGGAGTCTTCAGAGAGCCCATTGTCCTGTCAATACCTTGATTTCAGACCTCTAGCACCCAGAATTATGCAAAAATAAATGTCTACTATTTTAAGCCACCTAGTTTGTGGTCATATGTTATTAGCAGTCCTAAGGGACTATAAATCTTTATAAGATTTGAGAAAAATTATTTACTATGCTATTTGCACTAATTTCAGGATCAAAAAATGAGAATAATACAAAAAAGTAATGAAAGTGGGATACCTGGGTGGCTCAGTCAGTTAAGCGTCTGCCTTTGGCTCAGGTCATGATCCCAGGGTCCTGGGATTGAGCCCCACATCTGGATCCCTGCTCCGTGGGGAGTCTGCTTCTCCCTCTGCCCCTCCTCCTTCTCCTGTTCTCTTTCTCTCTCAAATAAATAAATAAAATCTTTAAAAAAACGTAATGAAAGAGTATATTCTTGCTTTCAAGGCAGAAGGTACCCACTGAATGTTGAGGTGATAGTTATATACTAGTTATATATTTTCAGGTACCAGAAGTTATATCCTTCCTTGTACAGGAAGAACATGTACAACAGAGGCTTTTGCAGGTATAGATCTTTGACATCAGTTTCATGCATGTTCTGTTCCACACTCTCCTGGAAAGATGGCTATTCAATTCTTTATACTTATGGGGTTCACTGGTAGTAGTCCTGAATTTGAATTTTGGGAATGACTCAGTAAGTAAGCCATCAATTTTTAAATAATACATACCTAAAAGCAATCTCACTCTTAACATTTTGAATGGATTTTTTTGTCTGTATTCAAATTGGCATAATCAAATTTTATCAAATATATATTTAATCCATACATGTTTGGCAAACAATGAATCATGGAACACTACATCAAAAACTAATGATGTAATGTATGGTGATTAACATAACATAATAAAAAATAAATTAATTAAAAAATGAAAAAAAGAAATGTTTTCTACACCAAAAACAAAAACAAAAAACAAACCCTCTTTACAAAGTAGCTGTGTTAGTTAACTCCTGTTATAATATTGCTTATTAACAAATTATTGAAAATTCACTGATAGCCAATAATAAGCCTTTATCCTCTTTTATCCTCTTTTCTGTAGCTCTCCAGGTCATCTAACAGGGTTCTCCTTCAAGTCATATATCTACAGGTTAGCTGTAATTTTTATGAGCTCAGCTGGCCTCAGCTGGGCTCACCTGGCCTCGGCTCCAGTCTTCAGGGATTGGAACGTGGCTGTCTGGGGTGTTTCTTTCACATTTCAATAGCAGAAGCATGGAACTACTAAATCCACACATCCACACTTATTTTATGCAGATGCTTTCCCCTCATTGGCTAAAGCAAGTTCCATGGCCTAGCTGAAATTATGGTTTTGGAAAGTAGAAGTATCTTCCACTCACCATGAAACTGCAAATGTGTGGCTTATTGTACTATGAAAGGGAAATGAATTAAGAATAAAACTCAAACCACAATATTATTTGTAAGTTGAGATCAGGTCACCAAGAGGTCTTATTTTGAGACCCTTAGTTACGAATCTAAGTACACATTTTTCAGATCCTATCAACACAATATCATCAGCATGGTAGATAATTAGCACATTTTGCAAAATTGTGCAGATTCAGAGTTGACAATGAAAAAAAGCTATAGCTGTTCCAGACAAGTGACAATATATTGTGTCTGGCTGTGTGGTGGCTTTGTGTTTTGTCAACTTAGCTAATTTGGAGCTATATTTTAGAATTCATTTCCCTGAATATTTCTGAAGTATGGTTTATGATATGGAAAAATTGAGCTAGATTTGGAGGAAGAGGTGAAGCAGCAGCTATTTTTATGGTATTCACCTTTTCTGAGATACATGTTTTTGCTGGCTTATTTGCTTGACAGTGACATCACCCAGATTGTAGCTCTAGCTCCCACGGATTTTCTTTTTCAGCTTTGCTGAGTTCCAGGCTAGGCAGTTGTGCTGCTCTGTGGTGAAGGGTGCAATATGGGTCAATAGCATCTTTGTCATTGTAGGTGGTCAGAGGTAAGTGGAATGTTGTACTGGTAAACACTTAGAAGTTGGTTTTCCAGAAAATAAAATCACTAATTGGAAGAATTTGCCAATTTTCATGGTGAAAATTGTCTCATCATGGCCTATTTCAATATCAGTGTGATATTAACTGTGTCAACAAATTCTTAAAATTTAACATTTTCCTCTCATGAAATAATATGAGCCAATTCCATAATTCCACCAGACATACATGAGTTCCAGTTTTTCCTTTGACATCCTGTTTTGTCCTTGAAGTTTCCATATTGTTTGGGTTCCCATTTTTCTTTGTAGATTCCAGTTTTCCATGCTCCCTGCCATTCACATCATGACTCCCAACCTGGCTTAACTATGGTGACTTAAACTGCAATATGGTATGCAGAGGCAACAGTCTTTTAAAGACTTCTCCACTAGCTCCTATAAGTGCATAAGATTTAATATCTATAATAAATCCTTTCTTTCTGTATAACTGACTCAGCTTATTTGATCAATCCATACTAATATCTAGTGTATATGTTTCTCCCATGCAGATAAAAGCATCTGCCAAACTAATAACTATATACCAGGAGACAGAGGCCATATTAATTTATAAGAATTCCGTATCTGAAACAGCAGCTATAGTTGGAGTCACTGACTTACTGAGTTTTGGAAAATCTTTACTTTCTGAATGTTTCAAGTAGCTATGCAGGAATATACATGGTAGAGAGTGAAAGAGTCATTGTCTTCTATTTAATCCCCACAACTGATACTTTAAAGCTAGAATTATTCTAAGGGCTGAATATATCTTTTCCTACTATGTACCCAAGAATGGAAGGAAAAATGTATAGCTAAAGGATTTCATTGTGATATCAAGCTATGTCTGTCATCTGATCCCTATAATGCATCATTCTGCTTCAAGGATAGCAATGGTATCCATATTTCTTAAAGATTCAAGTAAGGTCAGAAGTAATATCCAATATTCCCTAAAAAGATTTAGGTATTTTGCTTTCCTCAAAAGTGCAGTTACCTAAACACAAAAGACCCCAGGATAGCCAAAACAATTTTGAGAAAGAAGAACAAAGCTGTAGGTATCACAATTCCAGTTTTCAAAATAAACTACAAAACTGTAATAATTAAAACAGTATGCTACTGACATAAAAACAGACACATAGGTCAATGGAAAAAAATAGAAAGCCCAGAAATAAATCCATGGTTGTATGGTCAATTAATCTGTGACAAAGGAGACAAGAATATACAATGAGGAAAAGACTGTCTTCAACAAAAGGTACTTGGAAAACTGGGCAGCTACATGCAAAAGAATAACTTTGGACCATTTTTCTACACTGTAAACAAAAATAAACTCAAAATAGATTAAAGACCTAAATGTAGACCATAAAACTCCTAGAAGAAACATAGGCAGTAATTTCTTTGACATCAGCAATAGAAACTGTTTCCTAAGATATATCTCCTCAGGCAAGGAAACTAAAGCAAAGTTAAACTGTTAGGACTAAATCTAAATAAAAGCTTTTGCACAACAAACCATCAACAAAACAAAAGACAACTTAGTGAATAGGAGAAGATACTTGCAAATGATATAGTGATAAGAGATTAATATCTAAAATATATAAAGAACTTTGACAACTCAACACCAAAAAACACACAAATAATCTGATTAAAAATGGACAGAGGACCTGAGCAGACATTTTTCCAAAGAAGACATACAAATGGTCAACAGACATATGAAAAGATGCTTAACATCACAAATCATCATTTGCATTTGAAATGCAAATCAAAACCACAATGAGATACCACCTGCCAGAATGGCTAAAATAAAAAAGAAGTGACAAGTGTTGTCAAGGATGTGGAGAAAAAGGAACTCTCATGCACTATCTGTGGGAATGCAAATTAGTGCAACCACTGTGGAAAACAGTATGGAATTTCCTCAAAAAAATAAAATTACCATAAATGCAGTAATTCCACTACTGGGTATTTAGCCAAAGAAAATAAAAACACCTACTTGGAAAGATATATGCATCCCTATGTTTATTGCAGCACAACTTACAATAGCCAAGGTATGGCAGCAACTCAAGTGTCCATCCATAGATGAATGGATAAAAACAATGTAGTGTATATATACAATGGAATATTACTCAGCCATAAAAAAGAATGAGATCTTGCCATTTGCAACATGGATGGACCTAGAGGGTATATGCTAAGTGAAATAAGTCAGCAAAAGACCAATACTATATAATTTCACTCATGTGGAATTTAAGAACCAAAACAAACAAGGGGGGGCGGGAAGAGACAAACAAAAAAAGACTTAAATACAGACAACAAAATGGTGGTTGCCATAGGGGGGTGTGTGGGGGAAGGGGGAAGGTAAAGAGGACAGAGAGTACGGTTATTTTGATGTGCACTGAGTAATGTATAGACTTTTTGAATCATTATATTCATTATCTTGTATGCCTGAAACTAATGTAAAAAAAAAATGCAGTTAACTGGGTTAATGACCATAAGACACTTTTGACAAATTTAAGAAAATATTTCAAAATATGCACTTGTGATTTTATAAAAGGGGCCTTTTCATAGGTGCTTATTGGTCTATGAAGTAAGCATAAAAATTGTAATTGGAATGATCTCATACAGTGTCTCAAATCAGAGCTAGGTTCACAAAAATATTTGTTTTTCTTTCAACTTTCAGTGGGGATAGAGGACTTACACAAATTATTTATACATATGTAGAGATTTCTGCTATTTGGACCATTTTTGTAGCTATGATTACCATGTAGTTCCAGCTGCCTATTAAAATGGCTCAATTTTCTTTCAGTGATTACATAATTCTATCTCATTACTACGCTACACACATACTGAGATCAAGAGCTTGTGGTAATTGCATAGTAATAAACAGGGTTGGGCCCTAAAAGGCCTTCTTAGTTTTATCTAGCAAGGAAGGAACAGGTTTATGAACTGTGGAGGAGAAGGAAGCAGGAATTCAGAGGTCTCTAAGTCTCATGAATATTCCAAGGTACTCTCCAGTTGCATTTCACACATTCTTAAGCCCATTCTAGAACTTGAACTGGAATTTCACTCTTTTACTGCACGTTGCTAAATCATTAGCATATCCCTGACCATCTGTTCTTAGCATCCATTCTTTGGTAACAATTTCTGTATGATTAGGATTGATTGTAAATAACAATAATTATAATGCCTACTGTAAGCAAAAAAGAATTTTTTTAATTAAGTGAATTATGTCACAGAATTTAAAGGAAAAAATAGCCATTTTTAAATAGGAAATGAGCTAGGTAGCAGAATTTAATGCATAATCTCTTTAGAATACCATTGTAGAAATGGATTCCTAATTATTTTTTTTTTCCAGGCCTGTATACCTTACTACTGATTAAATTTAAGGGATAAGAGATTCTAGTTAGCTTGGCTTTGTGAGGTGTATATAATTTGGTGGAGAGGAGGGTTATCTGCCAGCTTGTTTAATGGTTCAATAAGGAATATATACAACGAGAATATGGATATTTTCAAACCAAGGTGGGGATACTACTAGAAGCAGAAAAATGGATGCTGAATGGATAAAAACAAAGCTTGTCTACTGCATAACCTAAAAATGGATCATAAAGAGAGCAGAATATTAGGAATAAGGGCACAAAGTTGGTATACATTGTTCTAATTACTAGATATGTGGTATCAAGACACTTCTCTGAGCCTCAGTGTTTTTTATTTTTATTTTTAAAGTGAGATGGTTAGAATAGTTGATCTTCAAAGATAATTTATGTTCTAAATTTCAATGATTTTTTCATTTTTAATAAATCATATGATTGTAATATGACCCAATCATTATTAATTACTTCTCAACCTCAGTAAATATATCTCGCCACGATTCTCCAGATATGTACATACTCTTGTTACATATGAATGTGCTTACTCTCTTTCATGGCTGATTCACTGAGAAAAGAGTGAATGTCAGTCCTAGGAAAATATTTAAGTAGTTGAAAGTGTTTTTAGTAAAAATTATAAATCTACTTTTGGTGTTCTTCACTTTCTCAGGCTCTTCCTCTCCAGATACTGGTCAATATGCCCTGCTAGACAAAGAGAAGTTCTCACATCCAGCATCTACATTTTGTCATTTTTATAGCTGTATTTTTTCAGATCGCTGATTAATGACTAATGACCAAGTAATTCTGTATACTGTATTTTGATTAAATGATCATCTATGTCTTCCTGAATTTTTTTTCCTATTCTCATACACACTGGCAAACTACAGTCATGTTTCCAAGCAGTGTTGTTAGCAAAACTGTGGTTTAGATTTTGTTAAAACAATGTACTTACATGGTATTTGGAAGATGGAAAAGAAGAAAGCATTATTCTTCTCTGGCTTGAAGGGTAGGTATGTGGATTGATGACAGCCCTGAAGTTTGTAGTAGTTCCCAGTAAAGCTCCTACATATGGACAGTTCTGCTGCTTAGCTGCTAAAGGCAGTTAGTAGATCAGTGATGACAATTTATTGTGCTCTGTTACTTTTTAATATTTCAAACACAAGATTCCCTAAACTAGAAGATTATGCTCTTTTAAAATGTTCTTTTGATAATAAATCTGAAGGTCTTTAGGTTCAAAAATTATTGACAAAAGCTAAGGGAGAGGACCCTGTATGTCTGTATCAGAGACTGTCTCTAGGGTCAGGAAATCTTGCTTCTTTGCTAATATGAATAGATAAGATAAGATTCTCTCCTTTTCCAACACTAAATATTTGCCAAAAGTTTTTTGGTTGTTTCTTGACAGTCTCTTAATCTTGCTTCCAAAATATAATCCACCTATACCTTTATAGACTTTAAATTTAGGTTTAGATCAAAGACCTGCTTTTTCCTCCAGGAGCAATTTATTTTAATGACTTTATTACAACAATCCAGAAGGGAATATTTGAACCACTTTCCTCTGTAAACTTCTCTTCAGTTCTTCCTGAGCTTATGTGCTTGAACTTGGCTGGTCCTTTACTCCTCTTCCTCCTCCTCTGCCTCCACTTTCTGTAGAAATAGCTATTTTTACATGCAGTTTTTCTTTGTATTTTAGTGCTAAACTCAGTATAGCCTTAATAAAAATCCATATTTTGGTCCTCAAGTTGTCTCATATAAAATTCAGAGGGAAGTATAAAACTATTCCTTTGTGAATCATTAAAATGACTCTGATATATTCACTAAATAGAGGAGTCAAGCATCTATTAAGATTTTGATCTGTATTCACAATCTTGTAATCCCTGTTTACAAATTGATTGTTTCATGAATAGAAATTTTTATTAGTCATGGTTGAATAGAACAGGGTGTATATTTTCTTGAGGAAAGAATAGATAAATATATATATTTTTAATTTAGTCATGTAAATATTTGGATATTTTATACCATCATTTATTATGGGTATTTTAGCAAATTTTATGACAAATTCACTTACTAGTTTTCCAAGACTCTAATTCATGATTTGACTGCTTAATCTCCAAGGAAAGGGCAAATTTCATAAGTTTATCAAATAGCTAGATATTAATACTTCATTTAGGACTCTGTGGACTATCAACAGATATGTATTATCAGGATTCATTAAAGCTCTGGGTGTAAACATTTCCATTCCTTCAACATGGCCCCAGTGTGGCACATCAGCCTACAGACTGACATAAGTTTCAGAATGCTAGCCACGCATTGAAAGATCTATCAGCTCAGTCTTTTTTTTTTTTTTAAGATTTTATTTATTTATTTGACAGAGAGAGACACAGCGAGAGAGGGAACACAAGCAGTGGGAGTGGGAGAGGGAGAGGCAGGCTTCCCGCCGAGCAGGGAGCCCGATGTGGGACTTGATCCTGGGACCCTGGGATCATGACCTGCGCCGAAGGCAGACGCTTAACGACTGAGCCACCCAGGATCCCCCTATCAGCTCAGTCTTATTTAGTGTGAACTCATGGAACTATAGATAAACATAACATGTTAAATATCAAAGTTAACCGTTTTCAGTTATGATAAACTGATTATATAATTATATGTCCTGTGTGTATGTCTGTGCATGGAGAGAGAGTGAGAGGGAGATCAAACAACCTGGTTTGAATGAACTGAGAAGTGAAAATAAAGCCTCAACTGAACAGAAATTCAAGGTTTAAAAATGTTGTAAATATAAAATCCTGTTTAAGTACCAACACTGCTAACAACACAAAACAACTATGTTGAGGCTGACTTTTATTTTCTTTGAGCTTAACTTGACTTTTGATGGTGGTCATAGAGTATAACATATATAACCCCTAATTCATATCATTTATTCATATATCATTCATACATACATGCAGTCATTGTTTTACTCTTCCTATTGGCAATATGGGTCTTTCTTTTATTCTCTTCTTTATTCAGTCTAAGATGGGATTTTTAAAATATGATTTTTCATTTTATTACAAGTATTATTTCATTGTTAACTGTTAATTCATCACTTTAATATATTGCTTATTTTGTACATTTCAAAATATTTCTAGTGGAGTTAGATTCCAATCAGATAGTAAAAATAATGGTCATGGGGAGCCTGGGTGGCTCAGTCAGTTAAGCGTCTGCCTCCCAGGGTCCTGGGATGGAACACCACCTCAGGCTCCCAGCTCAGCAGGGAGTCTCCTTCTCCCTCTACCTCTGCTCTGTTCTGCTCATGCTTCCTCTCACTCTCCCTCTCTCTCAAATAAATAAATAAAATCTTAAAAAAAAAATAATGGTCAGTAGTACTTTGTATTTGTCTGATTCCCATAATTTAGCCAGACAGTTTACCTACAGTATATGATATATATTCACTATGGACTGTGGAAGAATATTTACAGAAATAATTGAAGCTGTAATATGTTCCTTTTTTGTCTTAATATGTTTTATAATATCATTTATTTTTTTTAAGTTTTTCTTTTATTGAGCTAAATGTTTCAATTACTGATAAAAATGAATAATTATAAAGTATTATTATTGCTTCCTCCATTTCCTGTATTTATTTTGTTTTAAACTATTTAGTCTTCTAAGGAAGGTACTCTGTCTTTCACATAAAGGAATCCCTATTAGGTTAGTAATCATGTCTATTTGAATTAGACCTTGAAATGGTCATCCATGCTTTTGTTATTTCAGGATTAGATTATTGCTATCCTCTCCTGGCTTCTGGCCCCGGAGGAACCTACATAAACTCCACCTGGTGCAGGATGTTGCTGCCAGATTCTTTTTGCAAAAAGCATCAGTCTGAATATATTTTCATGTTCCTTTCTGTTTTTTGTCTAAATTATAGGTTAGGCAATATATTAATTTTAAAATGACTCCTTTTCCTTGAAGCCATTTAGTGACATTGGCTCACTGAGTATTAGTAAGTTTTTGGTTTCTTTTTAAGTACTCTTAAGCAAATGTTTTGTTAACCTCAGTGTTAGTTTATAATTGTTCCATAATAAAGCCTTGTAAAGGTGTTCTGCACCTTCATTTATAGAATACCTTCAATAAATGTCTGTTTTGGTATTCCAAGTATATAAAGTTATAACTCAATAAATAAGTTATATCTCAACAAAGTTTTATCTTAACCTTTTGTAATATGAAAAAATAATTTAAAAATTGTTTCAAGATTATTTCTGTTGCATTTACAAATTGCTTTCTAAATTGTCAGAAATCATGTTACAGAAAACTTTGACTACAATACCATTACGCATTGCAATATGAATTCTATACTTGAGTGTTATGTTTAATGGGGGAAAAAAGATCAAATTATCTGATTTTCTTTGAGAACTGATTCATTTCTGTTAGCAAAACATGCTTCAGGTAAGCTCAATACTCTTCAGAAAAAGTACACATACACACGCACACACACACACACACACACACACACACACTATACACACTAGAGTTTAGGGTTATAAAGATCCATAAAGTGGTTTGGGAGCCATAATATCATTTATAATTTAAGAAAGTAGATATAAAATTTATACAATTTGCAAAATAAACCAATTTATTATGTGGTCTTTGTAAATACTATATACATAATGTACCATAAGGAAAGGGAAAGATGAGGGTCAGTAAAAATTATATGTAGGATTTGACTGATTCTTAGAAGATGAGAAATTTTTATAGGCTAGATCAGCAATGAGTGAAAGGTAATTCAGAATGAGGAAATAATGACATGCATAAAGGCAAGGAGGAAGAAATATCTAAGAAATATGAGGTCACATAGTTTGACAGGAATGTATGTTCGGGGGAAGGGAAATAGTAAGGGGAAATAAAAAAATAGATTTATTAAAAAAATAGAAAAATAGTAAAAGCCCTCAAACCCTTGATTAAAGAAATTAAGAAAAAGTTTGTGAATAGGGTGGTGGTGTGATTAATATGAGGCTGAAGAGATTAAATTAATGATGCCATTATTATGTCATTACAAATATGTAATGGTGAATGCATGTGTTAAAACCAAGAATAAAAATCAAACAGCAATAGTCTATACACTTAGAGGTGCATATTCTTTGAGGCATCCTAATGCACATATGTTAAGTTTTTCACAAGTTTATGGTAAATAAAAATTACTGTTATACCATTTTTGTTAGATGAGTGAACTGAGCATCAGAAAGCTTAAGTAATGTGCTCACCTTCACTTCCCTTAATAGATATAAGTACCAACAGTCAAGTTCAGGTCCCACTAACTTATTAGTCCAAATGATGTCTATGAAATCATTCCTATCTAGACTATAAAATATATGTAATAAATTCCTATACTTTCTCTAGGAAACTATTATTTTGCTTATTTTAAAGTATTTTTGTTATTTTAATAAAATGAGCTTTACATCATGTTACTATTTTTAAGTCCTTGGGGTGGGGGGTGCAGAATCCAGGCTACTGAAGAACATATGAACACTTAAGGTCTAGGTACAGCCCAAGGTATTCAAAATATTTATCAATTCTTTGTTTTAAATAAAATAAATGCTAAACTCATTATTGTCTTAAAAAGACTTACAAACGTATATCTACCATCATAGAATATGATTTTATAGAAAATACTTTCATCCATTAACATACCTATAAAATGTTCCTGTTAAAATTTGCTTTCTCAGAACCCAGACCTCTAGTTAAATTATTTACATAAAAGGATTGTTCTGCCTACCTTTTAAATAGCAGCCCCGAATATGTCACCGAATTGGGGAGTAACAGTTCTACATAATTTATAGACTGAAGCTTGAGGAAGTGTTGCAGTGTAAATCTTGTTCAGCAGGACTAATGAGATATTGACCGCTTCCTCCTTGCTACACAGTGCCTTTATTTTGTACCCTACACTGATGATAATGCATAGCAATTGGGGATTTTTATCCTTGACAAGGTAGAAATAAGCAAATCCTCACAGAGAGAAAACTCTGTGATTGGTGGCCATATCAACCCAGTATTTAGATAACAAAGAATACTATTGTTGCAAAATAATTTGAGAACACATTACATATGAATAAACACAATTGTTTCTAATAAATTGTGAATGCATTTACTTATTTAAAAATGTGAACTAAAATTAACAAATTATTAAATTGTAAAAATCATTCTCAGTGTTTAAATAATGTTGACTAATGTTAATTTTATTTTATTTTTTATTATTTTTTTAAAGATTTATTTATTATTTATTTTGAGAGAATGAGAATGAGAGAGAGAGAGAGTACATGAGAGGGGGGAGGGTCAGAGGCAGAAGCAGACTCCCCGCCGAGCAGGGAGCCCGATGCGGGACTAGATCCTGGGACTCCAGGATCATGACCTGAGCCAAAGGCAGTCCTTTAACCAACTGAGCCACCCAGGCGCCCAGCTAACGTTAATTTTTCAGCTCTTCATTTTTTAGTGAAGAACAATTTCCATTTCATTGGAAATTATTTCTGTGTTTAAATTATAGTATAATTAAAGATAGTTTTAAACAAGGAATTTTATAATATCAGATTCTTTTATCTGTTCACATAGTAGTAGCAAAATTTTAAAGAAAACAAACAGTTAACTCACATCTGAATAAGGCTTCATTAATTTATGTTCTACCATAACTAATTTTCATTAATCTAGTTTCTTAAAAAAAAAAATAGAACAATTAAGGACTTCTCAATCAGTTGCTGTCCATACTATGCACTTTCACCCTAATCAGGATTTTGCTTAAATTTAAAATTTTTACTTTATTGAAAGATAAAAGTACATATCTGTTGCAGTAAAAATATGACTATGAGAGACAGATATTACTTTTTTCCCTAAAATTATTACTATTTAAACTGAGCAGTAATCATATAAACTAATTTGTATGATTACTCCTTATGAAATTTTTCCATTCTTTATCCAGGTTATTTATAAAGCATTCAACTTTATAAATCCAGCTAGTCCAAAAGCCCGTTTTTGAAAAATCACTGTGTGGTGTTTATGAGGGAGAGGGAGTAATAATAAAACTCACTGCATTGGAGTTTTATGACTAGAGTTTACTTTCCCCCACTTAGTTTTGTATAAAAAAAGAAACCATTTTAATAATAAGGAAATAAAATGTCATGAGAAATATTTAACATACCTGAGAGAATATTCAAGTATCTCATTCTTATTAATGTACAAATTAAATGTTAATGAAGCTTATTTATTTGTTAAAAAAGGACCTAGTGGACCTCTACTTGGTAGCACTTTGTTAGCAGTTGTTTGGAATAGATCATCACTATTATAATGATCTATTCATTGTCTAAAAAATTCTATGATTAAAAGAGTTCTGATTAAAAAAACAATACTTCTGAGATGGAAAAAGAATTCTATGAATCAGTTTACATTTTCAATCAGGCAGGGTGATCCATGTTCTGATTTGGAGTTTTTAGCCTACTATAAGGAGATGGCTGAGGAGGCAAGTTTTTATTATGAATATAATTGTCAATCACTGGAAATGTATAAGAGCAATAAAAATGTATGGCAGTATGGAATTGCATTCTAATATTTTTGCAGAAATAATTGTACTGAATGTAAGTTAAAGACACTGTAGATTAAACAGTTATTAAATAGTAACAATGGTTAAAGACATTAACAGTTAACTTTATGTCCTTGTGAAAGGCAACACAGTGGGTGAAACACATAAAAGAACATTTCTTTCCTATAAGAAATGTATATAGTCCTTTCCCTTTACTCTCCCATAGCCTTGCGTTTTTGTTTGTTGGTTGGTTGGTTGGTTTGGGTTGGTTTGGGTTGGATTGTTTGTTTTTAAGTTTTTATTTAAATTCCTGTCAGTTAACATGCAGTGTAATATTGGTTTCAGGTGTAGAATTTAGTGATTCAACACTTACATACAACACCCAGTGCTTATCACAAGTACACTCCTTAATCCGCATCACCTATTTAACTCATCCTCCTTGCCCACTTCCCCTCCAGTAACCATCAGTTTGTTCTCTGTAGTTATGTCTATTTCTTGGTTTGCCTCTCTTCCCCGCCACCCCCACCACCCATGTCTAGTTGTTTTGTTTCTTAAATTCCACATATGAGTGAAATCATATGGTATTTGTATTTCTCTGACTGATTTATTTCACTTAGGATGATACTCTCTAGCTCCATCCATAACATTGCAAATGGCAAGATTTCATTCTTTTTGGTGGCTGAGTAATATTCCACTATTATATCACCTATTTTTCATCCATTTATCAGTTGATGGACATTTGGGCTCTTTCCATAATTTGACTATTGTTGATAATGCTGCTATAAACATTGGAGTTCATGTATCCCTGCAAATTGGTATTTTTGTATACTTTGGGTAAAGACCTAGTAGTGCAATTGCTGGATCATAGGGTAGTTCTATTTTTAACTTCCTGAGGACCCTCCATTTCTAGAGTGGTTACACCAGTTTGCATTTCCCACCAACAGTGCAACAGGGTTCCCCTTTCTCTGCATCCTTGCCAACATCTGCTCTTTCTTGTGTGGTTAATTCTAGCCATTCTGATAGGTATGAGGTGGTATCTCATCCAAGTTTTTATTTGTATTACCCTGATGATGAATGAGGTTGAGCATCTGTTCATGTGTCTGTTGGCCATCTGGATGTCTTCTTTGGAAGAATGTCTGTTTATCTTCTGCCTATTTTTTAACTGGATTATTTGTTTTTTGGGTGTTGAGTTTGATAAATTCTTTATAGATTTTGGATACTAGCCATTTATCAGATATGTAATTTGCAAATATCCTCTCCCATTTCATAGGTTGCATTTTAGTTTTGTTGATTGTTTCCCTCGTTGTGCAGAAGCTTTTTATTTTGTTGAACTCAATAGTTTATTTTCGCTTTTGTTTCCCTTGCCTGAGGAGATATATCTAGTAAGAATTTGCCACAGCTGATGTCAGAGAGGTTACTGCCTATCTTCTCCTCTAAGATTTTAATCATTTCCTGTCTCAGATTTAGGTCTTTAATTCATTTTTAATTTATTTTTGCATATGGTGTAGGAAAGTTGTCCAGTTTCATTCTTTTGTGTGTTGCTATCCAGTTTTCCTTACACAATTTGTTGAAAAGTCTATCTTTTTTTCCATTGGATATTCTATCCTGCTTTGTCAAAGATTAATTGACCCTATAGTTGTGGGTCCATTTCTGGGTTTTCTATTCTGGTTTTCTGTACTGTCTTGATTACTACAGCTTTGTAATATAGCTTAAGTCCAGAATTGTGATGCCTCAAGCTTTGCTTTTCTTTTTCAGGATTTCTTTGGCTATTTGGGGTCTTTTGTGGTTCCACACAAATGTTAGGATTGTTTGTGCTAGCGCTGTGAAAAATGTTGGTGGTATTTTGATAGGGATTGCTTTAAATGTGTACATTGTTTTGGGTAATATAGACATTTTAACAATATTTGTCCTTCCAATACATAAGCATGAAATGTTTTTTCCATTTCTTTGTGTCATCTTCAGTTTTTTTCATCAGTGTTTTATAGCTTGTAAAGTACAGATCTTTTACCTCTTGGTTAAGTTTATTCCTAGGTATCTTATTGGTTTTGGTGCAGTTGAAAATGGGATCAATTCCTTGATTTCTCTTTCCGCAGCTTCATTACTGGTGTATAAAAGTGCAACAGATTTCTGTACATTGATTTTGTATCCTACAACTTTATTGGATTCCTACATCAGTTCTGGCAGTTTTTTTGGTGGAGTCTTTTGGGTTTTCTATATAGAGGATCATGTCATCTGCAGATACTGAAAGTTTGACTTCTTTCTTCCTCATTTGGATGCCTTTTATTTATTTTTGTTGTCTGATTGCTGTGTCTAGGACTTCAAGTACTATGTTAAATAACTGTGGTGAAAGTTAGCCTTATGTTTTGATATATTTCAGTATGGAGCCATCTTACAGAGTTGAAGAGCTAGGGAATAGAAGTCAAGTATTTATGATCAGGGTTGCCCTCTAGTCCCAGGATATAAAAGAGAAAACTAGAGAAATTACTTAATTTTTCCAGCTGTGTTAGGACAATGTTGAGAATGGGAGTTAAAAGGGGAACATTAAGGAAGAATTTTTTTTTTCTTTTCTCCCTGCCAAGAAACTTTGGCCCCTCTGTGGAATACTTCTAGAATATTCATCTCTTTGCCACTGCTCAATTTCACCTCCTCAGTCATCTCTTTAAAATTCTTTCTTGACGAGTTGTTCTCCATTACTCTCTCCTGCTTGCTTTCTCTTGACCAAGATGGCCTTCACACTAACCTCAGCTTGACTGAACGTTAGACAGGCTTCTTCCTCTTTCTAGCCCCAGACCTCTCTTTTCTTAAAATATTTTATTTAGAAAACATATAATTGTGAATTCTTTCTGTGCCCCTTTGAGATTCATGTTAGTCTCTTTGAAAAAGTCTCTTGAAAACTTACAACCCAGGAATATCTTTCTCACACACATAGGAGACATCCCTTTCAAGAAAGATAGTACTTCTATCTTTTAGTCTCTGTGAAGTTGATAGGAACCTTATTTCCATGGCAGCCAGTTAGCAAACACAGATAGCCTAATCACAGAGAAAAATATCTGCAAACTCAGGTAATAATTCAATGTATTCCACATATATCTCTGATCAGCCTCCTTTCAAACATCTTCTAGTACTTTTTCACTAGTTCATTCCAACCCTTGAAAATTCTCTCACCCTTCGTTTCAGTAAAATTGAGTTCATATTAGTTTTGGCCTACTTCCCCTATTATGATACCCTTGAAAAAAATCTCCCTTCCTTGTTTAAATTTGCCCAGTGCAGTTTTTGCTTTGATACTCCTAACAAGACTTATCTTACATCATTTAGTTTTGAAACTTCCACTTGAATGTAAATATTTAGGTGAGACAAAATTTTACTGCTAAAACATCGTAGCTTTCAGCGGGGATTCTTTAATAAAAAGATAGATTAACAAGAGAAAAACGGTTTATTAACATGCATCACACATCATATGGGGGAAACCTCAATGAAAAGTAACTCAAATGGGTCACATAGAACTCTTGCTTACATGGCATCTTCAACAAAGAAAAATAAATTGTAGAGAAAAAATAGAACAAAGGAAAGCAGTTTTAGGCTTCCAAGGGTGGCAAACTGCGGTAAGGAAAATATATGAGAGGAAACTAATGGAGTAAGTTTAGTTTGAGATTCCTCTGGTGTCATCTCTTGGCTGATAAAGAGTTTGTCGCTAGTAAAAGAAGAATTTATTTCTGGGTTGAAGCAGAAGAGGACATGGATGGCAGAGAAAACTCTGAATTTGCTCCCTTTTACTTACCTTCAGCTCAAAATAATTTTTATGTGCAAAAAGACATGTGTAGGGCTGACATTCTGGTTTCCTTCAACACTATGATGGTGGTAATTTATGTTTAGCTCATCATACTATCTTTACTTCATAGCACAATGCCTAGCACAAAGTAGATATTCAAAATACATATTGAATGAATAAATCTTGTCATTATTTTTAGTTCACCATTATATATCCTATTTCTTAGCACATAAGTAATGTATAATAAATACCTATTAAATACACATTGTTTTTTTTATTTTTTAAAGATTTTATTTATTTATTTGACAGCGAGACACAGCGAAAGCAGGAACACAAGCAGGGGGAGTGGGAGAGGGAGAAGCAGGCTTCCCACTGAGCAGGGATCCCGATGTGGGGCTCGATTCCAGGACCCTGGGATCATGACCTGAGCCGAAGGCAGACGCTTAATGACTGAGCCACCCAGGCGCCCTAAATACACATTGTTAATAGATATTTATTAACACTGATTGAAAGGCAAAGGAGATAATATGTGCAAAGGCATTTAGGTGTCTACAGCATACCAGGGATGGAGTAACTGCAACCAATTTACTATAGCCAAAAATCAAATAAAAACAGAAAAACAGAAAATAATAACAACAAAAATTGTTGACTAGACCAACAGTTACTGAACCAAATAACATCTTGAAATACATCCTTGGGGTTTTTATCCTTTAGATTATAGGATGCTAAATGAGTATAAGTAATGATAAAGGAGATCCCTGTTCAGTTTTTCACATGTGCAGATGCATGGGTCTGACTCCTCCATGACCCCAATCCAACTCAAGTCTTAACATTTCAGACCTTTTTAAGAAGTGAGCCTCATTTGATGCCTGCTAAAACAGCATCACACTGTGATAATAATAAGCAAGATAGATTTCCAGTTTCCTTCTATAAACAATCAGTAAATGCCTTTACAACTCTATCATAAGTGGGAGGTATTTCTGCCTTATTCTATATGACACTGTTCTACTTCAGAGTTGAGGAGACTCACTGAACTCTCTTCAGAGAGTCAAAACTCTTCCTTGCCCAGCATATTACTAAATTCAAATCCTAAATAAATTATTATTGGAAGTGTTTGTATCTCCTTCCACAGTAAAGTGTTTGGATGTTTTTATGGGATCAGTCGCTACAAATATTTTGAGTATTAATGAAAGCAAGCTTTCAGGATGTGTATATAACACTATATACAAAGAAATACAAACATAATTTTCTTATAAAAGAGTAGCAGTTCTTGGGGTACCTGGGTGGCTCAGCCACTTAACTGGCTAACTAACTCTTGATTTTGACTCAGGTCGTGATCTCAGCATCTTGAGATTGAGCCTTGTGTCAGACTTCTTGGTCAGCAGGGAGTCTGCTTGAGGTTTTCTCTCTCCTCCCTCTGCCCCCTCCACCGCCCCCAGGTGCATGTGTTCTCTCTTTCTCTCTCTCTCAAATAAATAAATCTTTAAAATTAAAAAAAATTAAATGAAAGAGTAAACAATTCTTTAAAAGATCTTGAGGTGGCTTTTTTGCATTGGGTTTGCCGCCAGAACACAGGTGTCATGAAAACCACCACTCAACCTAAACCAAAATGGGAAAGGAAAAGACTCACATCAACATCGTCGTCATTGGGCACGTAGATTTGGGCAAGTCTACCACTACTGGTCATCTGATCTACAAATATGGTGGGATCAACAAAAGAACTATCGAAAAATTTGAGAAGGAGGCTGCTGAGATGGGAAAGGGCTCCTTCAAGTATGCCTGGGTCTTGGATAAACTGAAAGCTGAACGTGAACGTGGTATCACCATTGATATCTCCCTGTGGAAATTCGAGACCTGCAAGGATTATGTGACCATCACTGATGCCCCAGGACACAGAGGCTTTATCAAGAACATGAGTACATACACATCTCAGGCTGACTGTGCTGTCCTGATTGTTGCTGCTGGTGTTGGTGAATTTGAAGCCGATATCTCCAAGAATGGGCAGACCCATGAGCATGCCCTTCTGGCTTACACACTGGGTGTAAAACAACTAATCGTTCCTGTTAACAAGATGGATTC
This sequence comes from Callorhinus ursinus, assembly GCF_003265705.2. Classification (NCBI taxonomy): domain Eukaryota; kingdom Metazoa; phylum Chordata; class Mammalia; order Carnivora; family Otariidae; genus Callorhinus; species Callorhinus ursinus. The sequence goes on from NW_027397069.1 coordinate 33,480,541, forward strand.
CACTGAGCCACCCTACAGCCAGAAGAGATACGAGGAAATCATTAAGGAAGTCAGCACCTACATTAAGAAAATTGGCTACAACCCTGACACAGTAGCATTTGTGCCAATTTCTGGTTGGAATGGTAACAACATGCTGGAGCCAAGTGCTGACATGCCTTGGTTCAAGGGATCGAAAGTCACCCATAAAATGGGAATGCCAGTGGAACCACACTGCTTGAAGCTCTGGATTGCATTCTGCCACCAACTCATCCAACTGACAAGCCCTTGCGTCTGCCTCTCCAGGATGTCTACAAAATTGGTGGTATTGGTACTGTCCCAGTGGGCCGAGTGGAGACTGATATTCTTAAACCTGGCATGGTGGTCACCTTTGCTCCAGTCAATGTTACAACTGAAGTAAAGTCTGTTGAAATGCACCATGAAGCTTTGAGTGAAGCTCTTCCTGGAGACAGTGTGGGCTTCAATGTCAAGAAAGTATCTGTCAAAGATGTTCGTCATGGCAATGTGGCTGGTGACAGCAAAAATGACCCACCAATGGAAGCAGCTGGCTTCACAGCTCACGTGATTATCCGGAACCATCCAGGCCAAATCAGTGCTGGATATGCACCTGTGCTGGATTGTCACACAGAGCACATTGCTTGCAAGTTTGCTGAGCTGAAAAGGAAGATAGATCATCGTTCTGGAAAAAAGCTGGAAGATGGTCCCAAGTTCTTGAAATCTGGTGATGCTGCCATTGTTGATATGGTTCCTGGCAAGCCTGTGTGTGTTGAGAGCTTCTCTGACTACCCTCCTCTGGGCGTTTTGCTGTTCCTGACATGAGACAGACGGTTGCTGTGGGTGTCATCAAAGCAGTGGACAAGAAGGCAGCTGGAGCTGGCAAGGTCACCAAGTCTGCCCAGAAAGCTCAGAAGGCTAAATGAATATTATTCCCAATACCTGCCACCCCAGTCTTTGTTTGTTTGTGTTTTTGTTTTTTTCTTTAATTTTTTATTGTTATGTTAATCACCATACATTACATCATTAGTTTTTGATGTAGTGTTCTATGATTCATTGTTTGTGCATAACACCCAGTGCTCTACGCAGAACGTGCCCTCTTTAATAGCCATCAGCAGGCTAACACAACCCCCCACCCCCCTCCCCTCCAGAACCCCCAGTTTGTTTTCCAGAGTCCATCGTCTCTCATGGTTTGTCTCCCCATCTGATTTACCCCCTTCATTCTTCCCCTCCTGCTATCTTCTTCTTTTTTTTTTTAACATATATTACATTATTTGTTTCAGAGGTACAGATCTGTGATTCAACAATCTTGCACAATTCACAGCGCTCACCATAGCACATACTCTCCCCAATATCTATCACCCAGCCACCCCATCCCTCCCCCCCCCACCCCACCCCACCACCCCCCCCTTTTTTTCTCCCCTTTTAAAATTCTTCTATACCAGGTAACATGATACATGTCTTTCTCTGATTTACTTATTTCACTCAGCATAACACCCTCCAGTTGTTGCAAACCTGCCACCCCAGTCTTAATCAGTGGTGAAAGAATGGTCTCAGAATTGTTTGTGTCAATTGGCCATTTAAGTTTAATAGTAAAAAGACTGTTTAATGATAACAATGCATCATAAAATCTTCAGAAGGAAAGGAGAATGTTTTGTGGACCATTTATTGTTTTGTGTGTGTGTGTGTGTGTGTGTGGCACTTTTAAGTTATTAGTTTTTAAAATCAGTACTTTTTAATGGAAACAACTTGACCAAAAATCTGTCACAGAATTTTGAGACCCATTAAAACAAAAGTTTAATGAGAAACAAAAAGTTCTTGAGGTGTAGCTATGTTGTAGCCAATTAAAAGAAATATGACATTTCTATGTTTATAGTCCTCAGCAAATGTTTTGTGTAAATATTAACATTTTTGCATATCACCATCCCAAAACACTAATTTGAATAATGAAATATCTTTATATTGGATTGAAGTTCAGCTGATTTGTATTTTCTTATAAAAATGTCTTATAGGAAGAGCGGAATCTTGGATTCAAGCATATATGTAAAATTTTAATGTAACATGCTGTAATTATGAAATTTCCTAGAAGATAATCAAAATAGAACATGATTGCATCTTGAATATATAAAATGAGCCAAATGCATTTTAAAGTGAAAACTAAAGTAGGTTAAAATGAATAATTTTTACCACTTGTTAAGAATAGTTTTGGTAATTAAAAAAATGTTGGAATAAGTAAGCTGTATTCAAGAACAATATGTACAAGAAGGGCCAAACTATACAGAGAAAAAAAATAAAATCTGATTCAGCTAGTGCTGTTCATCCAAACAACCGTAAAACAGTATCATTTTAAATTTAATCTGATCACAATATCACTCTGACTTTTTGAAAAATAATTTTTCATTATTTCTTTACACAAGGTTATGTTATTATTGTTTATTATTTTTATAACAGTTTTTTTAAAGAAGCTTCATTTTATACCTCCCTCTGGTGTTTCTAGAATAAACGACAATCCATAGTAAGCAATAAATAAACACCAGAATATCTGGCCTGTGGCTACCTTTCTGACTTTATCTCCTGTGGATTTCACCTCTTGCTCACTTAACAACAGCCATACTGACCCCTTGCTAATCCTTAAATATACCAAGCATACTTCTACCTTTTCATTTCCTAGTCTCTGCCTTGAAAGCTCTTCATCCCATTCATTCTTCACTTTACCATGTCTTTGCTCAAATGTCACCTCTTCAGAATGACCTTCAGTGATTTCTTTACCAGAAAGAACCCCTACCCATCTGGATTCACAGAGCTAGCTTTATTTATCTTTGTAGCTCGTATACCATTAACTTTATCATATATTTATTTTTTATCATTTGTTTTCCCCCAATTAGAATGAAACTGTAGGAGAATTGAGGCCTTACTTAGTTTATTGCTCCACCTTTAGTACCTATAATAGTGCCTTCACAAAACAATTAGTTTTGTCAAATCAGTAATATTTGTTTCAGAGTTAATGATTGAATGAACCAATCATCAGCAGTTTTTAACTGTTGAGCTTTTACTAGTGTAAGAACATAATGCTAATACTTCTGTCTTGTTATTCTTTATAGAAATAACCTAGTGTAGGCATTATTCCTCTTTTGTAGATGAGAAAATGGGTTTATAGAACTAAAGGAAGCCAACCCAGATTATACAGTTTATATGTGCTATGTAGCAGGGAGAAAAATTTTGGATACAAATACTGTAAGTACAGATTAGGACATACTGAATTAATTTACCTGTGGGAAATTCACCTGGAGGTGTTTAGTAGGGAAGTGGATTTAAGAATCTTAAGCTTAGGAGAGAAAGTTAGTGTATTATAGAGTATGGAGAGTTAGTCATACATATGATGTTAGAGTCATGGTGAGTATATAAGTACTAGAATAAACCACAAAAATAATGGAATTTTCTAGGAATCTGAGTGTGAGAATATAAAATTAGCAGGGAAATAGCAACCTTTATATGTGATAGACACACAGACTCAACTTTTTAAATAGAGTAGGTCACATTTTCCATTCTTCCTTCCTTAAAGAAGTATTACAGTGTACAACTCAGAAATGTAGAATTTACTCTAGATTCTTCTGTTTTCATTTCCACGTAGTCAGCCATTAAATTCTTCAGTTTTTATTCTCTAAATATTTTCCTAATCAACACTCTCTATCCTATTTCCTCTACTTTGGCTAGACTTTTATAATTTTTTGTTTTACTCTCTGCAACAACCTTCCAACTTATCTCCCAATTGGTGTCTAGTCTTATTCCTATAATTTTTTTTTCTCCACTAAGTAGAAGGGCTTATTTATACTAAATAAGCCTTAATTATCTTTCTAAGTCACAGTGCACTCCCGGTACAAATTATTCTGCAGCTCTCCCTCAGACCGCACAGTCATGAGCAACTCAGTGCCTACCACCAGCATATATACCTTTTAGCTTGGCAATCTAATTTCAAGTGCAGTGTTCATTTCTTGCAAAGGAAAACACAGGAGGATAGAGTGAATGTGGTACAACCAATATGTAACCACAAACTTGAGAATGAAGGGTTTCACAAAAGGAATTTGTAGAGATGCTCAGCCTGTGAATGATGCAGTGTTGTGCCCCTGCTGGCATTGGGCTCTAGAATTTGTGGAGCAATTCAATGATAGTGACTATGCCCTAGTATCTGGCCATTCCAGGAGATCTCAGACGGTAATGATGCTTCATGGGGGCTGGCCCAAGTAGACAGAGAGCCTAATCTACAAAATAAGAAGGCCTGGTTTTGAAAAGGCTGAGGGAGGACTATTTTGCTCATTGCTCTATTCCCAGTGGCCCGCACAGTACCTGACACTAAAAAGGTGTTAAATAAACATTGCATTGAAAGGAATCAGTTTGGATCTCCAGCTCTTCTAAGTGTGAGATTGAGAAAGTAACTTGAAGTCTCCACACTTCAATTGTTTTGGCTGTAAAGTGAGAATACAGTGAGATCATGCAGGTAAGCCTACCAGGTCACAAGTGAAAGGGATTAAAAATAAAGCTGTTTTTGTGTTGTTCATTCTAAAACATTTCCAGATATTAATATTAATTTTCATTATTAAAGAGCAATACCAATTTCTCAGTAACATTTTTCTATTCACTAAAATAGCTCATCCAAGTTATAAGAATATATATTATTCATGGAATTCAACAAAGTTCTTTTAATTTGCAGGAGAAAAATGCAGGCCATGAATATTTTTATTTTTCCTCAGTTATTCCCCCTACATAAAGCCTCCTCTTCACAGATTATAGGCCACGTTCTAAGATTTTGGCTTTGCATGCAAAGTATTTCATGTTCTGACCATTGTTCTTTGCATCTTCATTTCCCTTTTATACTAATCATTATACCAATGGACATGGGAGACTATGTTTTTCCTGAGCTATCCTTACTTTCTTGAAATTGCAATGTTCTTTTTCACCTGTGAGCATTGGAGTGCACTATCAATCTATAATGCCCTTTTTGCTCTCCTGTGACTCAAATCTCTATTTAGAGTGAAGAAAGATTGCCTTATGGTCATCACATATTGCTTTCCATGAGCTGTATGTACTGCAAAATATGGGGCAGTGGGGATATAAACATGGCAGTAACCATTGTGAACAAATAAAATAATTTCACATATGGCAACATGACATAATTTTACATTTAATGTTTACTAACTTTATATATAGCTTTTTAAAAATCTTAATATATCTTACTATGCCTTTGTTCCTTGGAAAAATAACTGTAATCAAAGGCAAGTCAATGTCCTTCATTTCTAGATCAGTATTTCTCAAGTAGTGTTTCACTGCATATCATAAGGATTTACATTAAAAAAATTTCTATGGTCACATATGTTTGGAAAACCATAAAAAACAATTTTTCTAATTCCAAAAAATTCAATATACTGACTCACATCAAGTATATTAAGAGATACACACTAACCAGTGTTTCCCAAACTTTTTTGAACACAGGCCCCTGTAGGTACAAATAGTATCTTGCAGAAATACTGATGTAAACCTATCAATTTGCCTTTATAGGAAAATGGAACAAAAATAGTTCTGCTTTGAGAAATATGCCCCCAAATAATCCCATTTATTTAAATATGTACCAGTGCTTAACACTCTAGAGTGTCTTTGTATTAAGATTTTAATTTCTGTTAAAATATCACCACCTAAGAGGGCAGCTCCAGTTTATGCCTTACTAGTTATGTATTCTCTGTCCTAAACTGTCTCTAAAAGTTAATATTGAAAATCATTTAGTTGGATCATAGAAACCTTAGATATTTGAGAAGATGCTGCTACTCTAACCACAAAAGTCTGGCATCAATAACAGAACTGGGCAAATAGCACAATTCAACATTTTTCTAAGGGTCAAAATGTTACAGTAGTGGAAAATTACAAGGCAACTAGCTAGTCTTGCCATCAGATCTTCCTAAAAAATTGCTATCCGTAATCTGCCTCAAGAATGAAGTCATTTGGATTTAACCATTATCCAAAATCTATTTACAAGTTAAGAGCTCTCTAAGCCTCCAGGTATGGAATCATGACAATATAATAAATGGTGTGCATTGCCTTTTGAAAAATGAAGGTTACTTACCTATAAGCCTGTTTTTCTGACTATGTATCATTACCTATCAGCCATTAGAAAGTTACTCGCTGCCCCAGAGCAGTTAACTTGCTGATTGGTTTCTGATTATTATATTTCCTTGGGCAGCTGATTGATTCTTATCAATTTTCCCCCTCTTGTTGCCTGCAAAAAGATTTGTTTACTATAATTTTCTTAGTACTTTCTGCCAGCAGGGGGAGTTTTATAGTTTTCTTTCAAATATTAATTCTATGTAACTCCTTTGCCAGGAGGCTTAAATTGTGTTCCAGTAGTATTGGCTGTGATGGTTCATTTGTACTAAGAAATAATACTTGATACCCTCTAAAGTGCTTTACATGTAGCATAATGGTAGGTTCACATCATCACAGAAATGTTCTGACAAGCTTGGCATTATCGTTATGATTATCAATGATAAATATAATGTGCTTTAGGTTAATCATCTTAAACCAAAGCATCATTTCTTTTTATTCCTAAGACTATTGCAGAAGGCTGCTTTTTGAAAATTAAAGTTTATATTCTTTTATCAAAAGGATTAATAAGTGGGACTACTGAATGATATTTTTACAACAAATCAAAAAAAGTGCAAGAATAGTATAGGCAACTAGGATCCAGAATTTTGAGTCAGTGAGAATTCTTTTCTGCCCAATATACTTTACATCTACTTACAAAAAGTCCTATATTGCCAGATTATTGCTATACTAATCTGAGTTAAGATAGTGTCACTTTCACACATCTAATTTTATTTTATTTTTTAAAGATTTTATTTATTTATTCATTTGACAGAGAGATAGAGAGCACAGGTAGGCAGAGAGGCAGGCAGAGGGAAAGGGAGAAGCAGGCTTTCTGCTGAGCAGGGAGCCCAATGCGGGGCTTGATCCCAGGATCCTGGGATCATGAACTGAGCCGAAAGCAGTTGCTTAACTGACTGAGCCATGCAGGCACCCCATCTAATTTTATTTTTTAATTAATTAAATATTTGGAGAGCAGCAAAGCAAGGGTTATTGAGTGACAATAAAAAGCTCTCGAAGAGGGAGGGGAACCCCAGAGGGTTGCCCTCACACATCTAATTTTAAAATGAATATACTATATGTTAATTAAATTGATTTTAAATTTAAAAAATAAATTAAAAAAAGAAAGAGGACTTGAATAGACATTTTTCCAAAGAAGAAATACAAATGGTCAACAAGTACACAGAAAGGTGCTCAACATCACTCATCATCAGAGAAATGCAAATCAAAACCACAATGAGATATAACTTCACACCTGTTAAAATTGTTATTAGAGAAGAAAAGAGATAACAGATGCTGGTGAAGATGTGGAGGAAGGGGAACCCTAGTGCACTATAGGTGAGAATATAAATTGGTACAACCACCATAGAAAATAGAATGGAGGCTCCTCAAAATATTACACAAAGGGCTGCTGGGGTGCCTGGCTGGCTCAGTTGGTAGAGCATGTGACTCTTGATCTCAGGGTTATGAGTTCAAGCCCCACATTGGGGGTAGAGACAATAAATAAATAAATAAATAAATAAGAAAACTGCCATATGATCCAGCAATCACACTTCTGAGTATATATCTGAAGGAGATGAAATTATTGTTTCAAAGAGGTACCTACATCCCTATGTTCATTGAAACATTATTCACAATAGTCAAGACATGGAAACAACCTAAGTGTCCACTGATGGATGAGTGGATAAATAAAATGTTCTTAGATAAATAGATGATAGATAGATAGATAGATAGATAGATAGATAGATAGATAGATACTACTTAGCCATAAAAAAGAATGAAACTGTGATTTGTGACAACATGGATGGACCTGAAGGCATTGTGCTAAGTGAAATACGTCAGAGAAAGACAAATACTGTATGATCTCACTTTTATGTGAAATCTAAAAACATCAAACATAGGGAGCCAGGGGCTCAGGGCTGCAGGAAATGAGGAGATGTTGTAAGATAAATAAGCCCAAGGGATCTAATGTACAGCAAGTGATTGTAGTTAATACTGGATTGTATCACTGAAAGTCACTATGAGAGTAGAGTTTTAATATTCTCACCAGAAAAACAATAAAATGGTAATTGTGTGGGATGAAAAAAATAAAATAAAATGAATATACAAATGCAAAGAAAAAGAATAATAAAATATACCATCAGTTTTGTGTAACTTATTTTATCAGACTACTTTGTTTAATGACAATAGCTAAGAAAATAAACTAGAATATGGAGCAATCTATGTGAGATTTGAAATAAATAACCTGTATCATGATTCAGGGGAGGTAATAATAGGACGGAGTGCTGAAGTGGGGAGCTATGTAAAATGAAGGGGAGCCATCAGTGCACGGGGCATTCATGAAGACCATGTGAAGGGTTGTGTTAAAAGAGAAGAATTTAAGCTAAGAGGGAAACTTCTCTGCCTCACAGTTTTGCATAGGAACAGTGAAATTCCAACACACTCATGGAAATTCAACAATTATCATTCACTGACAAGACACCTGTGTCATCAGTTTCTTGAATATTACCAATAAAAAATCTGTCATGTTTTTGTGCCCTATTGGCAATAAAAATGACATTTCTCTTTTCTTTTCTCAAAGGTTATCTTGCTCTTCATATTTTTAGCTGTTGAAAGGCAATATCACTCTAGTTGAAAAAGACGATGAGTTTAAAGCTTTACTGAAAACTAATTAAGAGTTATTTCTTTATCTTTATATAATTTCTTGCCTAAAAGAAGTAAAATTTGTATATTCTATTTTGATAACAAATAATTAGTAACTTTAAAATATGAATTTAAGGAAGTAGTTAAAGGGCTGATAATTTAATAGTTGTAAAATTAAAATTACTTGGGCTAACTTAATTGCAGATTGGTGATCTTTTTAAATTTTAGACTTAGGGAAGGAAGGGAAACATCATATAAAACCTATAATTTTACCCTTCTAACATAGTGTAGCTATATTACAAAAACCATGATAAAATTGATTAGCATTTTTATTAGTTTATGATAAACTGAAGCACAGTAATTCCTTAAATAATTTAATTAATATTTTCTGAATTGCTAATATTGTTTCCGGGAATATTATACTTAGCAGGGACAAAGGGATGAACTAAGTAGATATGTTCTGTCCCTATGGACCTTACAGTCTAGAAGAGAAGACAGAAAGTAAAGTAATAGTTACTTAATAACTACCATATGTTATAATGTGGTAAATGCCATATAAGATAACTATGAGGTGTTACTGGAGCATTTACCAAGGGCCTTAATCTACTTTGGGGTTATGTAGGAAAGCCATTTGAGGCAAGATCTAAAACTAGCTTAGAATGGGATAATATTTGCTTTTTCATAAGGTCTTAAAAGGACTTTAAAACTTTGTAAACTATTCATTTGTAAAAGACATATTTATTGAGTAGCTACCATGTAGGAAGCATCATGCTGTGTTCTGGAAGTACATCAGTGAACTCGATGGACAGTCCTTCTGTTCATAGAGATTAAAGTCTACTGAAGAAGAGGAAAGAGCATCACATTGTCAATCAGGAAGTTTGTGCTGGGTTTAGAAACCATTCTTTCTGGCTGAAAAGTACATGTTTAAAAACTAGTAGAATAAATTGCCTCTTTAGCACCTATAAATAGGATAGAATATCACCAATAAATGATACTCTTATTTCACATAAATGTATTGAAAACTTTTTTCTTCATTTCCCTTCTATTCATCTATCAGTTCTGCTTATGCCCCTATTGAATATATGTATTGTCAAGGGAGAGATACATAGACATATAAGAGAGACAGAAATGATGTTTGATTTCTCTATAATGTACTAATATGAATTTTTATTTTTATTTTTTAAGGATTTTATTTATTTATTTATTTACTTATTTATTTGAGAGAAAGACAGAGAACACAAGCATGGCAGACGGAGAGGGACAAGCAGACTCCTGGCCAAACAGGGAGCCCAACGTGGGGCTCGATCGAAGGACCCTGGGATCATGACCTGAACCAAAGGCAGACATTTAACTGACTGAGCCACACAGGTGTCCCCTATATGAATTTTTAAATATCATTAAACAGTGTTTATATATCTTCTTCCAATCATTGACAGACTTATAGTAAATGTCCGTACCACATTAATATGAACCAGGGAGTATCGGTATGGAAGAGCCCTGCACAGAAAGCTTACATATAATACACAAAATAGTAATGTAGTAAAATTATTTTGAGCAACTTTGACGTGCCAAATGTTACAGCAAATATGGTACAGAAAAAAAGAATAAGAACATGTCTCTCAGCAACTTCTTTATGGCAAGAATCTCGTAAATGTCTATTTGATTTAAGCAAGGAGGGATGACATCTTTTTATTTGCAAATATTCATATTCTTCACTATAAGCTTTTTGGAGCCAGAGATTTTGTCCCATTTGTATTTATAGCATTAGTACCAAGCAGAATTTTAGTATATAATTTGTGTGCAATAAATATTGTTTGAATGTTTGAAGGGAAAAAAATGGGGGAAGGAGAGAGGCCGGGAGAGAGGAAGGAGAAAGGAAAATAATTTTTCATTATGTACCTCATTTTAATCACCATCATTTATTAAGTAAAGCCAAAATACTTTGATTTCTCTTCTGAATTTCCCAATAGAAAACTTTCTAAATTATAAACTCCCATGCTAACCCAAAGAAAAAATAACACAATTGTAAAAATTAAAGAAACACTATACAATTAATAGTATAGTAATATAGGCTTTTTTTTAGTTAGAGAAGTTATTTACTCCTACAATAAATGGCCTCAAGCTTCTAGTTAACGATTTTACATTTCTGTCTGCTGCAACTGCTTTTTGAATTTTGTTCTTGTTGTTATATAGAATTGTGCAGGTTAGAGTCTGCCTATATCTGCTTCTCTCATATTCAGGATTTTTAATTTTTTTTTTTGTCATGCTATCATGATTATACACAATCTTGTGACTATGATGTTAGTCATGATTTAGTCTTAAATGTTTAGCTCATGATAAATGGCTAATGTATCTGTTACACTGGACTGCCTCAACTTTTCTTTTTTAACTTAAAAGATTATGTTAACACATTTGGCTCAGGTCATAATCTCAGGGTCCTGGGATCGAGTCCCACATCGGGCTCCCTGCTATTCGGGAAGCCTGCTTCTCCCTCTCCCACTCCCCCTGCTTGTGGTCTCTCTCTCTCACTGTGTCTGTCTCTGTCAAATAAATAAATAAAATCTTTAAAAAAATAAAAAAAATTACATTTAAATCACATTCTTCATATACTGTGAAACCTTTAAATCACATATACAGTCAGTGAGTTAGACAAGCTTTATATTGATTGAAAATAAGCTAAGATGTTAAGGGGTTAACCAAAATCAAAACAGACACTGATGCAGCTTTGCTTAGAGAGCTCTCTCTCTGGTAAGTTTAGGAAGGAGCACCACAGTTATACACCCTTGTAATAAACAGTGAACTTTTTCATTATAAATAGGCTAAAAGTATTGATTGTGATCTCAGTGATCACACATTATACCAAACAAATTATTTAATATTATTATTTTTTAAAGAGATATGGAGAACCAAGTGGTTTTGCTGTCTCTCACAACTGAAATACAAATTTTCATCTTACAATTAATATATACTATTAAAACTGAAATAATATCAAGCAATTTTCACCTTTCACTAGACAGTTTAATACTCCATGTACCTTTAATTATTTGTTCTCTGTATCCTATTATTTTCTAATGTTCTAAACCAGACCTTTCTGACCAAGGTAGCTAATTAAAGAGCATCTAAGTACTACATATACAGAGAAGAACATTGAATAATGCATGAAGATTGACTGAAGTCAATTTTTTTTTATTTTTATCTTTTATTTATTAGCAAATTTTGAAAAGAAAAGTAAGGGAAAATGGAGAAATAAATCCTATAAACCTTACAATCATTTGTAATGCAACTTTAGAAGCTGTAAAATAGAACTCACTTAAGAAGGACACCTGGATTATAAAGTAACATTCCACTAAAAGATGAGATTTGCTATTCTGAAATATTACTGCATTCTTTGGGATTTTTTTTTATTTGTTTGTCACCTCCTGTTTAAAACATATACATTTTCCCTATGCATTTATTATATCTGGTATTAGAAATATGTATTAGTGGTAGGAATGCTACTGGTAACATTTTGGTTTAATGAAGATTTTGCTTCTCTTGTCTCAAATATGCATTTGTTCACTCAGAAAATATTGCTGAATACTGAACATGTGCCAAACTGTTGGAGGCACTGAAAACATAACCATGAATAAAGTCAATAAAAATCTGTGCCCTCATAAAACTTAATTCTGGTGGAGGGTGCTGGGAATGGGCAATAAACATAATACATGAAAAAAACATATGGTATGTTGAAGAGTATTAATTGCTAAGTGTAAAATAAAAGAGAAAAAGAATATGGGAAATATTAATAATTGAATGTTTTATATTTATGACTCAAATTAAAACTGGGAAGTAAGACTAATGTTTAAGTAATGAAATAAGGAGCTTCATTCTGGTGGGTAATCCATTCAAAAGGAGGTGGTTTTTTTTTTTAAGATTTTATTTATTTATTTTAGAGAGAGAGAGCACTGGCAGAGAAGGGCAGAAGGGGAGAGAGAGGGAAAAGGAGAGAATGTTCAAGCAGCCTCCCCACTGAACGCTGAGCCCAACTATATCCTGTGACGTTGAGATCACAACCGGATCCAAAACCAAGAGTCAGAGACTCAGACTGAGCCACTCCGGTGCCCCCATTCTAAATGAGTTTTATTAAACACAACAACAACAACATAAGAACACATACACACAGAAAAGAATAATTACATCCCAGCTATACTTTTTTCTCTTCTAATTTGGATGGGAGGTAATTGTACACAGTAGAAAAAGAGATTGTCAGGAAATGTGGTTGTTATTTCTCATTCAAAAGTATCTGTATTTCTTGGGCGCCTGGGTGGCTCAGTTGGTTAAGCGACTGCCTTCGGCTCAGGTCATGATCCTGGAGTCCCGGGATCGAGTCCCACATCGGGCTCCCTGCTCAGCAGGGAGTCTGCTTCTCCCTCTGACCCTTTCCCCTCTCATGCTCTCTCTCTATCTCATTCTCTCTCTCAAATAAATAAATAAAATCTTTAAAAAAAATTAAAAAAAAACAAAAGTATCTGTATTTCTCTAAGCAAATATAATCTTCTCGATCTTCAGTTCCTTAGTATGATGATGGGATGAACTGAATATTCTCTCAAATATAATAAGATTTTATTGTGTGGATTCTCCTTTCTCACAATCTTTCTCCTGGCCTTTAATTTTGGTCAACCAACCCCCTGTAAGAGCATCTGAATGCAAAGTGAGTGATTCCCCAGGTATGATTTGACAGATCTGGTCAGCTACAAGTGTGGCCTTCTTCCCTTCTTCATAAATTATATCTGAATTTCATGATAGGAATGATTTCCCTGAAATAGGAAGACAGTTCTTTAGGTGGGTTTAAGAGGGAATGACTTCCCTGAATCTCCATACGAGCTCTCAAAAAGCATTTGCAAAAGAAGAGTCACGCTTCTAAGTATTAAGTGAAAACTAAAGTTAAAACCCCAAGAGATTTTTAAAGATGAAATTTCATGCACAGAGAAAGGTAATGAGGAAGATATTTTAAGTAAAAATAATTTCTCAGTGCTTTCAAATCATATGACATATTCAGCTGCCTACTCTGACTCTTCATAAGGCCTACTCATGGATAAGTCTTGACAATTGGATTTAAGAATGCCACATTTGATTGCAGTTTCTGTGATTACATAGAGAACAATGAGTAATGTATCAATTTATGCTATTTCAAGAATTCACAAGCAAATGGAGACTTACCAAATTTATCTATTAAGAAATTTAGCATCACAAATAATTAATTTTAAGGTTAAAATCAGTATGATATACCAAAGTAGCATAATTCCCTTTTTGGTTTTTATTTAACATGCTTTTGCTATAGCTATACCTAATTAAGTGAAAAAACAAAGCTATTCGATTCCATCAGATCCTGAATTTGTAAGGATATGTGACTATTTTAGGATTTATATAGGTGATATTTTCTTGAGTGAATGTCATGATTTCATATTTTTTAGTATTTTATCTAAATAATTTAAACATATGATAAGTTAGATTAGAAAAAAGAGGGGTTATTTTTCCAAATTTTAGTATCTAAAACGTTTATATTATTTCAGATAATCACATTTGAGCAATTAAACGTAAGTAGAAATGGAGTTGTATATAGTCAGTACTTACAATGCCCCCCATTTACATAATTGCAAGAAGTTATATACAAGAAAAATAAGTGTGATGATAGTGATGATATTCATTTACTCATTTATTTATTCATTCATAGACTCCAGGGGCTCCCCAGATAGGAACTCTTTTATATCAGGATGCAGTGGATAAGAAGAACAGAAACAAGATTTTGCTTGTGTGTCGAGTTTACATTAGAGTGGGGGAAACAGATGTCATATACAAATTAATAAGATCATATAAATTACTGACACATTTTCTAAGTAAATAAACAGACTAATGAGATATGCAGTAGTAGGTTAAAGGGAAGAACGATAGAGTGGGTGATTGTGGAAAGCTTCCGTAAAGAAGTTTCATTAGAGCTAAAATATGACTTACAATTATTAATCTAGAAATTCCCCAAACTTTCAGCCATATCTACATGATCATGTCATCTCAAAACTAATTATTTTTTTAAAAACATGTTGAGCCATTTCTATTTTGTGCCAATATTTCACGAAATTGAAAATCTTTCAAACCACATAGAGAAAAAAAATATATAATATATTTTAATGCTATATAATACAACCTGAAGAGCATAGATCCATGCTCAACTGAACCTAAGATAACAAAAATAGCAAAGTTGCCCATAGATATGTTAAAACTCAAGAATATATTACAGAAACTATACAGAAACGTGCATACATATTTCTGAAAGTATTGAGCCTGAAATTTTACTATGTTTTAGATCCTGAGTAGAAAACTTATTTTCACCAGACTATATCATATTTTATGTCATGTAAAAAAAAAAAAAAAAGAAAAAAAATCATCTGTGCTTTTAAATCTTGCATTAAAGGATAAATGAGGGTTAGGTCTGAAGCTAAACCAAAACAAAAATCTCTGACTTTTAGTTTCTCAGCCATTTTTGTTTGAAGAATTCTAAGAAAGTAGTTCTCTACTGTATTCAAGTTTGTTTTTGTTTTGTTTTGTTGTAATATAACTCTAATATGAGCATAATACGCTGGGTTGTTGGTGATTGCCATTAGTTTTACTTACATTTTCATTTTTTTTAAGCTACCAGGTGGATTGGCAATAAGAACACACTTGATAGGATGACTGCCTGGGATGAATTTCAACACTTTCTTCTATCAAATTACTTTCTCTGGACAAGATACTTAAATTTGCTAACCCCTTTAGAAGGAAAATAGAGCAGCTGAGTTCATTAGCTCAAATCTAAAAAACCTTCTTTGTGAGTGATTAAAGATGACTGTTCTGGAGGAGAACAAGAGTATAAAGTTTACATAAACTAGATGGAGGAAGGTCAGTCAGAGGATGGACTGACTGTGATTCTAGGTGTAAATATTAGACAAAATTTAGCCTTGTAAGTATTTGTATAACTATTGTTTTGGTTATAGCTATAGTTAGCTTTTGAAGGGTAAGCTTGTAAACCTACTTATTCTATAAATCTTGTAATTTTTATTTTTTTATTTTTTAAATATTTTTCATTTATTCATTTGACAGAGAGACAGAGATAGCCCAAGCAGAGGGAGAGGCAGAGGGAGAGGGAGAAGCAGACTCCCCGCTGAGCAGGGAGCTCCGTGTGGGGCTCAATCCCAGGACCCTGAGACCATGACATGAGTCAAAGGCAGATGCTTAACCATCTGAGCCACCCAGGTGCCCCTAAATCTTGTAATTTTTAATGTCTGAACTAGAAGAATGACTTTTTCAAAGAATATATATTTATATGGTGATAATCCTTAAATGCCTGCACTTAATGTGAAAGCTGATTCGGTTCCCTTTTTAGTTTTGTTCTCTATGAATGTTATGGAAGAAAATAGGCCTAATAGTTTCTACCTTTAAACTAAAAAGCTAGCTTGTTTAAATGGAGGCTATCACCCCTCCCCCTGGGCCCATGTCTAAAGAGGCATACAAATCATGATTCACCCATTTAGTATGCCAATAAATGTGTACTATTTTTACTAACCTTGACTTAAAGTTGGTTATGTTCTTCATAGGACACATCTCTTATCTTTATAACATAATAGTCTACCAGTAGAAAGAGAGCAACCATGCTGCTTATTTAGTATTTCAATTCTACTTAAAAGTCCATAATTTAAATGTAACATACATTGCCTATACATGTAGTATGAACAGACTTTTAACCATCCTACTCAAAAGATCTTCCTCAGTGATTTTTTTCTGATGCATAAAAATGTATCAATAAATTACAGTCATTATATTAATGAAATCTACAATAAAAATTATTGGGATAGATAATTCCCTAGGTATCGTTGACTGAGAATAAAACCTTGAAGAATAAGAAGGATAAAAGATAAACTGAGAACAAAGTGAGGAGATTTGCCAAAAGAAATTAATATTCATAGTATTAAAATAATACATTTTTCTCTATTATTGACAATAATGTTAAAATATGGCCAATAGCATATTTGCTAGAAATGACACAGAGTATGCAACTAAAGATGGTATTGATGATAGTATATATTTAGTATAGTAGATAGTACATATTTAGTGTCTACTTTGTCCAAAACCAAGCTAATTATTTTAACATGCATGATGTTATTTAATCCTCATTAAATTGGTATGAGGATTAATGGGTTAATATATCTGTATAACAGTTGTTATTGTTAGTAACCTAGTCTTCTGCCCAGGAGGTAATACATGTACACATAGTAATACATAGTATTACATAGTAAACTCTTAATAGAAATGATCTCTATGAGCAGTGTAGCACAGTGGTTGAGAATATAAATACTATAGTTAGTCTCTGGGCTCTGTCACTTCCTCACCCTGTGATTTGGGACAAGTGATAGTACCTGTGTGTATATTGCTTTATCTGAAAAAATAAATATAATAATACTTATAATCCATAAAATTATTTTCTTGATAAGTTTAAATCATTATTAATTCTAAATATGTCCTGTTCTTTTTTTAGAACAAATAATAAACTTAATATATGTTCATTGGTTCTAATATATGTATGATTACTTTTATTTTTATTATTATTTTTAAATTTTATAATTATTACAAACTTAATTTTATAATTATTATAAATTTAATTTTATAATTATTATAAATTTAATTTTATAATTATTATTATAAAAGTTATTTTTAATTTTTTATTATGCTAAAATATACATAACATAAAATTGACCATTTTAACCATTAAGTATATTCACATTGCTATGCAACCATTGCCACTAGCCATATCCAGAACTTTTTTCACCTTCCCAAACTGAAACTCCATACTCATTAAACAATAACTCACCATTCCCCACTCCCCCCACCCCCTGACAACCACCATTCTACTTTGTGTCTCTATGAATGTGATTGCTCTTGGTATAAGCAAGTTCCACTTGCTCTCATATAAGTGGGACTTACTCTTTTTGAAAAGGTTTTCTTAGTTATTAAGTAGACTATGTATTTTTTCTGTTTTGCTAATTTTAAATTATATATTCCCATCTTAGGTAAACTTTAAAGAGGTAAGAGGAATCAATGGAGTCAAACATCCAATCTACAAGTCACTTATCTTGAACTTCTATTCTTATTTAGAGAACATTTACTTCCCTTTAATATTCTATGCTTTCTTTTTTATTTTTCTTTTTATTTTCTTTTTATTTTTTTATTATGTTCAGTTAGCCACTAAAGAGTACTTCATTAGTTTTTGATGTAGTGTTCAATGATTGAATAGCTGCACATAACACCCAGTGCTCAGCACAACACCCATACCCAGTTACCCAGTTATCCCATCCCCCTACCCCCCTCCCCTCTGAAGCCCTCAGTTGGTTTCCCAGAGTCCAGACTCTCTCATGGTTTGTCTCCCTCTCTGATTTCCTCCCCTTCGGTTTTCCCTCCCTTCCCCTGTGGTTTTCTGTGCTATCCCTCATGTTCCACAGATAAGTCAAACCATATGATAATTGACTTTCTCTGCTTGACTTATTTCACTTAGCATAATCCCCTCGAGTTAAATCCATGTTGATGCAAATGGTGGGTATTCATCGTTTCTGATGGCTGAGTAATATTCCATTGTATATATGGACCACATCTTCTTTATCCATTACACTTTCTTTTATACTAGGTTCTTATTTAAATAGACATAATAAAACCCCAAGGCTTGATTTTTAAGAGGTAATATCTCCATCAAGATGTTAAACACTTGATCTCTTTGGTAATATTTCCAATGCGAATGAGACCAATAAACTACTATAAACATATTAAAATTGACAGAAGAAAGAAACTAATAAAGGCAAACACCACTGACCTGAAATCAGTTGATGGCTTGCTCCTCTGGTCTTGCCAAGTAATGTGTTATTACCGATAGTTTGTCACTGTAACAAACTGTTTTTTGAAGAAATTATATGATGTAGAAGAGGAGACATAAGAACAGTGAAACTTACGGTAAAAATTTCTCTTTGGATCTGGATTTCAGACATGTGCTAGCTCCAATAATCCTGATGCACGATAAGGTCAATA
This sequence comes from Callorhinus ursinus, assembly GCF_003265705.2. Classification (NCBI taxonomy): domain Eukaryota; kingdom Metazoa; phylum Chordata; class Mammalia; order Carnivora; family Otariidae; genus Callorhinus; species Callorhinus ursinus. The sequence continues at coordinate 33,499,387 of NW_027397069.1, forward strand.
AAATATGAGTTACTTTGAGAGACATTAGTCTTTTTATTCACAAACTCACACTCAGGCCTCTAGTAGATCAAGAAAATTTGTTTGAGGAGATAGCCTTCTGAATATAGGGTCCAAAACGAATTGGGAATATTAGTTGTCCAGATTCTATAATGTAACTATTGAGGAAACTGGATCCAAGCAACAGTATATTTCTCTACTCAGGAAAGATACAAATTATACCAATTCAAGGTAGTAGTTTATTGAAAGTTTGCTGCTAAGCAACACAAAGTATATATGGAAGAGTGTTGCTAGGCAGCACACCTCATCTAATCCACTGCTGAGAAGATTTTTTTGTTAGTGGAATGAGAAAATAGCCCAACATTCATCTCATAAAGCTTTTACATGTATAAGGAAGTTTACACAAAGCAGAATCATTTTAAGTATAAAATAGAGATATTAGAAAATGCAAAAAATTCTACCACAATTTGGAGATTGGAAATACTATATGGTTGATTGATTCACCTCTATAAATGTCAATTTGACAACCATGGAAAATCAACCACAACTAACAAAACAGAATGAAAACAATAAAAAATAGAGTTGGTATTATTGATAAACAAAGATCTGGTATACACAGATACGAGAATCTTTAAAACTTAACCAGAAAGAAAAAAAGACATGACCAGGGGCCCCTGGGCGGCTCAGTCATTAAGCGTCTACCTTCGGCTCAGGTCATGATCCCAGGGTCCTAGGACTGAGTCCCACATCGGGCTCTCTGCTCCTCTGGAAGCCTGCTTCTCCCTCTCCCACTCCCCCTGCTTGTGTTCCTGCTCTCGCTATCTCTCTCTCTCTGTCAAATAAATAAATAAAATCTTTAAAAAAATGAAACAAGAAAGACATGACCAGACATAATAGGAAAACTTTTGAAAAGCAAGGACTAATAAATCTATTCACAATATCTAGGTACATGGTGGTGTTTCTGTTGCAGTGCCTTTTTTCTCTTTGTTCATGTAGTCATCTCCTCTGAGATATAGAGTGTATTATATCTCAGGATACCATAACACAATATGGCGGCTTAGACAAAGAAATTTATTTTCTCACAATTCTGAATTCTGGAAGTCCAAGTCCAGGGTGCCCACATTGGTGAGGTTCTGGTGAAGACACTTTCTGGCTTGCAAATGGCCACTTTGTGGGTGCTGTCCTGGCCTTGCCTTGATGCATGCACATGGAGAGACAGAGACAGAGGGAAAGGGAGGGAGATCTCTTCCTCTTCTTTTTTTTTTTTTTAAGATTTTTATTTATTTGTTGAGAGAGAGAGAGAATGAGAGGAAGGAAGGTCAGAGGAAGAAGCAGACTCCCTGCTGAGCAGGGAGCCTGATGCGGGACTTGATCCTGGGACTCCAGGATCACGACCTGAGCCAAAGACAGTTGCTTAACCAACTGAGCTACCCAGGCACCCAAACTCTTCCTCTTCTTGTTAAACCCATCAATCCCATCAGATTAGGACCCTACCCTTGTGACCTCATTTAACATTAAGTACATCCTAAAAGCCCATCTCCAAATACAGTCATGTTGAGGTTAGAACCTCAACATATAAATTTTGTGTGGACACGGTTTAGTTCATAGCAGAGTCAAAATGCTAGCTGCCTATATTGCATATCATCTTAGGTATCGTATAGAAAAGACAATTAAAAGTATTGTGCTCCAAGCTGAATTATTTATAATATTTGATCCCTCTTCCTTCTCTCTCTCCCACTCACTTTTTAATACAAAATCCATCAAAAGTATCCTTGGAAATATTCTTTGCATTTCCCTGCTCCAAGTGTTGCTGTTGTTGTTGTTACCATTATCTCTCATCAATATTATTGCCACAACCTCCTACTTCCATCTCCACAGAACTTTGTCTAGAGTTAGATATGTAGCAAGAATGGTCTTCCTAATCTACAAATCTTATAATGGCACTCTTTGCTTTTTTTTTTAAGATTTTATTTATTTATTCATGAGAAACAGGGAGAGAGAGAGGCAGAGGGAGAAGCAGACTCCCCTCGGAGCAGGGAGCCCGATATGGGACTTGATCCCAGGACCCCGGATCATGAGCTGAGCCAAAGGCAGATGCCCAACTGACTGAGCCACCCATGTGCCCTCTATTTAAAAAAAATAATTAATTAATTAAATGAATCTTCATTGCTGTTAGAATGAAGTTTCAGTTCCTTAGGTTAATTTATTATTTATATTTTGTATCTTTATATTATTTTGCTCTTGCTTATTCCTTCATGCTCATACTGGGCTACCACCCTTTATATTCTACACTGTAAACTTTCTAGATAACTTTAGTTTCCTTATATCTTATTCTCATGTTATCAAATTTTTGTAATTTATAAATTTTATAATTTGTAATGCTGTTTCCCCACTTTCTGGGGAATACATTGTCCATTCTCTCTTTTCTTTGTATAGTTGCTGAACTCTCAAGCTAGATGTCCTTTCTTCTGGGAAGCTTTAGTGACTCTCTAAGCTTTAGCTCTGCTGTATATATGATCTCATCCCATAGTATCATCTACATGTCATAGCTCTTTTTTTTATTTTATTTATTTATTTATTTATTTTAAAGATTTTATTTATTCATTTGAGACACAGAGATAGAGAGCATGAGCAGGGGGAGAAGCAGAAGCAGAGGGAGAAGCAGGCTCCCCGCTGAGCCAGGAGCCCGATGCAGGGCTTGATCCCATGATCCTGGGATCATGACCTGAGCTGAAGGCAGACGCTTAACCATCTGAGCCACCCAGGCGCCCCAACACTTCATAGTTCTTAAAAACTCGCTTTGAATCACTTCATGAGAGTATCTTCCTCTAAACTATAGACTTTGAAAGAGAAGGAATCAGTTTAATCTCTTTTTAACAATGTATTCACAACACTTAGCACAGTCTCAACACATGTAATGCATATTTATGAAAAAAACACATTATCTACACAAATGGTCAAACTAATGCAAAATGAAAGAGTACATTATATTTTTCTATAAGGAAATATTCTCAATAGTGTTATCATTAAGTAAGAGTTTAAAAATGACATTATTCTATACTACTAATAATTAACTTTTTTAGAGAAAACATCAATATATTACAGAAACTAAAAGATCTGTCCTTAAAGTAAGTTCCTTCTGAGGAAATCTAAAGAAAAAATAAAATTCACATAAATTTTTTGAGAAAAGTTGTCTATTTTATCATTATTTATAACAACAAAAAACAGCTTATATATTAAACTAAAGGAATATTTAAGTAAATGGTGATACATTTGTAGAATGGAATGTTATACAACATAGAAATTATGTTTTAAAATAGTTTTTACTGTTTTTGTTGAAATATGGAGTTAAATAAACAGGATACAGAATTTAATCTATTTATGTGGCATCTAATTTTTAAAATAAATGTGACTTGTAGGTATGTACATGTGGGCATATGCAGTGTAAACACAAACATATCCCTGCAAATAAAAAAAGGACCAGAAAGAAAATATAATATTAATAGTTGTGTTTAGTTAGTAAATTGTGAATTTATGTTTTTTTTTGTAATTTTGTTGCCTAGCTCTCTGTAGCATAATAAGCCTGCATTCATAGACTAAAAGAAATAATTAAATAAGGGAAGATAAAAAATGCTTGGACTTATAGATATCTATCTTTATGAAACACCTCTGAGCACGAACAAGCATCCTAATTTAGGGGAATGCCGTGTTGTGCAGACCCTCACATCCCACTCCGGAATGCCTACAGACCGGGTAAACCTTCCTTCCCCTTGAAAACATAGGTTTGAGCCTTAAACATGACCTTAACTTGATTAATCAAATGCTTTGAAATTTGAATCTATAGGGAAAGATGAAGAGACATCACTTGCCAAATTACTCCCTGTTATGCCAAAGCAGCATGTACAGGTGGTCAATAGTGATGTCAGGGTAACCTAGCTGTAGAGTACCTGGCAACATCTTATCCAAAAAAATCTGCAAGACCTAGGCTGAGGTTTTTTTTTTTTTATGTTAATCACCACACATTACATCATTAGTTTTTGATGTGGTGTTCCATGATTCATTGCTTGTGTATAACACCCAGGGCTCCATGCAGAACGTGCCCTCTTTAATACCCATCACCAGGCTAACTCATCCCCCCACCCCCTCCCCTCCAGAACCCTCAGTTTGTTTCTCAGAGTCCATAGTCTCTCATGGTTCATCTCCCCCTCCGATTTCCCCCCTTCATTTTTCCCTTCCTACTATCTTCTTCTTTTTTTTCTTTTTAACATATAATGTATTATTTCTTTCAGAGGTACAGGTCTGTGATTCAACAGTCTTACACAATTCACAGCGCTCACCATAGTACATACCCTCCCCAGTGTCTAGACCTAGGCTGGGTTTTATACTTAACTCTCTCTCCTTTTTTCATCCTCTCTTTACCACTTACTTTCTTTTTTTCTTTTTTTAAGATTTATTTTAGGCGGGGGAGAGAGAGAGAGAGGCAGTAGGGACAGAGAGAAAGAGAAAATCCTGAAGCGGACTTCCCGAGAGAGAGAGAGAGAGAGAGAGAGAGAGGCAGTAGAGGCAGAGGGAGAGAGGCAGTCCTGAAGCTGATTGCCTGCTGAGCAGAAGCCTGACACACAGGGCTGGGTCTCACCACCCCAAGATCATGATCTGGGCCAAAACCAAGAGCTGGCCACTTAACCAACTGAGCCACCCAGGCATCCCTGCCATTTATTTTCTATGCCTTCATCATCTTTTAGCTCATCATTTCTAGAGTTATCCAGTCTCTTTACAAATAATTCCATCTCTGCTTCAGATATCCAGAACTTTCACTTGCAACCAAAGGCCCTTAGTAATAACCTACTTTTTATTATTTTACACAGGATATACCTAAATAGGACAATATACAGGAAATCTATTTCAATGCTTAACAGTAATATAAACAATTAAAAAAAACACTGAAAGCTTTTTCAACTCAGTCAAGTCATATAAATATGATCATAGTTGAAAACAGTTTTTCAACAAGAAACATATTTCAGAATGATCAGATGAGGTGAAACATAATCTTTGCACAATTTGCAAGTTCTAGTAATTTTGTATTAGAAATACATAATGTATCTACTCTAGACTTTCTGTATGATGACCTAAAATATTAAGCAATCCTAATTGGCATAATTTTCCTACTCTGTCTTGTAACATTTTCTATGAAAACTTACTTTCTTTTCATTGGAAAGGCGATATAAAATGTTCCCATTACTTTGATATGTGCTATAATTATTATATTGTTATATATTTATATATATTTGGCCTCATACTAACAAAGTAAATAGATATAGATCTGAAAACAAATATAAAACAGGAAATAAGATATATGTCAAGTCAAAGTCAAAAGCTACTTCAAAGCAAGAAAAGGGTTTTGACAATATCAGTTCACTCTAAGCAGATATCTGTTTAAATCTAGATTTTCTAATTTCCTTTTTAAACAGACATAGTGCATGAATGATAGAACTTAAATTCTAGAACCACTGAATTTCTATCCAATTACATTTTGTAAGGTTATGTTACCATTTGATTCTTTTCTTTATCCAGTTAGCTCTATCACAGGGTACAGGGCACTGTTAAAGCTTGTCAGTTGTCAGACAGGTGAATACAAGTAGAAAGTATATCAGGAGAAAGAGATGGGTCCATGTATCTTAAATGAATCTATGAAAATATGTTAAAGAAAAAAAACAAAACTATAAATCATGCTATTTATTCACACACAGTAGTATCTTATCCAATGAAGGATGTACAACAACAAAAATTACATTTCTTTAGATTACATGAATAACCCAAACCTGAGTGTTATAATAACCAAAAGCCTTCCTTTAATTCATAATAGCAGATCCTAAGCTTTTAAAATATTTGAAAATTTTGTATTTTCAATTTTTCTCAATTGATAAATTTATTAGGATATAGGTAATAACTTTAGTCCATTGTGTCTACCTTTAATATATCTTAAAATAAGACAAATAGTTTTAAAAATAAGATAATCATTATTTATGAATAAAATAATTAAAATCATAGTACTAAGTTAGAGAAAAGACATTTATGAAATGTCTTTTGAAGATCTGCTCCATGACAATCATTGTGCTAAGCTCTTTATTTCAGCTTTTTCTTTAGTTAACCTGAAACCCTGTGATGTAGATGTTATATGCTTTAAATGAGGAAACTAACATACAAATTTAAGTGATTTTTTTTAACCAAGGCAGAATTCAGCAATTTTAGGTAATTTGAATTTAAGCACGTTTGAATTCTTCTTTTTTTTTAAGATTTTATTTATTTATTTGACAGAGAGAGGCACAGTGAGAGAGGGAACACAAGCAGGGGGAATGGGAGAGGGAGAAGCAGGCTTCCTGCGGAGCAGGGAGCCAATAAGGGGCTCGATCCTAGGACCCTGGGATCATGACCTGAGCCGAAGGCAGATGCTTAACACCTGAGCCACCCAGGTGCCCCTAGGCATGCTTAAATTCTAAAAGCTGTATTTTATCTACTGTACAAAAATGTTTCTCAGGGGTGCCTGGGTGGCTCAGTTGGTTAAGCGACTGCCTTCGGCTCAGGTCATGATTCTGGAGTCCCGGGATCGAGTCCCGCATCGGGCTCCCTCCTCGGCAGGGAGTCTGCTTCTCCCTCTGACCCTCTTCCCTCTCGTGCTCTCTGTCTCTCATTGTCTCTCTCTCAAATAAATAAATAAAATCTTAAAAAAAAATGTTTCTCAGGGTAACTCTTGCTAAAAAAAATTGAAAATAAATTATAAATAAAAGAAAATAAATAAATCAAAATGCAGCTTAGTATGCTCTTTTTATTCATCCTGCAACATGATTAAGTATCATACTTCTCTCATTTTAAAGCAACTTCAAGTTGAAAAGAAAATACAAAACAAAACGAAAGTTTACCATCTGCATATATAGAGCATTCTAGCCTAGTAATGAATGGTTTATAGACTTCAGGGTCAAGTTAGTAAATTTTTACAAATGAAAGAAAAAAGAAGCTGCATTTCTGGTTTGCTTCTCTACTTGAGAATCCAAACATCTCAAAAGCAGTTATGAAGGATTGCCCATCCACATTTTTTTTCACATGACTCAACTGTGAGATATGCAAATACAATGAAATCTGCTCCAGTTTTAATAGAAAGAATATCACAAATAACTACAAATTATAAACATCTAAGTATATTAGTTTAGAGTTGAGTCATTCATATTAATTGTAATATGAAATGAATTACATGGATATCTATATATACATCTATATGAATACTCATACAGATAGTTAAAATAATATGATATATTTAATATTTGCACATTAATACAGTATTTAGTATAGACTTGTGCACAAGGGATCTATTAACAGCAAAATTTCACTCAAAGATTTAATAGTGTTGAGACTTGAAATTTAGTTGTCAACTTCATTTCCTACCCAAACTGAGAATCGCCTCTCTAACATGCCAGTTTTTCTTGAATATATTAATTTAAAGGAAAATTGCCAGTCCCACTGTTGTATAACACTAAGTTTTAGAAAAATCCTTTCCCGTGATGAGTGAACAAAATTTTCCTCTCTATTAACTTTTACTATTTAATCTCTGTTTTGCCCCTCTAATATACCCGAGTAATTAGACATCTACTTCCATATAACTCATACTATATTGCTTCAAATATCTTCTGTAAGATAAATTCCACTTCACTGATACCCCATATGATAATTTCTAGTTATCATGTGATTTATTCACCCTCCTTTAGATGCATTTTGAATGTTAAGGGTGCCATAAAATGGGATGGCCTAAACTGTACAGAGCATTTTATATGTTGTCTAATGAAGACAGAGCATAGTTGGACCTTTACCTTGAAATCTCTAAAGTCCTTAAACATTTACAGATTTTACTTTGTTTCATTTTTAATGCCATTTTCCTGTATTACTTGTTCATGAGCAAATTTCCCTGTGTGCTATTAAGTCTTCCAAATTGTATTTTATATGTAGTTTATAGGTAGAAATCAAAACTAGTCTATATTTTGCTTACACATCATTTCCATCTTTATTTGTCCTAAAACTTGCAAGGCTTTGGAATAGCCTGATTTTTTATGTCCAGTTGTTTTTTTGTATCTTCAAGCTTGATAAGCATGTCCTCTAGGTTTTACCTAAGCAACTGTTTAATAGAACAGTGCCATAAAAACATATTTGAAGTATCTATGCTTAAAGCCCGTATCTATTAAAAAACAGGAATAGGTTTTAACTCTCAATTGTCCATAAAATGCAAAGTCAGCCAGAATAAATTTCCTTATTTCAGGTTAGGGCAAATAAAAATTATTTACTGTGCACTTTCTATATATCAGACCCTGTGGTATTTCTTCTAATCAGTAAACTATTCAAGTTCCAAATAATTAACATTTCACAGTTTATCTGTTTAAACAGTTTCTTGAGAAATCATGCCAATAATTAATAATTATTGGCCTATGGTTAATGGACTGTTAATTACCTGTTGGTCTGCAAATGCTAAGATTCTCTATTTTAGTATTTTCTGTCTTTGGCCTTTTCCTAATTTTCTATAGCTTTCATAATCTTCACATTGTCCTTCAACGATATCTAAACATTCTCTCATTGAATTAAAAATTTTAAAAATAAGTAGATATAAAAATTCTTTAAAAAACAACTGCACTGCCTTACTTGGGAAGAATTTTTCCCTAATTAAAGAACTAGATTTGCCACTGTAAGATGAATCAATTCATTTGCTTAGATTGACTGGAGGCTGTCCCTTCCATAAAGGAAAAAAAATCTATATATTTGCCTTTTTTATTCTATATACCATCTACCCTTTGGCCATTTCATTGTTCATTAACTTTTCAATTAGCAGTTCAAATGAAGTAAAATAAAGGACAGGAAATTCCAAAGTGCTGACTACCTTGGAAAACTAATACAGAAAAATGACCAAGACCAATGAGTTTTATCAATATAGTAATTGACATAGAAATTTTTCATCTTTGAAGCATATTGTTTTCCTCAAGATTAGAGGCAATTTACTCTAGAATTATATGCATAATTATCTTAGCCATGTATGTTTTCTGTTTAATTGGGTGATTAATAATACAGTATTCTTGGACATCATGTAACCTTCTAGATACTGCTTACCTTCCTTCCATTTTACTTTGTGCTTAAAAGATCATTCCTACCAATAGAAACATGAACATTAATCTTGATAAGAAATCATTGTTTGCTTCTAAGAACTGATTTTTACCTGATTTATACAGATAATTGTTTAAATTCTTGCTCTTTTGCCAGCACAAGTATATTGGGTAAGAAAAGGTGATAGGAAAAATTTATTTTCTTGTCTGAAAAATTCAGGTGATAGAACTTAAACGAATGGTCAAGATAATATATTATTGAATATATTAATTTTAATTTGTGCCATTATCCTACTTTACATTGAGATGATAATTATATTCGCATTACTATCAATTAAATTATGTGAAAAAAAGAATGAAAATAGACAGCTCTTTACAACTGCTTTGAGATTTCAAAAGGGAGAAACTTTGCTAATAAATATTTTCAATCACAAAATTTCCCCAGTAAAGATGAGTAGGATAGAAATATGACTTCTGATTTCTTTTATCAAAATTATTATGGTATGATTATTATGTGTTCTCTGTGTAGTAAGAAAAACATAGTACATTCAAGGACACTGTTGCTTCTCTAAAGTCTTGCCGTAAATTACACAACAATTAAATGTGGATATAAAATATACCAGATGAGAAGGTGGATTAAATCTCTTGAGGTGTGGGATAGCTTAAATCTCTTCTTAGACATAGAACCCTTGCTGTAGTTTCCAAATGAGAGATTTTTTTTAAAGATTTTATTTATTTATTTGAGAGAGAGAGAATGAGAGAGAGCGAGAGAGAGCACATGATGGGGGGAGGGTCAGAGGGAGAAGCAGACTCCCTGCTGAGCAGGTAACCCAATGCGGGACTCAATCCTGGGACTCCAGGATCATGACCTGAGCCAAAGGCAGTCACTTAACCAACTGAGCCACCCAGGCGCCCTCCAAATGAGAGATTTTTAACAATCAACCAATATTGTGTTTTCTTTTTTCATTTTCTAAGAAGACATAAAGTTTAGCTGTATAAAAGAAAAAAAGAAAATATAATAAGGGAAGAAGCCTCCAATGAACATCTCAGAAGCCAGAAGAACAGAAAGAACTTGCAAATGAACTATTAGCAGCTTTTTTTTTTTTAAGTGCATAGTAATATATGTTTTATATGTTGATAGGACTTGGCTTGTAGTAGCTGGACTATACGTGATATTTTAAACTGAATTATATGTGACTTTTCATAAGGTGTTGTATATAAATACATGTTTCTGTTAGGAAAATACTAAAAGTGAATAATTCAAGTTAAATTTATCCATCCAAATTCTTATTGGTCTGTCAACTGTATGCAAGCTACCAGTGTGGGCACTGATGATGTGGTGAACAAGATACACAAAGTCATTGCCCTTATGAATTATGGTCATCACACAACAAATAAGCAGACCTTCTAGAGAAATAATCACTAGTTCTGATAATACAAATGACAGTTTCTCTGTATTTAAGTGTATAGTAAACTCAGAGTCCTACAGCTTATTTCACATGCATGACTTATACATAAAAGCTCAAGGATGAAAATGAATATGGTGTAATTGGAGGATGTTGGGAATACGAAGTATGTCTATTTAGCCTATCTTTTAAATTATAATAAGTATATTTACTAGAGAATTTCATTCCTCATCTAACACCCGATATTAAGTTTGTAGGCATATTCTTTAATTAAAATGCGTGACCCAGACCATTTTTGTGGTTATCGTTTGTATGGCAGGATTTCAGATGATACTTTTCATGAAACACTTTTAGATTTGATTCACCAAACAAATCATCATATCAAAATCATATCTGAATAACTATGAAGATGGGGACAATTTAATATTTTAAACATATACACTCAATATTTTTTACAAGAGTTACTCTTACAAGATGGTGCTTCTTCAGAGACATATTACAGGAAGTTAAATAAAATATAAATAACATGTTTTGAGATGCCAATATATTATAGAAAAATTATTGTATCAAAATATAGTCTGAATTATATATATAATTACATTATGTAATTATATATATTTTTAATGAATCACTGAGAAAGATGACAGTCCAATAGAAAATATGGACAAAGACAAGAAGAGATTTATGTTACTTTCACACTGTAACCTTATGGCTTTAAAATGATAAATTAGATCTAAATATATACAAGAGACTGTTAAGAAGGTAAAGCAGAATAGAGAAAAGAAAGTGTGTAATATAATCCTTAAAAAAATAAAACCAATATAAATTAGAGGAACACATAATGAAAAATACATGGAGTCATACTCGCCAAATGAAATTGTGATAATTTTTCTCTTTGTAATATAGGGTCCAGGACAGTAGGAGTTTTAACTTTTCCTTACACTAAAATATCTCTAACACATAGGACAGTTCTGAGTTTAAGAGGAGCTCAGTAAGTTGTTTAATGAAGTTTCATTCTTCATATGAAAAAAGAGGGGCACCTCAGTGTCTCAGTCAGTTAAGCATCTGCCTTGGGCTCAGGTCATGATCCCAGGGTCCTGGGATCGAGCCCCATGTCGGGCTCCCTGCTCAGTGGAAAGCCTGCTTCTCCCTTTCCCTCTGCCTAATGGTCCCCCTGCTTCTCTCTCTGTGTCAAATAAATAAATAAAATCTTTTTTTTAAAGAAAAAATAACTACTTCCTATGGACTCCACAATTAAATATCGCAATCCATGACACAATTTATTTATCATCTAATTTGCTCCTTAAATTACTCCCACTAGTAATTTTCTCAACCTCCTTGAAACATCCAGGCCTTTTTTTTTCTATTATTTTTTTTCCTTTTCAGCTTTCTCTTCTTCCTTTTTAGTCACATTAATACCTACAGCTTGTTATTTAAAGAACTGGCATCCTTCTTTTGCTATTATATTCAACTAAGCAGTTTTATTGATTTCCTATCCCACCAGTTAATGAAAAGCCCTTGCACCCCATCAATTGAAAGGTCTGTCATCTCTAATATACACTTTAGAATATCCCTACCACAATGCTGAGGACTACCCTAGAAATATCAACACAAAATCTCAAAGACAGCTCCCTGTCTTAACTCATGATGTTAAAAACTTCAACATCAGCCGTCCTCAAAGTACTCAGATGTCCTATGTTCAGGCAGTTCTGAATAGCAGCTCCTTTAAATTTTATCCATATTCTCACACCTTTGACTGCTCCATGTTCCTTCTCTCTCTGATAAACTCTTTTCACAGCACTGAGAAAATAGAAGGCAACAGAGTGCCTCCCTCCTCTTGCTATAAAACATACTTTTCTTTGTTTACCTTTCCCACTTCCTTGGTATATGATAGCAAAGATTATTTAAAAGCTAATATCATCTCCTGCCATTTTTCAGAAGCATTTCTCAATAAACTGTGCCACATTTCCCCTCCTAAACCCCTCCTAAAAAAAAAAAAAACTCAAATACACTCAGATATTTTCCATTTTACGAAATATATTCCTTTTCCCCCTGTATTCTTTTCCAGCATCATCTCTCTTCCTTTTTCTTCTTAATATCTTGTTTTTAGTTCCTACAACTCATTCTCTGTACAAACTATTATATTTTGGCTTTTACTTCCATCAAATCTATAAAAACTATTTACACTAGCAAGTTATCAGTAACCTTGTTGTAGATGTTGGTGAGGATGTGGAGAAAGGGGAGAACCCTCTTACACTGTTGATGGGAATGCAAACTGGTGCAACCACTCTGGAAAACAATATGGAGGTTCCTCAAAAAGTTAAAAATAGAACTACCCTATCATACAGCAATTGCACTACTAAGTATTTACCCAAAGGATACAAAAATACTAATTCAGAGGGATACATGCAACCGGATGATCATGGCAGCATTTATCAACAATAGCCAAGTAATGGAAAGAGCCTAAATGTCCATCGACTGATGAATGGATAAAGAAGAGGTGGTGTGTGTGTGTATATATTACTCAGCCATCAAAAAGAAGGAAATCAGGCCATTTGTAATGACAAGGATAGAGCTAGAATATACTAGGCTAAGTGAAATAAGTCAGTCAGAGAAAGACAAATACCATATGATTTTACTCATATGGAATTTAAGAAACAAAACAAGTGAACATAGGGGGAAAAAAGAGAGAGAGGCAAACCATAAAGCAAACTTTTAACTATAGAGAACAAACGGAGAGTTGTTGGAGAGGTGGTGGGAAGGGGGATGGTTAAATGGGTGGTGGGTATTAAGGAGGGCACTTGTGAGCACTGGGTGTTATGTAAGTGATGAATCACTAAATCCTACATCTGAAACTGTTATTTTGCTGTATGTTAAGTAATGGGAATCTAAATAAAAACTTGGAACTAAAAAAAATAACCTTGTTGTTGTCAAATACAATGTTCATTTGATATCTTAGCATGCTTTCAACTCATTAGAGTACTTTCTTTTTAAACCATTTCATGGCCTGCCCTCTCAGTAGCTCCAAATTCCAAACCATTTCTTAAATGTGTATATGGTTCTGCATCTTGCTGTATAAACTGCTTTTAATCAGTCTAGACCTTCAGTCTGGCATTTCTTATATTCTTTTATCAATTAAATTATAATCTGAAAATTCTTAATATTTTACCCATCTTCTTGTCTACAGATTACATATCCCATTGTTTACTGAATTTCTCTTCTTGTATGTGCCTTAAGTACTTTCACTTCAAAATTTCTAAAATAGATCTTGCCTCCTTTTCACTGAAATTCATATTTCATTTTATATCCCCTATACCAGTGATTTTGAGTTATACAAATCAGAAACCATGGAATTATTTAACCACTGCCAGGAACTCTGAAAGGTACTGGGATTTACCTTATTTGTAAGCTTAACATCTCAGTCTCTTACTGTTTTATGGATATTGGCGAAGGATGTGTGACTCCTGGGTTGGACTTTATTACTCAAGACAGAAGTAGCCAGAATTTCTAGTGTTAACACCAGTTCTCCAAGATCCTCCAGTTCCATGGGGGCAATCTAAATCACTCTAGATGGATACCTGCACACTCGGTGGGTTGTGTGAAAAGAGGAAAACTGGGCTTAATAGTGAGTGGTAAGTAATCCTACTCTTTCTGTGGGAAGATGTTATCCCATCCATAAAGTTTGCTTTTTGCAAACACAATCCTTGGCCCAATGTGGAATTCCTTTTCCAACAACTACCCGCAACCCGTTAATCACCAACTCCAGTTGATTCCAACTCCTAAATATCTTTTAACTTAATCCATTGGCCTCAATCTTCGTTGTTACTATCCTATTTCATATCATCTCATCTCTCACTAGGATTATTGAAACATCTGTTACAGATCTCCTTGCTTATCAGAACTCTGCCTCACTCCCCACATCCCTAATGAATTTCATATCTGGAGCCAAGCTATCATGATACAAATTAATTCCTATCATGCCACTTTTAAATTTATTGTTCTCATTGCCATTGGGAAGAATTGACAACTTCTTAAATTAACTGATATTAATGCCTTTCATCATCTGGCATCTGCTTACGTTTTCTAGATAAATTTATTTCACCACTTCTTTACTATTTCCTTTTCCATGTCCCTTACATTAACTTCCCTCATTTCCTGCTGCAAGTTGCTATACTAAACTACTTTCTATTTCTGTCTCTCAACTCCAAGACTTTGGATTTATATTTTCATTTACTTTATTGTGCCTTCTCAATTTCTACTTGTGATTTTTTTTTTAATTTAAATTTCTTCAAGTTTCAGCTTTAAGGTCACATCTACCAAGACATTATTACTAACCTGTAAGTAAGTAACACATAGTGCCTCCTCCATGTGTCCTAATTGCAACTTGGGCTTTCCAATTCAGAGCATCATACTACTAGTCTTTTCACTAGCCCATATCCTTCATTGGATCTCTTTGGGGACCAGGGACTACATCTTATTCTTTGAATCCTGCTATATACTCAACAAATAACAAAGTGATTAACTCCTTTCTTAATAAATATTTGTGTAAAGAGAGAAAGAAATAAGTTACAAATATTTGAGGGCGCCTGGGTGGCTCAGTTGGTTAAGCGACTGCCTTCGGCTCAGGTCATGATCCTGGAGTCCCGGGATCGAGTCCCACATCGGGCTTCTTGCTTGGCAGGGAGTCTGCTTCTCCCTCAGACCCTCTTCCCTCTCATGCTCTCTATCTCTCATTCTCTCTCTCTCAAATAAATAAATAAAATCTTTAAAAAAAAGTTACAAATATTTGTGATGATTGAAGTTTCCGATATACTCAAAGATTAAAGATCCTTGAAGGAAAGGACCAGGTTTTATTTGACTTTTTGTTGGCACTGCAATTGCTCCTCATTGTTTTCAGATTTTATATTTGTGAATTCATCTACTTGTAAAAGTTATTTGGAACTCCAAAATCAATACTATATTTTCAAGTAATTTGTGAACATGTGCATGCACAGAACAGCAAAAAAATATGAGTCACTCAATGTACCCGTTCCCATATGAGATCAACATGGTTTTTTTCTGTCTTGGCTTTAAATTCCCCTATTTTTTAAAGATTTTATTTATTTATTTGACAGAAAGAGACACAGCGAGAGAGGGAACACAAGCAGGGGGAGTGGGAGAGGGAGAAGCAGGCTTCCCGCCGAGCAGGGAGCCCGATGAGGGACTCGATCCCAGGACCCTGGGATCATGATCTGAGCGGAAGGCAGATGCTTAAAGACTGAGCCATCCAGGCGCCCCTTAAATTCTCCTATTGTAAATAAGTGTCCTTTTCAGGGTCTATAGTGCCATGATTTTGCATTTTTGTGCTCTTATCTGCATGATTTTTTTTTTTTTCTGTTTAAAACCGCCCCCAAGTGAGTGCTGTCTAGGGTTCCTAAATGCATTTAGCCTGTTATGTGCCTTATGGAGAAAATGCCAGTGTTAGATAATCTTTCTTCAGGCATGAATTATAGTGCTTTTGGCAGTGAATTCAATGTTACTGAGTCAACAACACTACTAAATAAGATGTCAAACTACTAAACAATGTACTAAACAAGGTGTTAAACAGAAACACACATACAACGAGGTCATGTATTTATTGGTCAATGGAATTACTGTGACCAGAAGCCCACAGGAAACTAATCTTGTATTTTTCCCTAAGGAGAGTGAACTATTATTTGTTAATTCAGTGTCCCTGTGACTTCATAGTACATGATTATGGTAAATAATGAAAATAGACTGTAATTAGTTCCTCGTAAATCTTTTACAATGAATAGTTCAGTGAAAAGAAGCAAAGAAAGAAGAGAGATGCCAAAGTTGTGTCTGTGCAATTGTATTATAAGTTGTGTAAGTTGTTCAGTATTTTCTTTAATGATGTGGTTGAAGATGAAAACACGTATTTGTGTAATTGATACATATACATAACTGTGATATAACTATGCAGAATTCAAGATAATTTTAATATGCTTAGGAAGTTCATTGGAAATCAGTGAAATAGAATTTAATAGGAATTCCTGGTTTCACCTTTTAAAATCTACATATCAGTTATCTGAGATGATAAAGAAAAATCTTAACAGTTTCTATGTAAACTTACCTGGAAGTTTAATTTTACTTAACTACAAGAAAAATAGGAAAATGTGTTGAAATCACATAAGATAAATATCGGTTGCACTTTAGATTTATTGTACTGCAGACTGAAAATACAGATAAACTGTGCTCTAGGGCTTTAATTTTTAAAATAGGTACCAAATAAAGAGAATCAATTAATTAACTACGTCCTGTTTTTCTAACTGGATGTGTGAAATTTTTCGTTATTAACTTAAAATCCTTCTTTCTATTATTGTATTTCTCATCTCTATTTTCACAGTTCTAAACTCTGCAGGAACACTTCAATGCAGGGTGCCTGAGTATCTAAGTCAGTGTCTGACTCTTGATTTCAGTTCTGGTCATGACCTCAGGGTCCTGGTATGGAGCCCCGAGTCAGCCTTCTCACTCAGCACAGAGTTTGCTTGGTTTTCCCTCTCCCTCTGCCCCGCCCCCACTCGCACTGTCTGTCTCTAAAATAAATAAATAAAATCTTAAAAAAAAAACACTTCAATGAAAATTACAAGCAAATAAAAAAATACTGTTAGCGCCGCTTCACAGACACCCCAAAACACACCTAACAAGGCAAAGAAAAAATTTGGTTTCCTTAGAATCAGTATTACCTTATCTAGATGTATTTTAACCTAAGAAGTTGATTACAAAAGCATAACACCTTGAGAATATTCTAAACTTTATAGCCATATCTCAACACCATTTAAGAGAAAGACAAACTGTATCTTAAGTAACCAATGTTATTTGTTTTTGTGAAAACTACACTGCATATATTCAGGTAACACTGATTGTGGCTGATTATTTGGTTTGGTGGTAACAAAAGATTGTACTGAAATGCACTATTTGTCTTAATCAAAAGATTTCAAGTTTATCTAAATTTTTACTGATCTATAGACAGAGCCTTTGATATTGGATTTTAATACCATTCATGTTTTGCTTCAAAGTTAGCCCAACCCTGAAAATACTCCATTTACCCTCCCACTTCCAGGCTTCCTGTTGGACTATTTTAAACCTCTAAGCCTCTTTAACAAAGTTACAACTTTAAAGCAGTTTAACTGTCTCTGAGGTCATGCTGAGAGTAGAGAAAGAATATATCACTTACTTTAAAATTCAACCTCTTGAGGACTATGTTTAAGAATCTTTAAAAGAAACTTCAGTTTCTCTCTTCTTGGACTAACCACTGTATTGTATTTCAGGGAAGTCTAGCCATTTCAAAAAAGGTGATACTTTTTTGGGGGCACATTGGGCATGCTCTTTAAACAGATAGATAATTTGTTTTTTGAACTATAGATGATTTATACCTTCAAAAAGACCAAATAGCTTTTAAAATGATATTGTTCTTTTTTTAGAGGATGCAAGATTCTTTAGGGAATCATGGCCAGTTCAAAATAGATGTAATATTCATTACAAGATGATAACTATTATTAATTTCCAAATACTTTTAAAATCAGCATATACTGATTATAGTGAATACATCCTTTTAGTTCTCTTTAATATAGATAAAGCTAATTTATTTTACCTATACCTATATTTATTAAGATAAAGACATGGCCTATGGAATAACTGACATATGTGATAGTAAATTTAATTTATTGTCAGTCTTCTTGAGAAAGAACAAAATGGTAGGCCTCATTCTCCCTGATTTCAAACTATATTATAAAGATATAGTAATTAAAATTAAAATATAAAAGTATTATAAAGCTGTAGCAATTAAAATAGCAATTAAGTCTATAGTAACTAGGGGCATCTGGATGGCTCAGTTGGTTAAGCATCTGATTCTTAATTTCGGCTCAGGTCATGATCTCAGGGTTGTGA
Organism: Callorhinus ursinus; assembly: GCF_003265705.2. Classification (NCBI taxonomy): domain Eukaryota; kingdom Metazoa; phylum Chordata; class Mammalia; order Carnivora; family Otariidae; genus Callorhinus; species Callorhinus ursinus. The sequence goes on from NW_027397069.1 coordinate 33,517,853, forward strand.
AATCAAGCCTCTGTGTCAGGCTCTGTGCTCAGCAGGGAGTCTACTTGAGATTGTCTCTCTCCCTCTGCCCCTTCTCCCGCTCATATGTGCGCTCTTGCTCTCTCTCTCAAATAAATAAATAAATCTTTAAAAAAGTATAGTAATTGGGGTGCCTGGATGGCTCAGTCACTGAGCGTCTGCCTTTGGCTTGGGTCATGAACCCAGGGTCCCGAGATCAAGCACTGCATCGGGCTCTCTGCTCAGTGGGAAGCCTGCTTCTCCCTCTCCCTCTCCTGCTTGTGTTCTCTCTGTCGCTCTCTCTCTCTCTCTCTCTCTCTCTGTCAAATAAATAAAAAAAAATCTTAAAAATAAATAAATAAATAAGTATAGTAATTAAAAAAATTTATACCATGATATTGGCATAAAAACAGACACATAGGTCAATAGAACAGACTAGAGAGCCCAGAAATAAACCCATGCATATATGGTCAATTAATTTCCCACAAAGTAGCCCAGAATACACAGTGGGGGAAAAGACAGTCTTCTCATTAAATGGTGTTGAGAAAATCAGACAGCCATATGCAAAAGAATAAAACTAGACCACTATTTTACACTATACACAAAAACTAATTCAAAATGGATTAAAGACTTGAATGTAAAACCAGAAAACATAAAACTCCTACAAAACCATAGGTGGTAATCTCCTTGATACAGGTTTTCATGATTTTTTTTTTTAATCTAATACCGAAAGCAAAAGCAGCAAAAGTAAAATAGCAAGTCAGGCTACATTAAACTAAAAATTTTCTCTATAAACAAAGAAAATCATCAACAAAACAAAAAGGCAACCTAGTGAATGACAATATATTTGCAATTCATAAATCTGATAAGGGGCTAATATCAAAACATTTAAAGAACTCCTACAACTCAGTAGCAAAAAAGCAAAGAACCTGATTTAAAAAAAAAATGGGCAGAAGATCTGAATAGTCATCTTCTCAAAGAAGGCTTTAGATGGCCAACAGGCATATGAAAATATGCAAGATATCAAAAATCTCCAGAGAAATGCAAATTAAAACCACAATGAGATATCACCTCATACCTGTTAAAATAGCTATTACCAAAAAGACTGTTCTGAAGTGTTAGCAAGGATGTAGAGAAAATGGAATCCCTTGTACAGTGTTGGTGGAAATGTAAATTGGTAGAGCTGATATGGAAAACAATATGGAGGTTCCTCAAAAAATTAAAAACAGAAGTACCATATGATCCAGCAATTTCACTTCTGGGTATTTATTTAAAGAAAGCAAAAGCACTAATTTAAAAGATATACGCACCCCCATGTTCAATGCAGCATTATTTATGATAGCCAAGATATGATAAAATAAATTGTGGTACACACACGTACACACACACACACACACAGAGTGGAATATTATTTGGTCTTAAGAAAAGAATGAAATCTTGCCATTTGCAATAACATGGATGGCCCTAGAGGGCAGTATGCTAAGTTAAGTAAGTTGGACAGATAAAGACAAATACCATATGTGGAATCTAAAATATATATGTATTTTATATATTAAATATATATTTTAATATATAAATAAATATAAATAAAATTATGCTTATACATACAGAGAACAGATGGGTGGTTGCCAGGGGTAGGGGGTTAGAGGTGGGAGAAATGGGTAAAATTTTTTTTAGTTTAAATAATTTCAAAAACCCACATTGCACATATTTGGCAATGGATAAGACAAAACAAAAATTATTTAACTGAAAAACTGCATCAGAAGAAATTCTCTAGAGCATAGCCATAAAGACAAAGAGAAGGAAGATACAGATAAGAGAATAAGAGATGTGGAGGATATAGTCAGAGGTTAACATACATTGGTCAAATTTCCTGGGAGATTGGAGAAGCAGATTAAGTATGTGGTTATAATTGCTTGGAATTTTCCAGAACTGATGAAAGGTATCAATCCTCAGCTTCAAAATGGTCAGTTAATTCCAAACAAAATAATTTAAAATGAATCTTCATCTAGACACAATATGAAGAATCAGTAAAGCACCAGAGACAACAGGAATTTTTTTTTTTAAGGGAGGTCTAAGAGACAAAATACTTTAAAAACCAAAAACGCAAAAGTAAAATTTATCTCAAAATTAGTGTTTAACTTGAAAATCCTTAGGGCTAAACTCCTAATTAAATTTTATAAGATAATTACACTGAATATCGTTCTGTAAAAGTATTTGGTATATATTTTTTGTATTATTTTTGAGACTTTTTCCAAAAATATGTTTTCAGATGTGTATGATTATTCAGTATAATATCATATCTATCTACTATATATCATATCTATACTACTGATGATATGAAAATTTTAGAAAGAATATTTTGTTACATATTAAAAGACTTTTACATTTACAAATAATGATTCATTTCAGCATCGATTTCTTTCAGGAAAATTTTCAGGACTGATAAAAAGTAGTTGATCAATTTTGCATGGAAGATATGACTAATTTTTTGGAAAAGAAACTGATATAGATATCTATAGAGTATAAACTATGAAAAATGTATCATAGCATTTTTATCAGTTAGTAAAAAATCTAAAATTCCACTATCAGTAACTTTTGGCCCAGAATTTGGAGAGATTAAAAAAAATTAGCATTATCAGAGAGTTTTCTACATTTTGTAGCTAGCAGACTCTGTGATTACTATAAATATGTTCTTACATTTACATCTGATATTAATTATGTTTCCTTTCCCTGCTTCCTTTTTTAGAAATGACTAAAAAATATGACTAATTCTGTGATTGTTAAACCCGAATTACTGATACATATCTTACAATTTTGGCTTAATTTTTCAAGAACAAAGTATTAAAAATAATAATCTAAAGGTTTTTAAGATGTGAAACATACATACAAAAATATCAGTGCAGAATTTCCAATATAATCTTTAATAAACAAGTGCAGTGAGGATTTGGGTGCTTGCTTTAAATTATCACAAAATGAAAAACTAATAATTAAAATAAAATAAAGTATTACAAAATGCCATGAAGTTGCAACAACTAAAACAGAGTTTTCAAAGAATAAACAGGTTAAAGATCAAATCATATATATGAAATCTTGGTCCAGATATATTTAGGAAATTCAACATATAATAAAAATAGCTACTAAAGGTAATATGAAAAATATGAATTAGTTAGCAAATGCTTTGGGTGAAGTTGGCTTTTGCAAAGAAAAAAAATCCACCTAACTTTTAATGGTATAGTAGATTCCAAAATTTATATCCGTTGTTTTGAAGATTAAAACATTTAATATTAAAAATATTAAAGTAAATAAGTAAAAATGTATTTACTGAATGCCTTCTTATATGTTAGTCTATTAATTTGCAAATGAGGAGAGGATTTGTAAACTTCACAGCAATAGAAGTAATCACAAGGGAAGAGTAAAACAATGACTGGAAAAGAATGAAAGTTAAATAATAAAATATTTTTTAAATTAAGTGTCAAATAAACAAAAAGTCTCAATAAATATGAAATATAGGTAATGTCCCCAATGCTTGAGGAGTAATTACATACACACACACACACACAAATAAGAAAAGCAATAGGACTCAAAGACATAAAGAAAAGATCAAAAAGATCGATGGAGTACCCAATAATTATTTGTTGAATAAATGTGTGATAGAAAAAGAAGAAAAAATACTCAAGTATTATCAATGATCATTTTAGGTCATTGAATTAAAAATGATCTTAACTTTTTTGGTATAGTTTCTAATTTTTTTAATTTTTAAAATGGTAATATATTGCCTTTTATAATCCTATAATAAGACTAATTTTTAAAAGGCTCTGATGAGCTTAATGATTTTTTTATATCAGCCCTTATTCAAATCACAATTCATACATTTCACATAAAATGCTATGCAAGTAATTGCTATTAGATCCAACATAGCAGATAGGTTATGCAATCATCAATGACTAAGGAGGGGAGTTAAATATTTGCTTGCATGTTTGAAAACTTGTCAGGGCTACATAATTCCAAACTTAAATGAAAGAATGGGAAGCATACTGGAGAGATCACTTAGTGTAATTTCCTCCATTCATGAGCAAAATGAAAGCCAGTGAGAGGTGAAGCAGTTTATCCAATATGACACAATTAAAAAGTGATAAGAATGGGAGTGGAATGTGGGCTTTTAATCTCTCAGCTCAATATTCCATCCTTCACTATGAAAACATTAGTTTCAGCTATTAGCAAGGCAGTGGATGTTTTATGTCTAATAACAAGATAGCTCACACAAATTATTTTCAGCATAAAATCCTTTAAAAACTAAGTTGGGAAAATCTTTTGTTTAAACTTAAAGATAGGGCGCCTGGGTGGCTCAGTTGGTTAAGCGACTGCCTTCGGCTCAGGTCATGATCCTGGAGTCCCGGGATCAAGTCCCGCATCGGGCTCCCTGCTCGGCGGGGAGTCTGCTTCTCCCTCTGACCCTCTTCCCTCTCGTGCTCTCTATCTCTCATTCTCTCTCTCTCAAATAAATAAATAAAATCTTTAAAAAAAAATAAAAATAAAAAAAAAAACTTAAAGATAACTGATTGGGATTTGGGATAAAAAGGAATTCCCACTTCAGTGTTAACACTTGTCCAGGACAATAACTGAACATGATCACATATAATTTCATTTTAGGAAGAAGCTAAAAGCTATGTAAATAAAAAATCACCTGCATACTATATATGTTTTTCTGCTTCACTACACTAATTGTTTAATTAAGTAAAATGTGTATTATAATCAGTAGTTTATTTTGAGGTGCAAATGTTAGAAAGCCAAATGTCACTCGGTTTTAATTATTAGCCTTGATAAACCACATGACAGTTATCGTTTCCTTTGCAGCCTAGAAATATTTTTTGCCTAGTCTTTGTAATTTTATTCAAATCTTAGCCTTTAATATTATTTTGTGCTACTTTAATATCACATATGCTTAAGATATTAGAATAAAGTAAAATTCTCATATTGAGAGCTTATTTGGAGGTTCTAGAAGAGGAGAGCTGCTACTCCTCTACCCTTGACCGAACAGTCCTCCTCTATCTGGAAAGGTAGTCCTCTTCAAGCTAGCGCGCAGCTGGAGGAGGGACATGCAATGAGCGGTGAGGGAGGAAGGGGACCCCCGCCTAGCCAGCCAGATGTGCGGAATCAACCCTGGTGATCAGATCAGTAGAGTAACAAATGTTGCAGCCAGATCGTCCTAACATCCAAAAATGCTCAGATTGAATATCCTTTGCAGATGCACTATTTTGAGGTTCTGACGTAGAATTTCCCAGTAGATTTTAAAGTAGCTTTCTAACGTGTCCAATCTAAACTCCAGTATTAATAGCAGTTGAAAATGTATTTCAAAAATACTTATTTTTTGAGAAAAAGTTCTTAATCTATTAAAATGTTCAATCAGAAGTATGCTGAATAAAAGTATTATAGAGTTTTCTCTTCATGTTTTAAAGCTAATGCCTTATAAGTGAGAGTTATAAAAACTCAGATATAATTTATACCTATTGAACAATACATAAGTTTACAAAAAGGAATTCCATTATTTTTAGCCTCCCCTTTTTTATCTATTTACTGAAACAAAATAAGACACTGCTCTAAACAGTTGTAACTAATATGCTATGATAATGTAGAAGTAGGCATGGAGGAAAAGGAAAAATAACAGTGCTCACACAGTAAAAGGAGGCTTGATTTATCTTGTCAATTATCTAATAAGCGATATACAATTTAATTTTCACAAAATTAATAAATATAAAGTCCAAAATTCACGTTGTCATGCACAAATTATTTCAACTGAACTTCTGCAGAAGTCTGAAAGTGACCTTGGAGCAACTAAAAGTCCTTTTTAATGTGTCTAGACAGAGAAAAGGAGCACTTAACTGCTGAGAGAAGGTTGCAATAGAGACAGCAGTGGAATATAAGCTATAATCACTACTCACCACCATCATGCTGATCTCCGCTAACAGAGCCTTACAGTTACAAACCACTTCTTCATATCCCTCTGAATGATTTTTATGCTCAATTTTGGTTATTATAACTATATATTCACACTATCTGTTGAATAAATGTGATAAAGTGCCACCCTAACACAGTGCATCCTTTTAATTGAAAGTATTAACATTAAAAATTTATAACATATGCATGATGTTTCATTTTCTTAAATGTTTTTCAGAACTTATTAAGACACTTTAAAGTCACTAAGAGTCCTTATTGTAATATGCCCTTAAGAAAATATTATATTTTAGCCCTAACTTCCTTCAGAAATAAAACTTCACCTTTTAGGATGAAGCTGGAATTTGATAGATGTTAAAAAGTCTCTTTTCCTTAGCAAACAAAAAAGGCACATGGAGGTATAAGAGATTACAGTACGGGGTTGTTGTTTTTTTCTTTTGAGCACACTTATAACTTCTTTGAGCTTCAGTTTCATCATCTATAGAATGAGGAAGTGGGATAGATGATCTCTAATGGCCCTCCAAGAAATAAATTCAGTGAGGCTGTCAGTCTTCTTACATATCTGTGTAATGTAATGCTTTTTATTTACTCCCATACTACAGGGGGGAAAATCCTTCGAATGGACATTAACCTAAAGCTGTAGTCCTGCTGTTGTGTAACATACCCATTATTCAAGCATTAAAAGTCACATAAATGAAGATTCTAGAGACTCCTGTTTTTTTTATTTATTTTTTTAAAGATTTATTTATTTATTTATTTGAGAGAGGGAGAATGAGGGATAGAGAGCACGAGAGGGAAGAGGGTCAGAGGGAGAAGCAGACTCCCCGCCTAGCAGGGAGCCTGATGTGGGACTCGATCCCGGGACTCCAGGATCATGAACTGAGCCGAAGGCAGTCGCTTAACCAACTGAGCCACCCAGGCGCCCCGAGAGACTCCTGTTTTTTTTATATGAAAAGAATGATTTGGGGTTTTCTTGTTTTCTGTTTTTTTTTTGTGGGGAGGTTGTTGTTTCTTGTGGGGGGCTGCTTTTAGGAGAAAACTACAATCAGCATTTGACTGTAATAAATTTAATTCTTATCTGATACTTTTTTTTCATTACTGTTTAATGGAGGGCTTCTTGCTTTAAAATAATTTTTCAGTGTCTCTTTTTTATTTTGGTGTTTATAAGCAATTTAGAGAACTTCAAGTTACAGATTTACTCTGACCATGTAGGTGCTGCCAGAGAATAAAGAATATGTTTTAAAAGAAATGGGAAGCATAGCATGTGATGCCTCTTCCATTCTATCCTGTCTCTGAGGCAGCCCTGTTCTTAAACAACAAGTGGATTTATATAGGACTCCAGGAGGGTGAGTTTCCAATTATTCTCATTCCATGTTTCCCCGTGCAGCAGTGTTGATTAATTATGAGGACAAGTATGACCATATGGATATATAAAAATGTGAATTTTCAGCCATACTGGCTGATGTCAGTGGAGAAGATCTGTGGATCCCAAATGTCTCCAAAACTTTTGCCTGAACTTATAAATGTGCACAAAATAGATCCTCCCTTTTTTGTTTCCTCTTTTACTCCTACTACATATTGACCCATTTTCATCTGGGATAGTGAAGGTTTAAATTCTATCACCAGACCCCCACCAGCTACAAAATTCTGTATACTTCAACATTCACATTCTCATATTGTTAGGGTGTTATTTTCTGAAGAGTAGGAGTAGCTTCTTAAGTTATCCTGGTTCTTACCTGTATGTTTCTTCTTCAGATATAACCCTAATGCTTGATTACTCCTCTCACCACTATACACAAAAAATTATGCTTCTGTGATTAATTTTCCATAAAGAACCAGAGAATTACTTTCTTTTTATCTAATTGTTCATAACTTAGTATGAAACACTTTCACTTTTTTATATAAATTGTTTTTTTCCTGAAATTTCTGCTTATTTAATTATTAAATACTATTTTTTCTTGAGAATACTAATATATTTTTGTCACTTTTCTACCTTATAAATTGAATTGTAAAAGTATAGTTTGAAGTGAATCATAAAGAATAAGTTTTGACTTGTTAAAACCACAGGTAAAATAACCCTGGTAGTGGAGAAAGCATGCTCAAAAGCAAAGAGGCTTGAGGGATCTTCAAATAATTAGAAACATCGAAGCATCGTTCCAGATAAGCCCACCTTTCCAAAATAGCTGATATTATGTAATATATGATCCAAAGTCAAAACATTAGTCAAATAGTTGTAATGTCATGCCCTTAAAAAGCATCTCATTTAATAAAGGATACAGAACCATGTGATATCCATGTGATAAACATCGGTCCCAACTTGCACCAAATTTTTCTTCTTGCCTAAGATATTAAAACCATGACCCCCATCACTTCAATTCTCATCTTTACATTTATTAGTCTATAGGAGATTTATCCTTCTTCAACAATAGAATCATACTGCCTCAGACACAGAAATATATACTCTCCTGCAAGCCATAGGACAATCAATAGAAACTCCACTGAGTGTTTCACTGGCTCTTTGCCAGTCTCTTAGAGGAAAAAAAAAATTGTTACTGATGAGCAGTATGATATCAATTTCCTCTCTTAAGGAATATGAGAAGCTCTCCTCCAACCAACATTGACAAAAGACTCAGACATCTCACAGTCTAACTTTATAATATGCTCTCTCCTGGGACATCAAGAGACTTTATCATACAAACATTTGAGAACAGGTAATTAATGGTAAATAAAAAATCAAACTAGAAATATACTGAGTGCTAAAAGGAACAATGGAACTTAAAATTGACAAAATGGGAGAATTTTTCATACAAAATAACTCCAAGATAGAGACACTGGGTAAAACAAGTTAGAAAATGTAAAGATTTGGGGCACCTGGGTGTCTCAGTCGGTTAAGCATCTACCTTCAGCTCAGGTCATGATCCCAGGGTCCTGGGATCGAGCCCTGCATCGGGCTCCCTGCTGGGCGGGAAGCCTGCTTCTCCCTCTCCCACTTGTGTTCCCTCTCTCTCTGTCTCTCTCCCTCTCTGTCAATTAAATAAATAAAGAAAATATTAAAAAAAAGAAAATATAAAGATTTAGCAGAAACATATATGTTCCACTTTGTTTCCAAGATACGTACAAAGAGAGTAATTTATTGTTTTCAAAAGTTCTGCAGCAACACACATTGACAAATGAGGCAAATTAAGCAAGAATATTCTGTGCATTCTGACTGGTAGTCATTTGTCTTCTTTAGTCTGGGGAATGGGATGGACAGACACATACTAGCAGTGAAAAAACATAATGCCATCTTGCCACTTACCTTCAAATTTTTAAAAATCCTAAACCATTAAAGTGAAAATACATGTCCTATTTTATTTAATAGAGCAGATACTAGATATGTTCCACCTTTATCACTCAGTGATCATTTGAGAAATGATGCTCATTTAGCTTGATTTAAAAAAATAATTTTTTATGTAAGCTTATTAGAGTATAGGACCTGATATTTCTATATTCTGAAATAAACATAGCTTGTTATTAAAAATTATCTCCTACAAAGTACTTTATTTTTAAGATATAATGTCCTGCATAGCCTTCTAGGTGTTTATGTTGAAACAAATAAAAGCAAAGAGAAAGGAAAAAGAAGGGAAGAAAAGGAGGGAAGAAGGAAGGAAGGAAAGAAGAGAGGGAGGGAGGGAGGAAGGAAGGAAGGAAGGAAGGAAGGAAGGAAGGAAGGAGGGAAGGAGGGAAGGATGGATCTTTGAGGTGTTTAGGAAGTAGGTTTTCCCATATTTCCCAACCAGCTAAAAACACTTATATAGTTCACTATTTGCAACTTGATTTGTTTTATGACATACCACAGGATGCCAAGACACAGTTGGCATTTCAATGTGTATAATTTACATATCACCTGGGGTCTTTCAGAAAAACTCACTCTAATAAAACTGGGTAAAACTGTGGTAGGTCATGAACTCTGCAACATTTCTCAAGTTTCCAGGGGTGCCTGGGTGGCTCAGTTGGTTAAGCGACTGCCTTCGGCTCAGGTCATGATCCTGGAGTCCCGGGATCGAGTCCCGCATCGGGCTCCCTGCTCGGCAGGGAGTCTGCTTCGCCCTCGGACCCTCTTCCCTCTCGTGCTCTCTATCTCTCATTCTCTCTCTCAAATAAATAATAAAAATAAAATATTAAAAAAAATCTCTCAAGTTTCCTAAGAGACTTAATTCCTCAAAGCCATCTTTTTGACCATAGTCCATTGGATAACAGAGACTTGAAATGATGAAACATGAGAAGATCAATCACTATAATGACATGGTTGGCATTTATATATGTTCACAACATGTTTGGTCCTTTACAGTCATGCCTTTATTAACTTATTTCAGAAACTCTATGAGAAAACTACTGTTATCTTCATTTAACATGTGAGGAAATTAAAGTTTTGACAAGTTAGAAGTTTAACAAAACCAGAATTTTCAACCATATTTTCTGAGTCTCCATCCCAGAGTCTAAAATACTGGGTTGTGATACTTATTTCAACAAAGATAAGACAAAAAAGTGCTATGCTGATGTTGAAAGAACAATGGCAGCTAGCTTTTCTGATATGTTAGCAACAACTTTATAGACCAGGAAGTACATGTTTACTCTGGACCTTGGAAGGTAAATAGTTACAGTGAAGAGAAGGGTCACATTTTATTATTCTCAACATTTCTAACACCTCCTATAATGCAGCCACATGTTAGGCCTTAAAAATAACAAGTTGCTCACACTTACTTAGTACTTACTATATACCAGGAAAATTTATAACTGTTTTACATGATTGATTCATTAACTCTGTAAGATAAATATTATCATTAACCCTGCTATACAGATGAAAAAATTAAATAATAGAGGTTAAGTAATTTTGAAAAAGGCACATAGCTAGTAATTTGTAGAAACAATCTACTCCAGATTCTCACGTGTAACTATGGATTTAAGAGAAAAATATAACAATGTGCAGAGTACCCTGCATCTGGAAGATGTAGTATTAAGTGTACTGGAAATTACAAAGAGTTTAAAAAGCCCAGTGTAACTGAAAAAATACAGGAAGAATATGTGAATTACAAAGAAACTTGTTTTTATACAAGTATTATGTAAGTTATAGTAGTAATTTGTATGCCTTAGTGGATATTGGAATATCATAATGTCTGTATACATACATATAAAAATAAATGTTATTAATAGTCATCACATAAACTATGGGTGATAGAAATCATTAGGTCTCTTACAAAGGAAGTATTTTGAGGAGCTGTTAAATTACTTGTAATATGCAATAGCATGAATAGGGTGTGTGTGTGTGTGTGTGTGTGTGTGTGTGTGTGTGTGTGTGTGTGATTACATCCTGCAAGAATATGAAATGAAGAGAAAACAAACAGATGGTGATGAAAGTGGAAAAAGAGTGAAGTTAATTTCTCTTCCTGTCTCTCTATAGGGGTTAATTGGATATTTCTTCCAAGGGAACAAGCATAGAACTCAATTATGTCAGAGGCCATAGAACTAAGCTTGACTTTGCAGCTGATGAAATGGAATGTACAACTATATTTGAAGCAACCTGAAGGCAGGGGTTGTATCATTTGTTCACTAATGTGTTCCTAAAACCTGACACAGTGCTTAGCACTCAAGTAAACACAAGAATTAATGCAGTCAAGAACTAAAAATGTTTGAGATTCAGAAATATGTTTTCAGCTGCTGTACCCTAGAATAATTAGGTTGGAAAATAGGTGAATCTGTGTCATTTTCTAGTCAAAATAACTGACCAGAACAGTCACAAGATTCAGTTCTGTTAGTATAGTCATCTGCTTCTGAGCTTTCTTCTGACGTAATGCTATACACAGACACACACGGGTATAACATTTATATCTAATTAAATTATTTTAAAATGTGAATGCTTAAAAATACATATAATTTTAGTAGAAACATTTTATACAGAATAAAACAATATAAATAAAAGTAATTGTAGTAAAATAATTCAGAGGGAATGATGTGTAAATTAGCTTGGTTAAATTATTGTATGAATAACATATCAAAAATTAAAGTTCAAACAGGAAAGGAGAAGTAATCATCAAGAGAGAAATGTAAAAAGTAATAGGCTGATATTCAGTTTTTTCAATTTCTGATGTGTTATTCAGTATGACTTTTCCATCTTTGTTTCCTTACCAGTCATTACACATTTAAGAATAAAATATCTATTTTTACTCCTTTCTCACCCCTAATATTTGGTGAAAATTAAAAAAAAAACTATCTAATTCCCACAGTTGATAATCCTTACAGATTTCTTTTGCCTCTGCTTATATCATGCTTCTTCCTGAGGCCGAATTGTGTAAAGAGGGATCAATTACACAGAAAAGCTGGAATGACAGTCTTAAGTCTTCTGTGGCTTGATTATATCTAACGTTTCTTAGTTAAGTCAGTTAGACACTCCCTCCAGGCATGGATCATTGTATCATCAGCATCACTGGAAGAGAGAGAAAGACAAGAGGGAGAGACGGGAGAGGAGCAATGATACTTGCACTTACTGTATAATTTGGTATTTCTACAAATGGTGGACACCTGATCACTTTAAAATAGGTCACATATGTTTGTTTCTGCTTGACAGCATTGCTTAGAAAGAAAACCTATATGAAGAGATATTCAATATGTAAACAATGTTGAAATCATGCCCCCTTTTTGAGGGTACTAACTGAAAGATAAAGAACAATTATGTGTATAGTGATATAACCAAATATATATATATATATATATATATATATATATATATATTAATCTTCCAGAGGTTTTAAGAAATTTCTCTGTGTTCTAAAATAAGAGATAAATAATTTACATCTTAAATTTTCCTGTTGTTTCTATCATTCAAATACTGTTTAATATGGCTTTATTTAAGTCTACATGTCTTAAGTATTTTTAAAAACATTTTATATTGTGTCATATGAAATGAAGTCATTTAAAGTCATATAAAGTCATTTTCAGCACTAAACCATTGTATTACTGACATTTTCTAAAGGTAAAGTAAGTGAAGCATAAGCAAAAGCAAAATTATCATACACAGACATTAAAATAAATGACTGACTTGATTATCAAGGGCAAAATGAAAAAAAGAAAAGAAAACTAAAATCAGGAGACCTGTTGGTTTCTGTTTTTTTGCATCTTAAGAAGCTTTTAGCAAAGTACCTAGCTTTCTGAAACTGCCAAAAACCTTACTAAGAAAATGGGAAACTACAGCTAGAGGCTTATGTCAGTCAGCATGAAAATAAGAGAAAGAAAAATTCCACCTGTTGTGTATATTATATTTGTAACAAGATAATTTATTGTAGCTTATCCTTTACCACAGCAGTCACCTAATTCAGACAATGGCTAGTGGATGTCAGAATTCTGGTAAGAAATTCAAAGATTCAAGTAACATGAAAATTGAATTCTGTTAGTTTATTAGACTGAAACAATAAAAAATATTTTAAAAGGCTTATGAATAATTGAGGTTATCCAAACAGTGTCAGCCCATTAATGCTGCAAGTATTCCATAACAAAAAGCTTTGGATCTATAATACTGTATTCGATATCACCCGAGATCTAAAATTTGTAGAAAGAATTACAACTAAAAGTTCCAAATGCAATTGACTTCAGTGATTGAACCTAAAATGAACTTGAAATCTTAGGTAACTGGATAATTTGTTCCACTTCCTTTCCTCTGGTGCTCTAAAAAAATGCAATATTTTAAAATATGTTAGACAGTTTTTTTTTCAAAGATTTTATTTATTTATTCATGAGAGACAGAGAGAGAGAGAGAGAGAGAGAGAGAGGCAGAGGGAGAAGCAGGCTCCCGAGGAGCAGGGAGCCTGACGCGGGACCCGATCCCAGGACCCTGGGATCATGACCTGAGCCGAAGGCAGACGCTTAACCATCTGAGCCACCAAGGCGCACTATGTTAGACAGTTTTTAAAGCTCAATTTAAAAACTGTTTTCCCACAACTAAAATAACAGTCTACAGGATTCAAATGTGAAGTTCAGCCATTTGAGTATAACAGGAACAGTCATTTTTTTGTGTACATCTGTGTTGAAATAAAGTAAAAATAATTGACCTGTGAAGCCCAATTCAATTCAACAAGATAGCAATACCTATAAAATACAGATTTGATATACAAAATTAATGCATGTTAATTATGAAAAAAATGTTAATGTTAAACAAAATAGTTTGGTTAGTCTACCAACAAGTGCTTCCCTATGCTCTTTTAGGATAATTTTGTTGGTTTAAAAATACCAAACATACAGAAAAATTTGTTGAAGCAGCTGTCATATTAAAATAATTTTATTAGTAAAGCTTTATTCCTATTTGTATCTAATTAATCCTGGCATGTGAAGGATGTATGAATATTCTCTTCCAGTCATGGAAAACTTACCAAAGGCTTAAGAAGTATTAACAAGTCTGATCTTTTGTAAGATTTTTTTTGATTCAGGATTTTATTACAGTTGGATATATGCCCTGAAATGGAATTGCTAGATCATACAGTAGTTCTATCTTTAATTTTTTGAGGAACCTCCATAATGTTTTTCATAGTGGCTGTAGTGCTACATTCTCACCAACAGTACACAAATTCTCTTTTCTCCACATCCTTGCCGGCATTTGTTATCTCTTGTCTTTTTATTTTTTTTAAGATTTTATTTATTTATTTGAGAGAGAGAGAAAGAGAGATTGAGTGGACAAGCAAGGTGAGGGGAGGTCAGAGGGAGAGAGAGAAGCAGTGTGAAACCCAAAGCAGGACCCTGGGATTACAGACACCTTAACCGACTGAGCCACCCAGGCGCCCCATCTCTTGTCTTTTTGATGATAGTCATATTAACAGGTTGAGATAATATCTCATTGTGGTTTTGATTTGTAATTCCCTAATTATTGTTGATGTTGAGCATCTTGTCATGTAACTGTTGGCTACTTGAATATCTTTTGTGGAAAAATGTCTATTCATTGCCTTTTCTTATTTTTAAATTTGATTATTTGCATTTTTGCTATCGAGTTGTGTGAGTTTCTAAATATATTTTGGATATTAACCATGTATCCAATGTGTAGTTTGCAAATATTACTTCTATTCCAGGAGTTACCTTTTTATTTTATTTATTTTATTATTTTTTTTCCTGTGCAGAAGGCTTTTAGTTTAGTGTAGTCCCATCTGTTTATTTTTTTGTCCTTTCACGGTTTTATTTCAAGTTAGTTAACATAGAATGTATTATTAGTTTCAGGGATAGAATTTAGTGATTCATAACTTGCATATAACACCCAGTACTCATTTCCAGAAGTGCCCTCCTTAATGCCCATCACCCCTTTACTCCATCCCCCTACCCACCTCCCTTCAACAACACTCAGTTTGTTCCCTAATAGACATTTTAACAATAGTTGTTCTTCAAACCCATGAGCATGGAATTTTTTTTCATTTCTTTGTATCTTCAGTTTCTTTCATAAGTGTTCTAGAGTTTTTGAAGTTTTGAAGTACAGATCTTTTACCTCTTTGCTTAAATTTATTTCTAGGTGTCTTAGGGTTTTTGGTGCAATTGTAAATGGGATCGATTCTGTGATTTCTCTTTCTACTGCTTCATTACCGGTATATGGAAATGCAGTAGACTTATGTATGTTGATTTTATATACTGTGGCTTTGTTGAATTTGTGTTATCAGTTCTGACCAATTTTTTGGTGGCGTCTTTTGGATTTTCTACATACAGTATCATGTCGTCTGTGAATAGTGAAAGTTTGACTTCTTTCTTGCTGATTTGGAGGACTTTTATTTCTTTTTTTTGTCTGATTGTTGAGGTAGGACTTCCAGTACTATGTTGAACAACAGGGGTCAGTGTAGACATTCCTGTCATGTTCCTGACCTTAGAGGGAAAGTTCTTAGTTTTTCTCCACTGAGACTGATATTCACTATGGGTTTTTCATGTACAGATTTTATGGTACGTTCCTTCTATCCCTACTTTCTTGAGGGTTTTTATCAATAAAGGATGCCATATTTTGTCAAATGCTTTTTCTGCAACTATTGAGAGGATCACATGGTTCTTATCCTTTCCTTTATTAATGTGGTGTATCACATTGATTGATTTGCAGATATTGAGCCACCCCTGCAGCACAGGAATAAATCCCACTTGATTGTACCGAATAATTCTTTGAACGTACTGTTGGATTCAAATAGCTAGTGTCTTGCTGAGAATTTTTTCATCCATGTTCATCTGGGATATTGGTCTGTAATTCTCCTTTGTAATGGGGTCTTTGGTTTTGAAATCAAAGTAATCCTGTCCTCATAGAATGAGTTTGGAAATTTTACTTACATTTCTATTGTTTTGGAATAATTTGAGAAGAATAGGTATTAGTTCTTCTTTAAATGTTTGGTAGAGTTCCCCTGGAAGCCATCTGGCCATGGACCTTGTTTGTTGGGAGATTTTTGATTACTGATTCAATTTCTTTGCTGGTTATAGGTCTGTTCAGATTTTCTATTTCTTCTCGATTCAGTTTTGGTACTTTATATGTTTCTAGGAATTTATCCATTTCTTTCAGATTGCCTAATTTGTTTGCATATAATTTTTATAATATTCTCTTATAATTATTTGTATATCTTTATTATTTCCCTTCTGATGGATTTAGGCTTTATTTGCTGTGCTTTTCCATCTCCTTTAGGTGTAAGGTTATGTTGTGTATTTGAAACTCCTCTTGCTTCTTGATGAAGTCCTGTGTTGCTATATATTTCCCTCTTGGGACTGCCTGTGAGGTATCCCAAAGGTTTTAGACTATCGTGTTTTCGTTTTCATTTGCTTCTATGTATTTTTTTTTATTTCTCCTTTAATTTCCTGGTTTACCCATTCATTCTTTGGTAGGGTGTTCTTTAACCTCCATGTATTTGTGTTCTTTCTAAATTTTTTATTGCACTTGACTTCAAGTTTCATAGCTTTGTGGTCTGAAAATATGCATGATGTGATCTCAATCTTTTTGTAGCAGTTGAGGCCTGATTTGGTGACCCCATATGTGATCTATTCTGCAGAATGTTCCATGTGTATTCAAAGAGTGTGTGATCTGCTAGTTTAGGATGAAATGTTCTGAATATATCTATTAAGTCCATCTGGTGTAGTGTGTTAATCAAAGCCCTTGTTTCCTTGTTGATCTTCATTTAGATGTTCTGTCTGTTTCTGGAAGTGGGGTGTTTAAGTTCCCTACTATTATTGTATTATTATCAGGGAGTTTCTTTATGTTTGTTGTTAATTGATTTATATATTTGGGTACTCCCAAGTTGGGGGCATAAATATTTACAGTTGTTAGGTCTTCTTGTTGGATAGACCCCTTTATCATGATATAATGCCCTTCTTCATCTCTTGTTACAGTTTTTGGTTTAAAATCTAGTTTGTCTGATATAAGTATGGCTATTACAACTTTTTTTTGACGTCCATTAGGATGATGAATGGTTCCTCCTCCCCTCACTTTCCATCTGGTGGTGTCTTTGGGTCTATAATGAGTCTCTTTTAGGCAGCATATAGATAGGGCTTATTTTTTGTTTGTTTGTTTTTCTTGTTTTGTTTTGTTTTTAGTCCGTCTGATACCTTATGCCTTTTGATTGGAGCTTATAAGGTCATTTACAGAGGAATTATTGATAGATATGAATTTAATGTCATTGTAGTCCCTGTAAAGTCACTACTTCTATAAATTGTCTCTGTTCCTTTCTAGTCTTTGTTGCTTTTGGTCTCTCTTTCCTGCTCAGAGGGAAAACCTAGCCTTGTAGGTTAAGGACCTTTTGTTCTCTTTATCTTCATATTTTGCAAGTTTCACTATGATATGTTATGGTGTTGACCTATTTTTCTTGATTTTGAGGGGAGTTCTCTGTGCCTCTTGGACTTGAATGCTGGTTTCCTTCCCCAGATTAGGCAAGTTCTCAGCTATAATTTGTTCAAATAAACCTTCTGCTCCTCTTTCCCACTCTTCTTCTGGGACTCCTATGATATGGATATTATTTCACTTTATGGAATTACTGAGTTCCCTAAGTCTACCTTCATGATCTAAGTTCTTTTTCCCTCTTCTTTTCAGCTTTATTATTTTCCATAGTTTAAGCTTCTATATCAATCACCAATTCATTCCTTTCCCAACAAATATACAATCAAAAACTATAAGCCTGATTCCAAAGAAAAAAAAGGAAAAAAGAAAAAAAAAAAGAAGAAAAAGAAAAAAGAAAAGAAGCCTGATCAAAGAAAACAAGAGAGAGAGAGAGAAATGAAAAAATAACAACAACAACAACACTAACAAACAAAAAACTATAAGCCTGATTCCAAAAAAAGGAAAAAAAAAAACAAAATAACAAATCATGGTCCTATTTCCATGGTCAACTGCAGGTGATACTTTTAAACATTCTATGATCCCTAGGCTTGGTGCATGCAGGGTACTGCCAATGCTGTTTTTCTGGAGGAGAGGCCTGCTACTGTGCTGACTCCAAGTCAGACCTGCCCTAGTATATAGGCACTTGCCAGGCAAAGGGAGGCAGGGTTTGGTGTAAGGGGCTCCTGCCTCCACTGGGGGCCTCTGTTTGCTCTCTGCAGTACCACCATGTTGGTGATGAGGGAGAAAATGGCGCCACCCCATTCTTGTCCTCAGACAGGGGATCTCACAGCCCCACTGTTCAGGAAACCCTCACAGAAGAGCAAGGGCCATCAGCATGCCTTGCACTACAGATCTCCTACATTTTATCTTTAGTGTGTGCTGGCATTCAAAACTCCAAATTTTAAAGGACCCAGCACTATGGGGAAATTCTCCCTCCTCTAGAGTGGAGCTTCCCCGCCAGCTGTGTCTGGTGTCCTTTGTCCCAGAAAAACAGTCCCACGCCTGCATGGTGCCTGGACTCTATGGTGTAGCACAGCGAAAAGCAGCAATCAAGTTATCCACCCTCTGCACATGCTTTTGTCCTTGAAGAGGCAATATACCGTCTTCCAAATGTACTCCTGGAAGGGGAACGTTCTCTCCCAGTGCTATCCAGGAGATCCCTACGCCACTTAGTGTGCTCCTGTGTCAACACCCTCCTCCCCAGGAGCACTCACCACAGCTCCTCTCTTTCAATAATCGCATACTTCCACAACCTCAGAGTTTGAGCTCTACGTGCTCTTTGCAAAAAGCTTGTGACATTCAGTACCCCTTTCTCCCCAGTCCATGGTCCAGAGGTGTGTTTTTTTTTCCTCTTGTGCGAGCCTGACAGTGCACTTTCTCAACCCTTATCTCTTTCTCTTTCTCTCCCTTTTTTCTCCGTGAAGAAAGGGCTCCCTCCCCTAATGGCACCACAGTTTTTTCTCTCCCCCAATTCACTTCCATGCACCTCCCACCTGCCGTGCTGCTTCCTTCCAACCATGAAGATCCTTTTTCCAGTCCTCAGATCAATTTCCTGGATGTTCCAAGTCATCTGACCTCAATACAGCTGTGTTCAGGGACAAGGAAAGCCCAGGGTCCCCATACTTCTCTGCCATCTTAAATCCTCCCCTAAGATTTTTTTTTAATAGCATATTCTTCTATATGCAGGAATACCCTGAAGATAAGACAAAATTAGAATTGTTCATACAAGTTCTGGTTTTGTCAAAATATTTTGTAAGAGCTAATCAGCCAAAATTTGTTTGTCTTAAATATTATTAGAACTTGGATTTGAAGTACTGCGATTGGAACTAGATCCCAAGATTATATGTTTATGTGTAGAAGAGAGAGATTGGGTCTTCTGATGGCCACAGCACAGGAAACAGACTTCATAAACCACAAACATGAGCTGAGTATGCCCCTTTAGAAAGGCAGTCATATGAAGTAATAATTTGAAATGGAACTCAATAAATATTTGTTGGATGAATGAATAAATAAAACCTAAAAAGCTCTTGACTAATTAAATTTATTCCTATGTTAACATTTTATAAACAAGCATGTAATTTAATTATTCCATAATTATTATGTGATAAGCTCCATGAAGAGGGTACCGTAGGATTATCTACACTGCATATATAATGGCTTCATTAAAAAAAGTTACAAATAAACACTATAATGTTGAAAGTGGAGTCACAATTACTCCTCCTCCTATATCTTATAAAGCCTGATACAGGCATTTGCTACAACTCAATGTACAACAAAATTACTGAAAAAAATTTTTTTAAAGATTTTATTTATTTTGAGAAAGTAGAATGAGAGAGAGAGAGAGTACATGAGAAGGGGGAGGGTTAGAGGGAGAAGCAGTCTCCTCGCTGAGCAGGGAGCCTGATGTGGGACCCGATACCGGGACTCCAGGATCATGACCTGAGCTGAAGGCAGTCGCTTAACCAACTGAGCCACCCAGGCACCCAAAATTACTGAAAAATTTTGTGATCTGTGTATTTACAGTTTAAAAATATCAGAGCTAATGTCTAAAATGATTTTGGAGTAGTTCACTCAAAAACTATGTGATTATATAACCATAACATTAATAAAAAGCAATAATTATCCCAAAAGAAATACTAGCATAGTTAAAACATGTTAACTTTCTAGTGGATACAAAAATATTCAGTAAACATAAAATTTACACATTTAAAAAGCTGAAAGGCTATCATGAAGAATGTAGGCTGCTAAGCTGTGGAACCCAAGGCAAAATACTCAAAAGAGGAGACAGATCTTCAGAATAAACATTCTGAAGTCCAAGGAGGCCAAACAGAGCTTCCAGGAAAACATGGCATGGATGCCTTTTGTGTATGTGGTATGGTCTTCATTTCTTCATTGCTACTTGATGGTGTCAAATATTGATGAATGGGGACAAACAGTATGTGAACCAAAATGATATTTGCATTACTTTAACTTTGTCCTTGTTCAACATTTATATACAAGCTAATCAGCATTATGGAAACACTCATTGTAGCAGTACATAATCTACTTTTCCTTAAAGTATATTAATGTGTATTTTCTGATTTTCTCTCTGATAGAGACTAGCACATTTTTAGACATTAAATGGAGGCAATTTTGTTTCACCAAAGAACAAAACATGAATTTTATTTTGTTGATGTTATACCAATTTTATTTATTTATTTGCTTATAAGATATTTACTTATTTGAGAAAGAGTGAGAGAAAGAGAGAGATTATGCGTGGGAAGGGGCAGAGGGAGAGGGAGAAGCAGACTTCATGCTGTGTGGCGCCTGATGTGGAACTTGATCCCAGGATCTTGAGGTCATGACCTCAAGATGCTTAACTGACTGAGCAACCCAGCTGCCCCAATACTATATTAATTTCAATATTCAAATAAAACCAAACCTTTTTTTATATGCGCAGCCTTAGAAAAGACTTCCAGAAGCTTGAACTGAAAGGAATGAACATTTTAATTTTTAATGTTATGCTTAAGCTACAATATGTTATTTTTCTATTAAAAATCATTAGCAAATAAAATTGATAATATTTCTAGGATAATTACTTGTTTTTTAAGGACATTTCATATTTATCTGACAAGACACTAGAATAAAGAATGATATAAGCATAGGCTTCAATGACAGATACATGGTTAACCCTAAGTAGAAAAGTTTCTTAGAAAAAAAATTGACTTTTTTTTATTTTATAATATCAGTTTTTTTTTAAACTTTTTTATTGGTAGCACAGAAACACTTCTGATTTCCATTACATAGTCATTTTTTCTGGGTATTCTATTTGCCAGTCCCCCCAAATTTCTACCTCACTATCTTTCATTCTCAATTTATAAATTCATTGCTGTAACCACTAAATGTATATGTGATTAGTAGGTATAGCACCATGTTTTCGGTTAAGTTTGAATGGTAGAAGAAAAATAAACAAAAAGGAAATGCTTTTCTCAGTTTTAAAATAATGAGCATAAATTCTTAATTGACCAAAACTGTTAAGTTCATTCTCATTTTAAACAAATTTTTGCCATATGCATTTTATATAAAATTATTTTCATTTACTATGGAAAATCTATTATGTAATATTTTATTTATTTATAATTATTAATAATCTTAGTACTGCTTAGTAATAAATGTTCCATACATAAATTCATCACATGATTTAACAAATATATGGGTAGGAAAATTGGATTTACCTGGTAGCTATACAGTAAGTTTTTTCATATACTTTTTTCATGCTACAACAGTGCTTTAGTGCTTTTCTTCCATTATTTTCCCACCCCAGCTTTACCAGTGTTTTATTTTAGTTGGTAAACATTTATAAATGTAGCAGAGCTAAATAGTTTTCCAAAGACATATGAGTATTTTCATATGCATCCTCTTTAATATATTCAGAATACTTTTTACATGTCTACTTACATATCAGAAAGTAGCACCAGTAGCTGATTTTTTTTCTAGATTGGGAATTTTTCCTAAAAGAGTAAATATGTAAACAGTCATTGTACAATTTGTAATTCTCTTCATCGAGAACAATATATGGATTAGGGTTGGATAAAGGCATTGAGAACAATTCAAGCTGTAAGATCAGAGAAGATAGGGAAAATAACCAATTTTATACTTTCTCAAATTAAGTAAGTCAGTTTCAAGGAATTTTGGTGCAGTGGCCTTAGTTCAATTTCTTTGAAAAAGACAAGTTTTATTGATTAGGCATCATAGGGGCAAAGCCAAAAAAAGTGCCAATTGATTTTGTAAGAAATACTATGGAGAGTGAGTCACAACTTCAGCTGAAGGTTAGTCAATACAGATGAAGCAAATGTTTGGAGGTACAAAGTCTCTTATGTGAAGACAGAGGAGGAACTAAAACTTTAATTTGTGTTATGAAAGTCTCTCAGATTATTTTATTCTGTTTGTTTCTTAAATATTTAAAGTAAAAACAAATACATTAAATATATTTTTCTCAAATTTCTTCCTGTGAAATGTGTTAACTCCTATACCACAAGGTAAATTGACCAAATGTATAAATGAATTTTATTAGTGAATAGCAAATGACAGGAGATCATTTTATAGCTTAAATTCATGAACATAGACTTTAGATTCCAATATTCTGGTTTCAAACTTAGGCTTTACATTATATGACTGTTTAAATTTGGATCAGGTACTTCATCTCCCTGATACTCAGTTTTCTTATTATAACCACAAGTAATAGCAACAACAACAACCAAATGGTACTAATTACCATGTATGTTTTGAGAATAAAATAACTTGGTAATAACAGTAATACTTCCATAATGCTGAATATTTTCCAGAAACTGATTTGTGTATATTGTATGTGTATGCTTGTACATGTTTGTTTAATTTTTGTAGCAACCCTATAGGTAGATACTGTTATTTTCTCCAATGTGCAAATATTGAAATTAATAAGCAGAACTGTCCCAGTCTCAAACAATCAGTATTTAGAGAAACAGGAAGTGAACATAGAAGGCTTGCTCCAGAGTCTGTCAAATTTCCCACCAGAAAACTAATTTTATTAAGGAATTTGCCATGCCAGAAAAACTTAAAGTACTTAACAAATGTTGGTTCAAAAAATCAGGATAAGAAAGAAGAATTCTGGGAACCTGGGAACATGGTAATCTTTTTTTTTCAACAAGAAACCGTAACTTTATTAATGATAGAAACAGTACAAATTTCAAACCAAGCTGCAGTTATTCTTTTGAAACACCAAAAAAAGTCCTCATTTTCAGATGGTTACATTGTTAATTCCATAATAGCATTTAGGATATCATTACTGTTGTTCTTCAAGGCTCGGGCTGCCTTTGCTCTTGACACATTTGCTTGTGACATGACCAATTCTATGTACTTACCTGTACACCAGCTTTATCAGCCTCTTCTTCTTCACTCTCCTCTTGTACAGTTGGAGTCTGTGTGTTTCCTTGAATGTTTGAGACAGCTTCACCTTGAACTTTGAATTTCTCAGCAGCTGCTAGTTGTGCTTGCTGAGATAAATCCCCAATCTTGGCTCCCCCCAAAACTATGTAGGTATCTGAAGCTGGGTTCTTGTAGACATCTGGTTTTGTGATGACAAAGAGGATATTCTTAGAATTCCGGATAGTGACTCTTGTAACCCCTGTAACCTGTCGAAGACCCAGTTTGGACATAGCCTTCTGTGCCTTCTTTTCACTCTGGCTCTGTTT
The DNA here is from genome assembly GCF_003265705.2 of Callorhinus ursinus. Lineage (NCBI taxonomy): Eukaryota > Metazoa > Chordata > Mammalia > Carnivora > Otariidae > Callorhinus > Callorhinus ursinus. The sequence continues at coordinate 33,541,853 of NW_027397069.1, forward strand.
TGCTTTACTGACTGGTTCTTCATCGATTTCAGTGGCTGCTGCCAGCTGGGCCTGTTGTGTGGTTGCCTGTGTGGAATCCTGTTCCTCAAGCTCTGGTACTGAGTCATCACTGTCAGATTCTGTTCCAAACCCTGTCTCAGTCTGGGGCTGTGACAACTACTGCTCTGTAGCAGGGACAGGTTCTGTGGCTTCACCAGGCATTTTGTGAGGGGAACGTGGAACCAAGATGGCGGCAGAAAGAGAGCCACAACGTGGTAATCTGATCGTGTTTTTCTCTCCCTCCACTTCCTCCTTCAATCCATTTTTCTTTCCTGATTCAGGGGAATCCAGGGATCCTTAGGCAGACTCCTGTGTGGGGAAACTTGGGTTCTGAGGGATTTTATGCCTATTTAATGGTGTACTCACTGTGCTGATCCAAGAATTAAAAGATGGAAGGCAACAGATCCTGGAAGGGCTGACCCTAAGAGATCTGTACCTTCCCAGATGATATCACAGTTGTTGTTATTGTTGTTGTTACTATTATCATTACTTTATTTCAAGGGTTTTTTGTGTTTTATTTTACTGCATTTGTATTTATTCTAATCATGAGAGGCCAGAGTTACTTAGGTCATTTGTAATTTTCCTTAGTTGACTCATTGGAGCTCACTCAGATCTGATGGATGGCATTGATAAAACAGATGGTCAAAGGCCAACCGTTTCTATATCTGTCTTATCTGCACACATGCACACACACACACACACGTGCACACAAACACACAGACACACACAGACACACACACTTGACTTGAACTAATAGAGTAACTGAATAAATGGAATATGAGTGCCAAATGAGATATCTTGACATGGAAGGCAAATAGTATATGGGAAATTCTAATACTGTATTTTTTTTTAAATCAAAGCTAAGAAGTGCTTAGTGTAAGACACATTATTATTTTGTGTAATTAATCCTAAGAAAGAACAACTCTTTCCATTTAAACTGTGACATGTCATCAATTGTAAGATTCATTCCAATTTCAGAGAGGTTAAAATGCAAAAAAAAGTCTAAGAGCAAATAAGATGTGGTAATATGTTAGCATTATCTTTTTTAATTGAATGCAAAGTAACAGGTTTTATGGGTAAGAATGAAGAAAGGAGGACAATTTTTTTTATTTTTATAATAATATAAAGAATAATAATATAAAACAAGATTATATAAGCATAAATAAGTTTAATACACATAAATGTACATTTAAAAGTATAATTTGAAATAAGTGTAGATAAACTAGATTTTAGAATTTAAATTCATAAAATGAGTGATTACAATAAGCTAAAACTGAACAAATTCATACTATCTTCCTTTTACTAAGAAAACATGTGAAAGACATGATCCAAAAATTTGATCTTACTGGAGAAGAGTTAAGATGGCAGAGTAGTAGGAGGACCCTATACTTGCCTCATCCCTCCAACACAACTTGATAAATATCAAATCATTCTAAACATCCAGGAAATTGATCTGAGGACTGAGAGAACAAACAGCACAACTAGAGGGAGAAAAGAGGCCACATCCTGGAAGGTAGGTGATGCAGAGAAGTGATTTGAGGGAGAAAAAAGAACCACCTGTGCCGCACAGAGGAGGGAGCCCTAATCAGAGAGAGAGGAGAGAGAAGAGACAGAGAGTGAACAGAGTGTAGGGCATTGCACAATAAAAACACTTCCCCAAAATCAATGACAGGAAAAATGAAAGGGGCTGATTATTGCAAGTTTTTTAGCAGACTTCAAAGACTGAACATTTAGAAGTTCACACCATCACAGGGAGGAGCCTGGTGGGTGCAGAGGTACTCTGGTGGAAAAGGAGAGAAGAGGCCTGGGGGCAGACAGTGTCATCTGAAAATCACCTGGGTCACACTGGGAGAGACAGTTCCCCTTCTTGGAGTGCACTTGGGAGAGATGGCACTGCCTCTTTGGAGACAAAAGAGCCAGTGGACACCATTGAGCTACCCCATTCATTAGCATAAGAGCAGAGGCAGCTGCTGAGGGCAGCTAACTTGGACAAGGGCTTTTTGCTGTGTTTAACATAAACTCCAAGCCCCTGTACCATAGTGCACCTGCCCTTCTGGGACAAACTAACACAAGCCACAGTGCAGTGAAACCCTTCCCCAGAAGATCTGTGTGATTCATCACTTACATATAACACCCAGTGCTCATCATAACAAATGCCCTCCTTAGTACTCATCACCCATTTAGCCCACCCACCTTCCTCCATCAACCCTCAGTTTGTTCTCTATCATTAAGAGTCTCTTACAGTTTGCTTCTTGCTTTTTTTTCTTCCCTCCCCATATGTTCATCTGTTTTGTTTCTTAAATTCCACATGAGTGACATCGTATGGTATTTCTCTTTCTCTGACTTATTTGACTTAGCATAATACACTCCAACTCCATCCATGTCATTGCAAATGGCAAGATTTCATTTTTTTTTGATAGCTGAGTATATTCCCTTAAGTATTTATACCATCTCTTATTTATCTATTCATCAGTTGATGGACACTTGAGCTTTTTCCACAGTTTGGCTATTATTGATAATGCTGCTATAAATCCCAGGGTGCAGGTATCTCTTCAAATCTGCATTTTTGTATCCTTCAGGTAAAAACCTAGTAGTGCAATTACTGGGTCATAGGGTAGTTCTATTTTTAACTTTTTGAGGGACCTCCATCCTGTTTTCTAGAGCAGCTGCACCAGTTTACATTTCCACCAACAATTCAAGTGGGTTCCCCTTTCTCTACATCCTCACCAATGTATGTTTCCTGTGTTGTTAATTTTAGCCATTCTGACAGGTCTGAGGTGACATCTCATCATGGTTTTGATTTGTATTTCCCTGATGATGAATGATGTTGAGCATTTTTCATGTGTCTGGTAGCTATCTGGATATTTTCTTTGGAAATAGTTCTGTTCATGTCTTCTGCACATGTCTTAACTGGATTATTTGTTTTTGGGTGTTGAATTTGATAAGTTCTTTATAGACTTGGGGTACTAACCTTTAATCAGATGTCATTTGCAAATATATTCTCTCATTTCGTACATTGCCTTTTAGTTTTGTTGATTGTTTCCTTCGCTGTGCAGAAGCTTTTAATCTTGATGAAGTCCCAGTAGTTCATTTTCACTTTTGTTTCCCTTGCTTCTGGCAACGTGTCTAGTAGGAAGTTGCTATGGCCAAGTTCAGAGAGGTTGTTCCCTGTCTTTTCCTCTTCAATTTTGATGGTTTCCAGTCTCACATTTAGGTCTTTCATCCATTTTGAGTTTATTTTTGTGAATGGTGTAAAGAAGTGGTCCAGTTTCATTCTTCTGCATGTAAATGTCCAGATTCCCCAATACCATTTGTTGAAAAGGTTGTCTTTTTTCCACTGGATATTCTTTCCTGCTTTGTCAAAGATCAGTTGACCATATAGTTGTGGGTCCATTTCTGGGTTTTCTATTCTGTTCCATTGATCTATGTGTCTGTTTTTGTGCCAGCACCATACTGTCTTGAGGACTACAGCTTTGTAATAGAGCCTGAAGTCTGGAATCGTGATGCCTCCAGCTTTGCTTTTCTTTTACAAGGTTGCTTTGGCTATTTGGGGCCTTTTGTGGTTCCATACAAATGTTAGGATTGTTTATTCTAGCTCTGTGAAAGATGCTGGTGGCATTTTGAAAGGAATTGCATTAAATGTGCAGATTCCTTTGGTTAGTATAGATATTTTAACAGTGTTTTTTTTTTTTTCTTCCAATCCATAAATATGGATTTTTTTTTTCCCATTTCTTTGTATCCTCTTCAGTTTCTTTCATATGTGTTCCATAGTTTTCAGAGGACAGATCTTTCACCTCTTTGGTTAGGTTTATTCCCAGGTATTTTATGGTTTTTGGCACAATTGTAAATGGGATCACTTCCTTGATTCCTTTTTCTGCTGCTTCATTATTGGTGTATAGAAATGAAACAGACTTCTGTACATTGATTTTATATCCTGCAACTTTGCTGAATTCATGTATTAGGTCTTGAAATTTTTTGGTGGAGTCTTCTGGGTTTTCTACGTAAAGATCATGTCATCTACAAAAAAGCATCGAATCTGCAAGGTAGTTGTTGTTTCTTATTTCCTTTACCAATAGGTGTGTAGCTTCTCAACTCTTCCTTATTTGAAAGGTCTAGATTGGCTACTGTTTCCTGTTTGGACCTTATTCATTATTAGTATTATTGCTATTATGCTAGAATTAATAAATAATCAATGTGCCACATAATGGCTATAGTTAATGATACCATATTGTATGTTCAAATGTTGCTAAAAGAATAGATCTTAAAAGTTCTCATCACACACATACACACACAATGTTGTAACTATATATGGTGACATTGAGGTGACCATTTTGCAATATAAAAATATCAAATCATTATGTTGTGTGCCTAAAACTAATATAATGTTATATGCCCATTATATCTCAATTTTAAAAATAAGTAAAATAAAAAATATATAATAATGATTAATACAAGAAAACTAGGTAAATGGATGCCCAACAATTTTCACGTTTCTGAATACCAGAATATGTACAAATAGCCAGAGGAAAGATTATAGCTCTAAGTCTTAGATGGTCAAGCAGTGTCTCTATGCAATGCAATCACGTTTATCTCCTTTGTGTTCTCAAAGGCAATGCAGGAAATGATAGAACAACTGAAAGTGAGTATTGCAAAAACTAGTAAATTCAGGAATTCATCTGATCAACTATTTTTTATTTCTCTTTAAGCTGGATTTGCAAATGTAATATATTGTACTTTTTAGTTTAAACATAAAGCACTAGGTAAAAGAAATTCTAAAAATTAAGAATTAAAAATACAATAATCTTGGTAAAACTGCATCCTTGTGTGTTGAACTTTCATAAAAAGTTTTATTTCCTAAATGATAAAAATTGTTCTTAAAAATGGTGATAAAAAGTATATTTCCCAATTAATCTTGCAATAAGGCCTGCAAACATTAATTATTCCTTAAAATAATAGTCAACAAATTATTGATGTTAAAAAAATCAAAGTTATCCATCAACAGTCTTTATTTCATATAGATTTAGTGTTTTTGAAAAGACACTATTCTTTCTAAAACTGTGTTTCTAATCAACAAGTCCATCAAATCAATTATTTTTGGTTACAGTTATTTTTGGTTAAACTGATCAGTCATGATTCATTTTTATTTTAATATAATTTTCTTTATATTTTATGTAATGCTTATCTATCATCCCATTACTGACATCACTGAAAACAGCCTATTGCAATACTAGACTATTTCACTAAGTTTTATTTTTTCTTATATTTTCCCAGGCACTTCTTCACATGAAAATATACCAGGTGAATATGATTATTACCATTTTTAAGATGCAAATATTGCAATACAAGCATGTTACCTAACCTTCAGAGAAGCTAAGATTAGCACCTGCGTCTTTGAATTCTGTTTCTTTCTTTAGCCACCTTAGAAGATACTGTCAAGTTATACAGCAACATATTTCAAGTTTTGGTATATATATAATTAGATTGCAAACACTTGAATTCTAGTATATGTTTTCTACTTTTTCTTTAGTTTTTCTTTTGACAGCTGATGTCATCAATCAATGGAAATAGAACTGGCCAAGTAATATTGATATGCCTGCAGGTCACTATTCTACTTATGTCACAGATGTATTTCAAACAGTGATTTGATTGGAACCCAGAATGCTTTTTAAAAATATAAGTAATATTATCACTGATACTTTGGTTTACTTAAGTCATTAAATATGCCAGAGATAGAATGTGAAAATGTTATTTTTTTTGCCCAATTAGATTTCTTTTTTGAATGATTTCTGTATCTTTGTACTAATCCAACATAAAAGGCACTCTGCCCCCTATTTTTTCTTTGTTGACTCAAACTAAAATTCAAGATTAACTTGTAATCATCAGGTTTATTTATCAAAACCAAATACGTTTGAGAACCAGGTCACTTTTTTTTTTCTTTCTTTCTTTACTTCTCCTTTTTTTTTCTGGTCCACCATGGAAATTTGTGATTGAATAAATCTTACAAATGCCATTAGTATTGAACATTTATTTAAATGATCCAGGGTGAAATTATAGTCGATTCATTGATACGTAGAACATACTTTGACCCTAGTACACCTGTTGCTTGGAATGAGATGTATATTATATATAAAGCTACTCTTGGACTGTTTTGAATTTGAGCTGTGCTCCCTAATAAGCTACTAGAGAACAGACTTGCTAAGTCTCTAAACAACTTCTTGAATAAGACTTCTAGTGGTATTTGCAGTAATAACTGCTTTTATCAGGAAATCAGTGCCTTAAACTGAATATGAATTTACTGCTGAAGGGATATATGATTGCTCTTTTGGCATAACAGTGTGATGGAAAGGGAAAGAGAAGACCTAAAAAACAAGTTGTTTTACCCTCACTCTGCCACAGTACCACAATGTGTGCTGCATCAGGTTTTGCTGCCTCAGGTTGTATGGTGATTGCTATAGGAGTATGTTGTGCCCATACCTAGTTAAGGTAGATTCTCTCCACACCCATTATATCTAGGCACACCCTTGGCTACCGAGTGTGCAAACTTGACAAAGACATCAACAACACTACTCCAGTGTAAATTCTTCCTGGAGCTTTGTTGAAACTCATATATGAACATACAATTTTAATTTTGTCAGAAAACTTAGCCAATCTGAATCTGAAGGATTTTCTCCCTAAAAGTCTCAATTCAATATAATCATCATAATGCAAATGGCTAGATATGGGGATTTGTATATATGAGGATAAAACTTAGAAGAAACTCTCCTCTTTCTTGACCCCAAATTAATTCACTGTTTTTTTTTTAATATTATAATGGTGAACAATTCTGTGTTCTAAGGGGTTGGCAGGCAGATTTCTTATCTTAAAAAATACCTTAGTAATATACTTAAAATAATAATAAATAATTAACCATTACCGTCTGCCTCTGAGAGTTCTCATTTTAAACTGTTGGAAACAAAATTGGAAACTCTTCCCTAATTTAGAAGAGGAAAGAAGTACGATTTCATCTGCAAACAAGCTTAGTGGAAATGACAGTCACTGTGTTGTAATTTTTTTTTCTCCAAAATGACCTGCCTTCTTTTGTACCCTATCTGAGTAACAGTGAAAACACTGAATCATACTTTATTTTTTCTCTTTTGGGATACTGAGGAGATGACTTTCTCTACATGCTAACAGAAATACTACAAAATAGAAAAATGCAAAATTATCAAGATATATTGCAACATTGGGCGCCTGGGTGGCTCAGTTGGTTAAGCGACTGCCTTCGGCTCAGGTCATGATCCTGGAGTCCCGGGATCAAGTCCCGCATCGGGCTCCCCACTCAGCGGGGAGTCTGCTTCTCCCTCTGACCCTCTCCCCTCTCATGCTCTATCTCATTCTCTCTCTCAAATAAATAAATAAAATCTTTAAAAAAAAAGATATATTGCAACATAAAAAGCATGAAGAAGCTCACAGGTTTGTTGTTCCCTTGCTATAATTATAAACAATCATTGCACGGGAATAAAACAATCTCAGACTTACTAAGCCATGCTCTCAGAGTAAAGATCCATTAAGCCCGTATGTTCAGATGAAGGAGGTATTTTTCAAATGGCAAATTTCTAAGAAGCCTCCTTGACCTAGTATGACAAGGTAATTCGAAGTTCCCAGGGCACCTAGTTTTATCTCTAATTTGTTTCCCCAACACTTTCAAATCAAGATTCTATTACATAAACACTGAAAATCTTAGAAAATGTCAGAGAAATGCCTTATGAATATTCATGTAAGATAAACATAGTTGTCCATATTTGGCTCTTCCATCATATGTCTCTGTCCCAAGCTGGCCTTTTTTCTCTTCTGCCTCACTGAAATAACTCAAGGGCAATTGCACAGTGCTTTCTTTAAGCACAATGGCAACACACTGTAGTGCAGTAGTTTCCAAACCTTTTCTCTGGAGCCTTGGATCCCACTGAAATGATTCAAGGTCTATAACATTGCTTCTAATACTAATATTTGATAGTGTGGTAATTTAAAAAAAAATACTCAAATGTGCTGTCAAATTTTAACACATTGGAGACCACTAATGTGTAACTTAAACTGCAAGGTTAATTTGCTTTTGTGCATTCCTCAATAAAGGTATCCCTACTATCTATGTGAATATATTTGAAGGTCTTATACTGTGTACTGATAGTGAAGTTGAAGCTCTGCCCTAATCTTTTAATGTTTTTGATTCCTGTGTGAGCATTTTAACACCTTAAAAATTAACCAGCAAGTCCTTTATTGAAGTATTCACCTAGTGCACCCAATTAAATAGTAAATAAAGCTGAGGCATAAGGTTGTTGCTTATTCTTTTTAATGAGTAATGGTCAGTTTTACATTTACCAAATACAAACAATGTAGTCTTTATGTATAAAAATTATATAAGTAGTTTTAGCTTTTCTCATTCATTGACTTTATTAGAAAAATGATACAAATTTGAATGTACAAAATAAATTTGTTTTAAATTATTGTTTTCGTAAGCTTTATATATTAAAGTCTCCATAAAAGTTTCACTTGCAAAATTGGGCATCAATCTTCAATGGGAGTGTGGGGGGAACTGTGGCATAGTGAAAAAACAAAAAAACTGGAGGAATTGGAGTGGAGAGGCTTTGATCTAACTCTACTTCTAGTGTCACTGCTTTTGTGGGCTTGGGAAGTCCACTTCCCAAGTGGGTACTGTCTTGGTACTGTCTCAAGACAGCAAGTGTTTAAAACAGACTCACACTTTCATGATATTTTAATGAATTTTGCATTTTCTACAAATGCTGATGATACATTTCCCTCTAGCTGACTGTTCCCCTCTCAGCTGCTGGTTTTTCCTGAGATCAAGTCTATACCAATTCTTTTTGGATTCCATTCTCATATCCCCTAAATGGTTCCATTGGTAAGATATAAAATGAATCAAGCTGGCTTTTGCCCCGTGTGGTATCTCTGTATATTTTCTTAGGCTCACCTTTGATCCAGTAATCTGTAGGAGAGAAAGCTGATTCCCAAACAGTGACACTTTCCTTAGCTCCACTTCTAAAACATCTAGCCAGCTGTTTTCTTATTCTCTAGATCAGGGATCAGAAAAGTAGGGTTTACCAGCCAAATGCAGACTACTACCTCTTTGCGTAAGTAAAGTTTTTTTGGTACACATACCACTTTAATACCTAATATTTAGTAATTTAACACTTCAGTAGAAACCTCCAGATTTACATCTTGTCACCAAAAAAGTATTTAATAAGATAAATCACCTCTTACCTCTTACTTTGTACCCGTGTAACCTTATTAAAGTACAGTTTTTGTGCTCTCTGTTATTTATTCCCCAAAATTTTCCAAATAGAATTGTAAACTTTCCAAATTCTCATTCACATGGAATGAAGAATGACTTGGTTTTTTGGGAAATTGGAGAAAATAAGAGAGCACAGATGCCTCAACTAATTGTGTTCTCTGTACTGAGTCTGCCTATTCAAAGAGTGGGATGGTGTTCTCAGGTCTTGTTTCATTTTTAAGGATATGGGATCAGACCCTATACATTTTACAGGAAGATCTAGAGGCAAATTCTCTAATCTTCCCCATGAGAGAAATATGAGTAAGGGACTATTTGGGAGGTTGTAGTCACAAGCATTGCGTCAGGTGCTCCATCTAAGAATCAAGATTTGAGAGGAATGTTAGGGATATTGGTTGTGTCATTGTAGCTAGGCTAGGTTCTTTAATCTGTTCTTATCAGTAAAAAGTTGATCTTTAAATCTCTGTTTTTTTTTTTTTTTAAGATTTTATTTGTTTATTTATTTGCCAGAGAGAGAGCATAAGCCAGCGGGGTGTGCGGGGGGGGAGGGGCGGAGCGGCAGGCAGAGCAGGCAGAGCAGGCAGAGCAGGCAGAAGGAGAAGCAGTCTCCCTGCTGAGTAAGGAGCCCAATGAGGGCTCAATCCTAGGATGCTGGGATCATGACCTGAGCCGAAGGCAGATGCTCAACTGGCGGAGCCACCCAGGCATCACTGTTTGCTATTTTGCTTCTTATTTTGGTTGGTACTCTAAATGTTTGTGAGTCATTTCATGTTCCTAATTTAATACAACCTTGTTAGCAACTAGAAGGAACTCAAAGTCAGTTCTTATTTTCATTATTACAAGCCATAGATTCTGATTTTATACCTTAGCATTTGCAATTAGCAAAGGGAAAATATTATTCAAGGTGAACTTAAATCTTTTCTTCCTTTACCTATCCTCTCCTTTACCTATCCTCTTTTACCTTAATATTTTAAAAGTAATTTCAGAAGGTTTTTAGGTCTTCTAGACTGAGTAGGTCCTGACTAGGTTTTACCTGAAACTTCTAAGATCACCCAAGGCTATAATTTGAATATTATAAATGAATATGTTATACATGCACATAAATATGTATTATATATATAATTGTCATGAAAGAGAGAAAGAATCCTTATTAATACTTACAACATAATATGTATATATAGAGTGTGTGACCCTGAAACCAACAGATCGACATCATATGTTCCTGGTGGACATGAATTTCATTATTGCTACAAATAGTATCTCACAACTTAGGGCATTTTATAGAGTTTGGCATATTACAAATTGCTGTTTCTGAAGAAATATTTTTTAATAAATTTAAAGTGAAAGACAGATAAATGTTAAGGTTTTGGGAAGTTGACAGTGCATTCTTATTAATGGCTGATCTTTTTTGTGCTTATCTGAAATAAAATGGATCTAATAATCTCTTGATTGCTTGCAAATATCTAAATCTAGTCACAGCAGAAAAAGAAGTGTACACTGGTTCAATCAATATTTTATCCCAATATGATAGACAATGACATTAACTTTTATCTAATAGAAAAAAATAAAAATAGTTAGTGTATTTGAGTTGAAATAACATCTGAACTACTTTATTCACAGCTAGTGTCTCTCTTTTGAGATGCTTTATATCCTACCAAATTGCCTGAAATACTTTCTAGAACAAGGTAACACACACACACACAACCACATTTATTTCCACAAAAAATGAATAAAATAGGCATTAAAAGAATGCCTCTAACAACAATGTTAGTTCACACAAGGAAGACCCTTCAAAGAAAAATATAATAAAAAGCATCAGCATTTTATGTCCCAGTTTTGAAATTTCATGTTGCTATCTTAAGATTCTATTAAAAAATTCTCTTTTACTATCACTTGAACATTTTTGAAAGTAAGGAAAGAGTTACATAATGAAATAACAAAACAAAAATACATTGAATCTTATCATCTCAGAGCTAAAGTTTTTCATAATAGATATGGTGTTAACACCTTATTTAACACTAGAAACAAATTCAGTGTTGTGACTTGACCAAAGTTGAAGACCCAGTCTTGCTGACTCTCGAAACTCTGTTTTCCACTACCTGATTCTCACAAAAAGTCAGCAAATACAATGGGGACCTGGTGATATTTATGTCAATCATATCATTATTCCCAGATTTTCCTCATTAGCATTACCAAATGTTTCATTCAACTATTTTCTTTCCATCTTTCCCTTCAAACACAACAATTTCCTTTCCCTTGACTAATAAAGCATCCATAAGTACACTTGGGTCTGTCACTGGAGTTTCTGGCAATTGGCATTTTAAGATAAGCATACAAATAGAAGGATATGGCTTCAGAGGAAGATGTCTTGGCAACATTCAATTGTTGTCTCATATAAAGGAACATGGCTTCCTCTCAGGAAACTCCACTACAATACAAAAGTTATAACAATTATGAAAGCCTTCTTTTTAGTCATTATAAATGATACTTTAAGAAACTATTCTATATTTTCTCCTTTACATAGCTGTACAAAACTTTAGCTTAGAACAACTTCTGGAAAAAATAGCCACAAAATAGCACTAAATGTGTAGAGATAGTTTAACACAGTATTATTCTTTAGAAAAACCTAATACAATAATTTTATAATAATGATTTTTTTTATTCTTTCTAAAGATTTTATTTATTTGAGAGAGAGACAGAAAAAGTACATCAGGGAGAGGGGCAGAGGAGAGGCAGAAGGACAAGCAGACTCCCCACTGAGTGGAGAGGCCTATGCTAGGCTCAGTCCCAGGACCCTTAGATCATGACCTGAGCCAAAGTCAGAGGCTTAACTGACTGAGCTACCCAGGTGCCTCTATAAGAATAATTTTCAAATGCATGCCAAAGCATTATCTAAATAATGGTAAACATTGGATGCATTCTCAGTTTATTGCTTTCATATAATAGATGCCTCTAAAATGTCTAACAAGACCTCTTTCTTTCTTTTGAAAAAATAACCTTTTAGAAGAGGCAAAAATATATCATTATTTTAAAAATTAATATAAATTTCTAGATGCCAAATATAACTTCCCATCATGTTTTTCCCTCAGGTGACAGTGATAAAATAGAGTGAAATTGGTGATGTTGAAGATTTGCAAAGAAAGCAGTTTAACTTCATATCCAAATGTTTCATGACATGTTAAATAAAATATGAACAATTTCTTCCTTACCAATGATGGAAATTGATTAGAACCTGACTTAGCTAAAACTGCTCCAGATAGATTACTCTTTTTGAAGCAGAAAGAAAACAGCAATTCAAATTCATATTTTTCTATCCCTTAACCTTTTCCCTTCATTCCCCATTCCCAAATTGCTAACTTCAAAGCACAGATTCCTGAATAGATAATCTTATGAGGGCAGAACCAATACTATATCTACTTTTCATAGAGATATTGATATGCCAAAAACATGAATTTAATCACGATTACAACATTGAGTTCTACTTGAAACTGGGTAAAGGTAAGACATTGTTTTGCTCAGTTACTACTTCCAATTTACTACCTTGGTACAATGATTAATCCTAACAATGAAAGTATTGGGATCTCTACTGTCTTCCACCAAGTGCATGGATTATAATGAAAGCAAAAGAAGAAAAATATGTAGCAGGTTTTACGATTCAATCGGATTACAGAGAAATATATTCTTTTGTTTTTTAAAGATTTTATTTATTTATTTGATAGAGAGAGACAGTGAGAGAGGGCACACAACTAGGGGGAGTGGGAGAGGGAGAAGCAGGCTTCCCGCTGAGCAGGGAGCCGGATGCGGGGCTCGTTCCCAGGACCCTGCGATCGACCTGAGCCGAAGGCAAACGCTTAACGACTGAGCCACCCAGGCGCCCCACAAAGAAATATATTCCTAAAAAATAATTTCCTATTTGTTACTCTGTTCTTCCTTAATGAATTTCACTAAATAGCATAGTAAAAAAAAAAAAAAAAACAAAAAATAATACTTAGACCTAACCAATAATTTTTGTTTAGACTAATACTTTCTTTAGCATGTTTATATAATTTACCCTAATGTTTGAATGCATTCTGGAGAATTCTTATATTTTCAGAGTTCTGGCCCCCCTGGTGTGCCTCTTAACCAAGATGGTGACTGGCTGGCTGTTTTGTAGATGTGTATCTAACATGTCTTGGTGCAGAGCAAAAGAAATGAGGTGTACAAATCCATGTCTTCTGGATTTTCTTTCTGCTTCAGAATGATACATGTGGCTCTTGTCATGAAAAAAATATGCTTTTATTCAAAGCGAGCATCTATGGTCCTAGGCACCTGCCTCGGTTCTTCGTGTTCCCACATATAGTAGTCTCTTCACCATGATCACAAACCCTTCTCTACTCCATATTCCCCTATGGCATACTAGGAAATTTAGGATCCCTGCATACCACATGCTGGCCACGAAGAACAAAGGCCACCTAAATTGCTTTCTCCTGACAAAATCTCTGTACAATTTTCTTGCACACTATTGAAAATGAACTTTTTTGAAATTTTTCTTATAAGCTTGCATCCAGTATTACCATTAGCTTCTGTATCATCAGGGGTTTCATGCCCTGGCCTTTCTCCCCTTCTACAGTATACTAACATAATAAGAAATGGATTTATCATTTTCATTCCTTTACAATCATGTCTTCTTTATTCCTTTCCTGGGCAAATAGTAAAACTATTATGCCATTTGGGGCGCCTGGGTGGCTCAGTTGGTTAAGCGACTGCCTTCGGCTCAGGTCATGATCCTGGAGCCCCGGGATCGAGTCCCGCATCGGGCTCCCTACTCAGCAGGGCGTCTGCATTTCCCTCTGACCCTCCTCCCTCTCGTGCTCTCTATCTCTCATTCTCTCTCTCTCAAATAAATAAATAAAATCTTAAAAAGAAAACTATTATGCCATTTGGCCAGGGTAGATACAGAAATTGAAAATCCTTATTTCCCAAAGAAGTCTGACTTTGAAGTTTCTATTGTATTATTTGTGAAGTCAGAAACTGAATATTCAGTCTTTTTTGTGTTTGACGTTCTGGTCTAGCACTCCTTTTAACTTCCCTCTATTCACCAGGCCCCTTGCCACTCAAATGCTAAGAAGATGGCATCAACAAACTGTGGAAAGAGCCAAGATGTCCATCGACAGATGAATGGATAAAGAAGAGGTGGTATATATACACAATGGAATATTATGCAGCCATCAAAATGAATGAGATCTTGCCATTTGCAACGACATGGATGGAACTGGAGGGTCTTATGCTTAGTGAAATAAGTCAATCACAGAAAGACATGTATCATATGACCTCACTGATATGAGGAATTCTTAATCTCAGGAAACAAACTGAGTGTTATTGGAGTGGTTGGGGTGGGAGGGATGGGGTGGCTGGGTGATAGACATTGGGGAGGGTATGTGCTACGGTGAGCGCTGTGAATTGTGCAAGACTGTTGAATCACAGATCTGTACTTCTGAAACAAACAACGCAACATATTTTAAGAAAAAAGAAAAAGAAGAAGATAACAGGAGAGGAAGAATGAAGGGGAGTAAGTCAGAGGGGGAGACGAACCATGAGAGATGATGGACTCTGAAAAACAAACTGAGGGTTCTAGAGGGGAGGAGGGTAGGGGGATGGGTTAGCCTGGTGATGGGTATTAAGGAGGGCACATTCTGCGTGGAGCACTGGGTGTTATGAACAAACAATGAATCATGGAACACTACATCAAAAACTAATGATGTAATATATGGTGATTAACATAACAATAAAAACATGTAAAAAAATAAAAAAAGAAGAAGAAGAAGATGTCATCAACACCGAAAGTCAGAAAGAAAAATACAGGAGGGGTTCCTGGGTGTCTCAGTCAGTTAAGCGATTGACTCTTGGTTTTGGCTCAGATCATAATCTCATGGGTCATGGGATGGAACCTGTGTCAGGCTCCCAGCCTAGCAGGGAGTCTTCTAGGAGATTCTCTCCCTCTGCCCCTTCTCTCTCTCTCTAAAAGGAATAATATTTAAAAAAAGAAAAATATAGGAATATATTTAAATTCATTCTACTATTATATATTTCATTACTAAATGCATAATTTTGTTAAAGATTAGTATTTTATATTTGTTAATGTTTATATGAGGTTTTATTGCTTAGAGTATTACAGATCATAGGGTATGACCTATTTCAGCTCTAAATGAAAGCTTAACATGTGAAGAATGTAAATCAACTACATGTAGTGGAGAAACAGTTGGGAAAATGGAATGAAGAAAATGTGAAGCAGAATACAGACCATGCAGATATAGTTAAATACATCAGATTTTAACTGTGTTCCTATATTGAACAACCTGACTCACATCTCTCCTTCGTTTTTCATACACTACTGCTCTAGAGTAGCCCTTCATTATTGCTTCCCTGTACTTTAGCATGCTTCCCATCCTAAATTCCTCTCTTTGTTCCTATCACCCTTTCTTCTACCCTGGACATGTGCATGCTTAGTTTTCCCTAAACTCAATTCTATGTTCAAATTGAAGTCACACCAGTTTTTTCTCAAATTCTATGTTTATGTGGCATTAAAGTCTGATTGGCATTCAAAGTTGGCTGTATCTTCATTGCACTAAATTTTCCTCCATGGTGTTTTATTTTTTTTTTCTTATTTCATTTTATATGTTTAAAATGTCTTATTATATGGTCATTTGCATATGTTTTTATAATTTAATTTAATTTTATTATGTTATCTTAGTCACCATAAAATACATCATTAGTTTTTGATGTAGTGATCCACGATTCATTATTTGCATATAACACCCATGCAGTACGGGCCCTCTTTAATACCCATCACCAGGCTAAACCATCCCCCCAACCCCTTCCCTCTAAAACCCTCAGTTTGTTTCTTGGGTCCATAGTCTGTCATGGTTCATCTCCCCCTCCAATTCCCCGCTTCCTTTTTCCCTTCCTTCTCCCAATGTCCATGGTATTTTTAAAAATATTCTCTTCTACCACCTAGTCATCAATCTGTTGTTCCCAGCTACAGTGTTTTCCCTCTTCTCTTTCCATTTTCTTTACCATTGTAATCATCTTTTTACTGATAACTCTTAACTTGCTATCTCCCATCCAATCCACCAGACAGCCTCAGTCATGTAACCAACTGCATGCAGTGTAGATATTTCAAACAGAGAATCCCAAAAGTGAAAGAATCTTCCTACAATATTTGCATGTTCTTCATATTACTTTACCTTTATTAATGGTATCACTATCCACTTTGTTTCAGTCAATAGGGCGATATAATATCTTTGTATCAGCTGTAATTCCACGCTAGAATTCCATGAAATTTCCCCCTTTTTAAAGTTTTATTGAGGTATAATTAACAGAATTGTCATATATACTTAAAGAGTACAATGTGATGTTTTGATATGTGTAAATATTGTAAAAAAAATTTCTCCATCAAATTAATAAACACATCCATTAAATATCTACTTTTTTATTTGCTTGTGAGAACACAAATTTCAATTTTATGATACAATAAAATTAAGTATAGTCACCATGTTATACACTAGATCCTCAAACCTTAGTCATCTTATAGCTGAAAGTTTCTAACCTTAAGACAAGTAATTATCTGGTTTCAAAGATCTTTTCTGACTTCTCAGTCATGATCTGAATCACACTATAAAGAATTTGTCCCCAATTTCTGGACTCCTTACAAAGTGTGAAACAAAGAGTTGAAGACAGTCCAGAATTACTTTTTTGTTAGTTTTGGGGTCACAGGCCAACGGCTATTTTTCTTCTTGAATTAATTTATCAAATAATCTCTCTGTGTCTCCCCCTTTTTTTTTAAGATTTTATTTATTTATTCATGAAAGGCAGAGAGAGAGAGAGAGAGAAGCAGAGGGAGAAGCAGGCTCCCAAGGAGCAGGGAGCCCGACGTGGGACTCGATCCCAGGACCCTGGGATCATGACCTGAGCCGAAGGCAGACACTTAACCATCTGAGCCACCCAGGCGCCCCCCCCCTTTTTTTTGATAGGAGAAATCAGTATGAAAATGGACCCTGGGTCCATTTGAATATAAGACTATCAGGAAGACTGACAACAGTCCACCAGGATAAGCCCTTGCCCAGTTTGCCTTCAGAAACCTATAGGCTTTGATGCTACATATCAAATAACAGCTGCTGAGGGTCACCTAACTCTCTGGTTTTTAGCAAAAATACCATTATAGGTAGCTGACTAGTATTGTACATTTTCAATGTCATTCAACAAAGCAATCAGGTACCAGACAGTAAGAGATCATCTGTTAAAGATCTGAGTCAGAAAATTTACCTAAGGAGTGAAACTTCCTTTTAAGGTCTATAAAAATAAGAGAGTATCAGTCCTGATAGTGTCTTACCAGAATCTACATTTATGAAAGTTTGGTTACAAAAATGAACTCCTATAAAAGGTCCTATGTGCGATGTTAGAGAGCGTTTTATGTGTTTAGATGTCTTTTTGTGATGTTTGCTTCTAAAATTGTGTTTACTGGTTGATAATATTAAACTTGAAGTTATTTATTTCATTATGATGGAATTGGATGGCACCCAGGGAAATATATATGTAAAGAGAGCAAAACTGTGATTGGGGTTTAGATTTTGGCCAAATCATAGGCAAACTCTAGCTAGACGTTGGACCTACACTAAGGAGTAGCTAAGGATGACAAGTAATATTAAGGAAAAGGGCCTCATGGGCATCATAGTTAAGAGCTAGCAAGTATCTATTGAAACCAAAATCTTAAACCAGTAAAGAGAAAGTAAAATAGTTATAAAAATAAAGAATATTAACATTCATTAGCATTCATTCATTTATCATTCAAGCATGATAATCTCTTGTTTCAGTCATCTGGATCTTGTTCTTTGCGTCTTAGGCAGAGAGTTCAGCTTTACACAGTGACTTACATGAGCCTGAAGGTGTCAGGTTCTGGAGAATTTCCAAGAATTGACAATTTGAAGTCTCCAGCCAGAACATCCTTTTACTGGTGTGAGGATGGGCTTGTGTCTCTTAATAAGTAGTTGTAATTCTGAAGACCAACCTGTTTGAGTTTTGCTCAGATACTGGCAATGTCCTTTCCATAGGACTTTGCAGACTCTTTCTCTGTTTTCTCTTCCACAATATCAGGTCATTAATGCTTTACAAAGTTTAGTTTCAGAATTACATTTCTTCTTTCTAACTTTTCTGAAGATTGAATGTGATTTGAACAGTAAGAGTTCTAAGTAGCAAGGCTTTGTAATTCTGTATATCATTAGTCACTCTAAATTGGTGCTCTTTTCACTGGAGAGATAGACTGAGAACTCCCAGATTGGGAATGAAGCAATATTTTTGCTAAAATTAAATCAGTAACCCTCTATCAAGTAAAATTATGAAAGTAAGCAAACAGTGAACAAGACATATTTAAAATTCTTTGCAGGGATTACTTTATGAAACTCATTTGAATGTGTTCATGGTTACCCTAAGACCGGGCCTCTTGTCCATACCCCATCTTTATAGGTGTACCAGGATAATAGTGATGACAGATGAAACTCAAAGAAGATATTCCTCAGCAATTTCAGTAAATGCCCCTACTCCAAAATTAGTTTATTATACTATCCTAATTGTCCTGCTGTTGTCAAAGTTCAGTGTAAAATTATTGCAAGTGTTTTGGGGACAGGAAGTGGCTGATGTGAAAGTGCCATAGATTATTTTCATGTAATATAAAGCTGGATTTCTCCCAGTATTTGTTTGTTTGTTTGTCTGTTTGTTTAATTATGATAGCAGTCACTGGTATTCCACAATAGCTTCTTTAAACTTCTTTAAAGAATTGGCTTTTTGTAGTGTTAAGGGGGCCAAGATCTTAATCAAAGCTCCTGTCTTTCATAATGATTACCTAAAACATTTCCCTTTCCCTTCAAGTTATCCTTTTGTGTGCAGACTTCTAATTTATAATGACTATAAACTTCAAAAGTATCAGGGCAGAAAGCATTCTTTAATCTATTGGATATTCTGAATTGGAATTCCTGGTGATATCAAGAATGCTTGCTGTTTCCAAAGCATAACAAAAATCACATACTATATGCAAAACATATCTGCTGCTACAATAAATGTTAGCTCTCTTACCTCTACCCATTTGCCAAGATCTAGGGTATGCAATGTGTTCTGCCATCTGGGCGGATTTTGTCTCTAATAAAAAGGGTCATATACTAAAGATAAGTTGGATTCTGTTTCAATAAATCCTGAAAATTTCCTGTCTGATCCTAAGATGACTCATTAACAAACAATATTATATCCAAGTTTTCTATAGGAATTTTAAAAATAATATGTTTGGAGCATGGACAACAGTTCTCGGCAGAATCCAGCATTTATTTGTTTAAATTCTGATTATGGAAATAAAGGGCCATGATTTAAAGAATCACATTAATTCTTAGAAATGTCTGAAGAAGTAACAATTGTATAGGAGGTACACCTAGTTTTGTTTATAGATATTGAGTTTTTAAATGAACAACAGATTGCTCAGCATAAGGAACCATCAAGTTTAAAGGAAAATTTAAGTCCCAATTCATAGAAGCTTCCATTATTTGAACTAAAGATGTTATTGATGTGAAATTGAGTGGGTAGGCTTTTGCCACAGAATAAAAAGAAATGTTATCAATTGTTGGTGTCTGATAATTCCCATGAAGTTGAGTCAGAATACCACAGACTTGTGGTATTACTCTGTGGTACTTATTCATGAATGGATGGGAAATTATATCATTGAACACCTCAGTTTAAATCATAAAATGTTTGCTTCTGCTTAGGGGTTCAATCATTGAAAACCTGGTTAATTTATACATATGCATAGTGACTTGAGAAAAGTAATGAACCCTTTGCTTGCACTCGTGAGATCAAGAAATCTTCTAATTATCTCTTGACCAGAATGAAAAAAATTTTAATGGTGTAAAGTCTATCATAATTGAAAGATTTGCATTCTTGGAATATGTCCTGAGATAAGTCTTGTACTTTGTTTTGACAAAGTGTAATTTTTCTTTAAAAGTATTATGTTCTTTTTGAGCCAAATAAAGATGGAATGAATTTTAGGCATTACATTATTAATAAAACATAGAGGTGATCCATGTATAGGATAAAAGAATCATTGGAATATTTAAGATGATTAAGGT
Source organism: Callorhinus ursinus (assembly GCF_003265705.2). Classification (NCBI taxonomy): domain Eukaryota; kingdom Metazoa; phylum Chordata; class Mammalia; order Carnivora; family Otariidae; genus Callorhinus; species Callorhinus ursinus. The sequence continues at coordinate 33,562,316 of NW_027397069.1, forward strand.
TTTAGTTAGAGACTTATGAAAAATGGTGAGTGTCTTAGTAAACGTCTAAAGCATAATACTCCAGGTATATTTTAGACCTTCCCAGGAAAAGGCCAGCTAGTACTTAATGAACTTAATGAGGCGGGCACTAAAAAAATAAAAGCAAAGTGCAAATATATAATTGTAAAATGTGTAGGCTTAGGTGACAGTGAAAATGAAATATTACTTAGGTTCAGTATCATGGAAAACAAGAGATTACTATTTTCTTTTTATGGCCCTGGAATACTGAACAAATCAGTAACTTTTTCTGTGTCTTTTGTGACTTAGAGAATAAAAGTACTATAATGACTGGTACAAATATGATGTCTTTTTTCTACTGGGCTTTCAGTGATTGGTTGGGTCCTTCTCTGCCTTCTCATTTTAGGGGAAAAATATGTGAGTTGGGTAAAAGTATGTTATGAGGCAATCTAAACTTTAATATGTTCAGCACCAATAAGTCTGTTAATATCAGCAGAATATTTGCACCCTATAAAGCCCATGAACTCCTGGAGATCTTCAATCAGAGCTTCATTTAGAACAAGCAAACAAGTAGGCCAATATTCAAATTACCTATGACTTATGAATAACAGAGTCCTTGGCTTATCTCAAGAAAGAAGTCTCCAATTAAACAGATAATTCCATTTACAAAAAAAGTCATGCCTATTAAGTTATTAGGTGTGGTTTCACAGGCAAAAACAATAATATTCCTTGGTTATAAGCACACTGTTAAGATTTATTGGCTAATGAATGGGTAATATCTGAAGTTTGTTATAAAAATTTCTACTTTCTGAGTAGTCATTCTTTCCTAGGGTGAGATTGTGTGATAGTGGCAGAATTTAAGGTTAATATATTGTAGCACATGATATCAATAAAAACTTTGCTATGATCGTACTTTAATATTTAGAGAAAGTTCTTCTGAGGAATTTAAGAGAAAACTGGATTAAGTGCTTGGTTCTCTTTTAGAATACGCATCATTTACCCACATTATTTTTTTTTTTGTCCTTCAACTTCTTAGCTAGCATAGAACAACTGCAGATTGTGGGGATCTGCATCAGACAAGGTTCTCCAGAGACCCAGAACCAAAAGGGTGTGTGTGTGTGTGTGTGTGTGTGTGTGTGTGTGTGTGTGTGTGTGTGTGTGGAGGGAGAGAGAGAGAAGAATTTTTTAAAGGAGTTAACTCATGTGATTATGGAGGCTGACAAGTCCAAAATCTGCAGAGCAGCTAGCATGCTGGAAACCCAGGGAAGAGCCAGTGTCACAGCTCTGTACAAATCTGTCTGCGGCAGAATTTACTCTTGCTCAGGGGAAGTCAATCTTTTTGTTATGTTCAGGCCTTCAACTGATAGAATGAGGCCCATTCATACTATGCAAAATGATCCATTTTACTTAAAATCCACCAATTTAAAATGTTAATCTCATCCAAATACACCGTAACAGAAATATCCAGAACAATGTTGGGCCACATACATAGGTACCATGGCCCAGCCAAGTTGACACATAAAATTAACCATCACAGGATCTAAAAGAATAAGACTATTAAATTTCATTCTTTAAAAAAAATTTCCTTGTCAAAATACCCTTAAAAAGTATATTTGTAAATTAATTTCAATGTCTTCTTGTTTAAGATTTTATTTATTTATTTGAGAGAGAAAGAGAGAAAACCAGTGGGGTGAGGAGCAGAGAGAGAAGCAGGGAGTCCGATGCAGGGCTTGATCCGTGGACTCCAAGATCACGACCTGAGCCAAAGGTAGGCACTTAACCAACTGAGCCACCCAGGCACCCCATGTAATTTCAATTTCTTTTTGAAGTTTCCTCAAGAAATTTTTTAAAAGGCAAGCATTTTGATATTTAAATTTTGTCCATTTTTTTTCTTCTGGACACTTCTCAAATTAATAATTGTGCTCAGATCAGAAAATTTCCCCAAGTGACCAGTGTAATTTTAAAATTTTGAAATTTAGAAAGATAGTTGACCAAAGGCAAACTTGTCCTATAAAGATGCCAGTCTGACAAGACTTTTGGGATTCGCTGGCCCTTGGTACTGAGTCAAGAGACAGATTTATTGTGTCTATTTTTATCTTCTTGTCTATGAACTTTCTCTTATAAACTCACAGCAGAAAATGAAAAGGACAGTCCAAGAGATAAATGATGATGCTGTGGTAAAAGGACAGAATTTACTGACCTAAGTCTAAGGAAAAGGTTTTTAAAACTGATGAGATAAGCAGAAGAGTACTTTTAAAATGTTTCTTTTATTTCTAGGAGAGAAAATTATCTCAGAATTTGGGACCTTGAGGAAAGAAGTAGGGGCTGAGACTCAAAGTGGAACCCTACTTCACCCTCATGGTCAGAAAGACACTCCAAGCAGGAGACTCATGAGACCTTAAGTGCAGTTTTCCTTAAAAGTGTTAAGTCTTAATAGCCATTTTAGCAAGACCTCCAGGTTGTCTACTGTTGACTACTCAATAGTAATTAAATTAGCAAAACAACAACAAAACCCCTACTAATCAAATGGTGCTGAAAGTATAAATTTATAGTATCAAGGGAGAAATACACATTGGCAGAGTCTTAATAATGATTCCAAATAGAGAAGTGAGGAAAACATATTAATAGGGCATTGGAGTATGAGTTCAGTGGATTTAACTTTGGTCATCAAAGGCAAGGGACTGGCTGGTGAAGTTTGTAACATAGTAGGTTAATACTGGTTGACATGGAAAGATGCAGGTCTTAAGCCAAAGTTTGATAAAACAAAAAAAACAAACAACAAGAACAAAAACAAACTGTGTAGGGGCGCCTGGGTGGCTCAGTCGGTTAAGTATCTGCCTTTGGCTCAGGATCCTGGGATTAGCCCCACATCAGTCTCCCTGCTCAGTGGGGAATCTGCTTCTCCCTTTGCCACCCCGAGCTTGTGCTCATGCTCTCTCTTTCTCTCTCTCTCAAATAAATAAATAAAATATGTATTAAAAAAAAAAAAACTGTGTTCTGATAATTGAGCTTTTCATACAGGTGAAAAAAATATTGTTTTGATAAGACAACCTGCCCTAATGAGCAAATCTTTTACCAAGATAAATTGTTTGTAAGCATTTCCCAAAGCAAAGAGCAAAGATAGTGACTGCTTTGGCAGTCTGTTGTCTTGTGCAAGAATTTCCTGGAGCAAATGGTTATTATGACAATATTGATCCCAGTTCTCAGTCAAAACAGTTGTTACATCACTGTGAGTGGCCTCAGTTATCTCTATTAATTTGTGCTACCTTACAGACTTATTATGCACTTATCTTTAGCCCCTCAGTGCTATATTATTGCATTTAATAGATATTTTCTCTTATATGCCATTGTATCCTCTATAGAGGCTAGAATAATTTTTATTTTAGATAAGTATTTGATAAGTCTAATCTTATTTTTTGTTCAAATTGACTAATTACCAAAAATAGGTTAGTTCAGTTAAATATTTTTGAAAAAAATATTTTCATGAAAAATTATTGCGATAAATTGATAACTTTAATTTTATTAAAATCATATAACTCATTCATTAGGACATTGACTTTTTCTTCAGTCAATATCTAGTAAAATTATTAAAGTAAGAATATGATAAAGGGATTGATTGGAAATTGTTTATAGAAACTGAAGAGTAAAGTCATCCTGCCTAAAAGTACCTTATGGCTTATTATTTCCTACAAAAAAATACTTTGGGGGCACCTGGGTGGCTCAGTCATTAAGCATCTGCCTTTGGCTCAGATCATAGTCCCAGGGTCCTGGGATCGAGCCCCACATCAGGCTATCTGCTCAGCAGGAAGCCTGCTTCTCCCTCTCCCACTCCCCCTGCTTGTGTTCCCTCTCGCTCTGTGTCTCTCTCTGTCAAATAAATAAATAAAATCTTTAAAAAAAAATACTTTGGAAAGAGGCAACCTGCAAGTAATATCTAAACTGGACTGAGACTATCTGAATCATGTACCTCCCATTACCTCAGTAGTGAAATAATGTAGATTTGAGTAAATTCTCTTTGTTATCTTTTGTATTAAAATTATTCTCTCAATTGAATTTCTTTCTTGAGTTTAATTGAGGGCAACAGGACGAATAAACTTGAATTTATTTTTTTTAATTTTATTATGTTCTGTTAATCACCATACATTACATCATTAGTTTTTGATGTAGTGTTCCATGATTCATTGTTTGCATATCACACCCAGTGCTCCATGTAGTGTGTGCCCTCTTTAATACCCATCACCAGGATAACTCATCCCCTCATCCCCCTCCCCTCTGGAATCCTCAGTTTGTTTCCTGAGATTAAGAATTCCTCATATCAGTGAGATCATATGATACATGTCTTTCTCTGATTGACTTATTTCACTCAGATTAATACCCTCTAGTTCCATCCGGGGTTGCAAATGGCAAGATTTCATTCCTTTTGATGGCTGCATAATATTCCATTGTGTATATATATCACAACTTCTTTATCCATTCATCTGTCGATGGACATCTTGGCTCTTTCCATAGTTTGGCTATTGTGGACATTGCTGCTATAAACATTGGGGTGCACGTACCCCTTCGGATACCTACATTTGTATCTTTGTGGTAAATACCCAGTAGTGCAATTGCTGGATCGTATGGTAGCTCTATTTTCAACTGTTTGAGGAACCTCCATACTGTTTTCCAGAGGGGTTGCACCAGCTTGCATTCCCACCAACAGTGTAGGAGGGTTCCCCTTTCTCCACATCCCCGCCAACATCTGTCGTTCCCTGACTTGTTAATTTTAGCCATTCTGACGGGTGTGAGGTGGTATCTCATTGAGGTTTTGATTTGGATTTCCCTGATGCCGAGCGATGTTGAGCACTTTTTCATGTGCCTGTTGGCCATTTGGATGTCTTCTTTGGAAAAATGTCTGTTTATGTCTTCTGCCTATTTCTTGATTGGATTATTTGTTCTTTGGGTGTTGAGTTTGGTAAGTTCTTTATAGGTTTTGGATACTAGCCCGTTATCTGATATGTCATTTGCAAATATCTTCTCCCATTCTGTCGGTTGTCTTTTGGTTTTGTGGACTGTTTCTTTTGCTGTACAAAAGCTTCTTATCTTGATGAAGCCCCAATAGTTCATTTTTGCCCTCACTTCCCTTGCCTTTGGCGATGTTTCTAGGAAGAAGTTGCTGTGGCTGAGGTCGAAGAGGTTGCTGCCTGTGTTCTCCTCTAGGATTTTGATGGATTCCTGTCTCACATTTAGGTCTTTCAACCATTTGAGCCTATATTTGTGTATGCTGAAGGAAATGGTCCAGTTTCATTCTTCTGCATGTGGCTGTCCAATTTTCCACAGACCATTTGTTGAAGAGACTGTCTTTTTTCCTTTGGACATTCTTTCCTGCTTTGTCAAAGATGAGTTGACCATAGAGTTGAGGATCCATTTCTGGGCTCTTGATTCTGTTCCATTGATCTATGTGTCTGTTTTTGTGCCAGTACCATACTGTCTTGATGATGTCAGTAATAGAGCTTGAAGTCCAGAATTGTGATGCCACCAGCTATGCTTCTTTTTCAACATTCTTCTGGCTCTTCGGGGTCTTTTCTGATTCCATACAAATTTTAGGATTATTTGTTCCATTTCTTTGAAAAAAGTGGATGGTATTTTGATAGGGATTGTATTAAATACGCAGATTGTTCTAGGTAGCTTTGACATCTTCACAATATTTGTTCTTCCAATCCATGAGCATGAAACGTTTTTCCATTTCTTTGTGTTTTCCTCAATTTCTTTCATGAGTATTTTGTAGTTTTCTGGGTACAGATTCTTCGCCACTTTGGTTAGATTTATTCCTCGGCATCTTATGGTTTTGGGTGCAGTCGTAAATGGGATCAACTCCTTAATTTCTCTTTCTTCTAACTTGTTGCTGGTATATAGGAATGCCACTGATTTTTGTGCATTGATTTTATATCCTGCCACTTTACTGAATTCCTGTATGAGTTCTAGCAGTTTTGGGGTGGAATCTTTTCGGTTTTCCACATAAAGTATCATATCATCTGCAAAGAGTGAGAGTTTGACTTCTTCTTTGCCAATTCAGATGCCTTTTATTTATTTTTGTTGTCTGATTGCTGTGGCTAGGACTTCTAATACTATGTTGAATAGCAGTGGTGATAGTGGACATCCCTGCTGTGTTCCTGACCTTAGGGGGAAAGCTCTCAGTTTTTCACCATTGAGAATGATATTCGCTGTGGGTTTTTCATAGATGGCTTTTATGATATTGAGGTATATAACCTCTATCCCTACACGCTGAAGAGTTTTGATCAAGAAAGGATGCTGTACTTTGTCAAATGTTTTTTCTGCATCTATTGAGAGGATCATATGATTCTTGTTCTTCCTTTTATTAATGTATTATATCACACTGATTGATTTGTGGATGTTGAACCAGCCTTGCAGCCCAGGAATAAATCCCACTTGGTCGTGGTGAATAATCCTTTTAATGTACTGTGGGATCTTATTGGCTAGTATTTTAGTGAGAATTTTTGCATCCATGTTCATCAGGGATATTAGTCTGTAATTCTTTTTGATGGGGTCCTTGTCTGGTTTTGGGATCAAGGTAATGGTGGCCTCATAAAATGAGTTTGGAAGTTTTCCTTCCATTTCTATTTTTTGGAATAGTTTCAGAAGAATATGTATTAATTCTTCTTTAAATGTTTGGTAGAATTCCCCTGGGAGGCCATCTGGCCCTGGGCTCTTGTTTCTTGGGAGATTTTGGATGACTGCTTCAATTTCCTTAGTGGTTATAGGTCTGTTCAGGTTTTCTATTTCTTTCAGGTTCAGTTTTGGTAGTTGATACATCTCTAGGAATGCATCCATTTCTTCCAGATTAACTGATTTGCTGGCATATAGTTGCTCATAATATGTTCTTATAATTGTTTGATTTCTTTGGTGTTGGTTTGATCTCTCCTCTTTCATTCATGATTTTATTTATTTGGGTCCTTTCTCTTTTCTCTTTGGTAATCTGGCCAGGTGTTTATCAATCTTATAAATCCTTTCAAAGAACCAACTCCTAGTTTCATTGATCTGTTCTACTGTTCTTTTGGTTTCTATTTCATTGATTTCTGCTCTGATCTTCACTATTTCTCTTCTCCTCCTGGGTTTAGGCTTTATTTTCTGTTCTTTCTCTAGCTTCTTTAGGTGTAAGGATAAGTTGTGTATTTGAGACCTTTCTTTTTTCTTGAGAAAGGCTTGTATTGCTATATACTTTCCTCTTAGGACTGCCTTTGCCGCATCCCAAAGATTTTGAAGAGTTGTGTTTTCATTTTTATTTGTTTCCGTGAATTTTTTAATTCTTTAATTTCCTGGTTGACCCATTAATTCTGTAGTAGGATGCTCTCTAGCCTCCATGTATTTGAGTTCTTTCCGACTTTCCTCTTGTGATTGAGTTCTAGTTTCAAAGACTTGAATGTAGTACTACGACTGAAAGAATGGGACTAAAAATGGTACAGTAAGATATTGAGGTTTGAAAGTAATCATAGGATGTTTGAGTCATGATGAGCTTAATTATATCTCAAGACAGATGTGGGGAAAATGAAACATCAGAGTTTTTGAGAAAATTTAAATAAAATATTTAATTTAATGGTGTGTTTGCTTATATTTTTTGTGTTAAAAAATCTTAAAAAATGACTCTAACAGATTTTAAAAGTTAGCTTTTCCAGTGAGCAGTAAAAACATGTAGTTCTTTAGGATTCATGAAGAGTTTCTTTTCATAATTATTGATTTATTAATGGAAATTTATTATCTTAGTTCTACACCACTGTAATGAAAAGGGGTACATTTACCTCATTTGGAGAATATTAAAATAATTAAAAAGTTATTTTATTGTCTTTGAGTTTTCCTGTTTTTTATGGATAGTGATTGAAGTGAAAAGGTTTTCTTAATCTAATTTATAAATAAAACATTAGATCTGTTTATCACATATTCTCTTTCTTCATAAGGTCCTTTTCTTTCCCATTCTCTTATGAAAATAATGATAATGATGCTCATTTCTCAGAAAGTGTGAAAGCTACTTATCTGTAGAGAACAACAATAAAACTGCTTAGCAAAATATGATAAAATTTAATTAAAGATTTTTAAAATTCCATAATGGATAAAGCAATACTGCATTCTTTCTAATGTACATTTATTAAATGATGTATTAATGCTACATTTTATTTTACATTAGTTCAACCATTCAACCTCAGGATTCTTTGAAGCTTTGCAAAAGTAAAATATGATAAAATCCGTTTGTGCAGCCTAACTCTTAATATATATCTTTCATAATAAGAAAACATCTGTTTTGTGATCCAAAAAATTTACTCTTATCAGCTTGATAATCATAATGAATTTCTACTGAAATTCTCTATTTCAATATCAGCTAACAAGCATTAATTTTTGTACTCTTTTTTATGACATTTTCAGTGGAATAGAACAGCTTTTGCTTCTTAATAAGCTCTGACGTTCTCCATCTTTCTTCTAATTTGTTTTAAACGACACCTAAATATAGTTCTCTCTTTCTTGTATTCAAAGTGGAAATGCAGTATAATATACATACTAACTTTTAGATTTTATATTATCAAAAATACATCTGACTTCTTGTCTGATTTAATAATTCTTGGTTAGTCAATATCTGAGAAAGGATCCAAATAATACTTGAATAACTTACACTGTGTCCATCCTGTGACCCACATCTCTGTAATGATTAAAATACTGATGTTCGGGCGCCTGGGTGGCTCAGGTGGTTCAGGGTCTGCCTTCGGCTCAGGTCATGATCCCAGGGTCCTGGGATTGAGTCCCGCATCAGGGTCCCTGCTCCTTGGGAGCCTGCTTCTCCCTCTGCTTCTCTCCCTCTCTCTCTGTCTCTCATGAATAAATAAATAAAATCTTTAAAAAAATTAAAAAATAAAATAAAATACTGACGTTCTTCTCTTGACTGTCACACTGTTGACAGTTCAGATTTCCATAAGACCAATATGTCAAAAGATATTTAGAGTGAATGAAAAGTTGAATATCTACAGCAAACATCTAAAATAATTTATCCACATTGTATTGTCACATCAGTGCACTTCTGAAGGCATCAAACTCTATAGGATTTTACTTAATTATTTATTGTAACTATAATTATTTTCAACTGTTTTCTTTGAAAAATAATTAACACATATTGTTTTAATTCTTTAGAACATAAAAATCTGAAAATTTTGTATATTTAAGGGGCCTATTTTTTATCTGAATGATAAAAATGCATAAGAAATGTGAGATTTAAATTTTATTTGATGTCTGATTTATAATGGTTTTAAAGATGTATAATAATATTATTTAGCTGCTATATTTATTATGAACAATGGTTACAAGTGACATAATTTTCATATTTTGAGAGTTAATAATCAAATATTTAAAGAAAATTTCAGTGAATGCATCATGATAAATGTAATTTTATTTGTTTTATAAGACTGTTCTTCCAATAAAATAGAAACTCCCAGCTGAGGCAAAAAGGAAAAAAAAATGCTTCCAGAAATACTTCTTTTTGCTGTTTATTTGCTTCATGCTTGTAATCCCATAGCTTCTTAAAAGTGAAAGTGATAAATTACTATCAGTCTATGACAGCTTTTTGATGTGTCCCTTTGTACATGAGAAACTGAGTTGAAACCACCTGAACTCATTTCTTCTGGGATTTTAAACAACCATAAAAAATGGTTTTGTTTTGGACTTGGTAGGGCTCAGAAATGAAAATGTCATTATGTCGAGGACAACACATCAATCTAATTTGCTACCTGGATCCCCAATCTCATCCTTTCCCAGTTGAGACTATTTTACAATATGCAAGATAATATCAGTCTTACTTCACACTTAATAATATTTTCTAAATAACCTATGTATTTATATTAACAGAGTTGGGGCATTAAGAGAGATTTAGTAATTCAAAGTGTTGCTAATGAGTTTATCTAAAGTTTCAAGAAACAGGAGGATGGTAGTAGGTGGATGCTGTGGTTTTTTTTGTGAGTACAGTTGATATACTAGCCAAGATTACACTAAGGACATCCCCCCCCAAAAAAGCAAAGAATAGATGGGAACTAAAAGGTACTATTAAGTTTTGTGTTTTGTTTAAAAACATAAAAGAGAGGGGCGCCTGGGTGGCTTATCATTTAAGCAGCTGACTGTGATTTCGGCTCAGATCCTGATCTCAGTGTTGTGAGATCAACCCCCATGTCATCAGGCTCTGTGCTCAGTGGGGAGTCTGCTTGAGATTCTCTCCATCCCTCTCCTTCTGCCCCTCCCCCACCCCTGCTCTCACGCTATTTCTTTCTCTCTTTCTCTCTCTCTCTCTCAGATAAATAAATTTTTAAGAGAAATATTGTTCTCTTGATTTCTATTATATCATTATGATAAAATATAGATCTGATAGTTCAGAGGAAAGAGGAAATATCTACATAGTACATTCCTGCACTGAGAAAAAGGAACCCTCATGCAGTGTTGGTAGGAATACAAATTGGTGCAATCACTGTGGAAGACAATATGGAGGTTCCTCAAAAAATTAAAAATTGAACAAACCTATGACCCAGTAATCACACTACTGGTATTTACCCAAAGAAGACAAAAACACTAATGCAAAGGGATACATGCACCCCTTATGGAAGAAACCTAAGTGTCCATCAGGAGATGAATGGATGAAGAAGAGGTGGTATACACACACACACACACACACACACACACACACACACACACACAATGGAATATTACTCAACCATAAAAAAGAATGAAATCTTTGCCATTTGTGACAACATAGTTGGATCTAGAGAGTACCATATGATTTCACTCATGTGGAATTTAAGAAACAAAACAAACAAAAAAGGGGGGGAAGATAAACCAGAAAACAGATTCTTAACTATAGAGAACAAACAAATAGTTACCAAAGGGGAGGTGGGTGGGAGAATGGGTTAAACAGGTGGAGGGGATTAAGAGTACACTTACCTTGATGAATATTGAGTTAAATATGGAATTGTTAAATCACTATATTGTACACCTGAAACAAATATAACACTGTATGTTAACTATATTGGAATTAAAATTTAAAAAATTAAAAATAAAAATAAACTGCATCTTTATTATCTTGAAATAGGAACTGGAGAAATATAATCATATTATGTTAATGTAATTAGAATTGCAACTTTGAGGAACTGACACATAAAATTCTTATTAGAAAAGAAATCTCAGATTTGATAAGAAGTGTACCATGATCTCTTTTTCAATTTATCTAGACATTTCTTAGGTGCTTATTATGCATGGATATAAATGTTGGTCTTAATATATTTATTTAAATGCATTTAACAAATCTGACATTATTAAAGTTTACACACACACAAATGGATCTAAAGTTGCATTACTCTGTCAACATTTTTTTCTGCTGGACTGAATTTCTATATTGTAGGCAAGAGTTCTGTTTAATCTGAGATACCTAAAGTCTTCAGACTTTCATGCAAAATTCTGTATGTGTGTGTGTATGTGTGTGTGGTGTAAAATATATATGACTATCATCTTATAAAATATAATAAACAAAAATGGTCTTAGAGCCAGTAATCTCTAAAGTAATTTCATTATTTTGAAGGTGCCATTATTAAAATTACTTGGCTATCCATTCTAGCATATGGATATGAGAAGAAAGAACTCTTTAAATTGGCTGAATTATACAGTGGTATCTTAGTGCATTGTTCCTAGGAAATGCAAGGGTCACCTGAATATCAGTTCTTTATATCAGTCATGGTTCCCCCAAAAGAAAGCACACTCAACCTTTATTTTAAAGGCCTTAATTGAAATAACTATTTACAGTGTTGTAGATGGAATTAAATGGTTTCATAGGAGGTTTCACACCACTCAGGGACTAGTAACGGCCAGAAAACATTTCCAACACTGAATCCCAGTGTGAATTTAGTCACCTGTCAGAAGTTACAATTCTAGAGTGATGCAACTATTTTTAGAACCACATGATAAATAAATATATATACTTATATATTTCAGCAACATGAATAAATCTAAAAGATCTACTGTATGAAAAAAGTCAGACATAGAAAGACAAATACAATATGATTTTACTTACATGTGGAATCTTAAAAAAAAATAAATAACAACAACGATGAAAATGGAAACAAAAGAATAAACTGGTGGATCCCAGAGGGGAGGGGTATATCGGGATGAGTAAAATAGGTGAAGGGGATTAAAAAGTACCAACTTCCATTTATAGAGAATCACCAAGATGGAAAGTACAGTATAGGGAATATAGTCAATAATATTGTAATAATGTTTTGTGATAACAAATGTTGACTACACTTAACATGGTGAGCATTGAGTAATTCATAGAATTATCAAATTGCTATGCTGTACACCTGAAACTAATATAATAGTATATGTCAACTATTCTTAAAAAAAAGAAAGGAAATATATGGCCATTTGGTTATCACCTGAAAAAAATGATCATGCCTACATGAGGACACAACCATAAAATTCAAATAGTATGGGGTTCAAAGAGCTCCCAGGTGTGTGAACAAATCTATGTCCTGGAAGAGTGATGCACCTAAACACTATGCATACAGAAGCTCCTGGGCTTGGGACTCTTTCAGACCTCACACTATATATCTCTTCATCTGGCTGTTAGTATCTTTTATCATATCCCTTAATAAACTGGTAAATGTAAGTAAGTGTTTTTTTTTTTTCCAGTTCTGTGAGCCAGTCTAACAAGTAATCAAATCCAAAGGGGAGGAGGTCATGGGAACCTTCAATTTGTAGCAAAGTCAGACAGAAGTTGTGGGTGACCTCAAGACCTACAACTTATGGTTGGCATCTGAAGTAGGGAGCAGTGTCCTGGGACTGAGCCCTTATCTCCAGGTAGATAGTGTCAGAATTGAGTTAGGCACCCAGGTAATATTGCAGAGAATTGCCTGTTGAGGAAGGAAAAAAAAAAAACAGAAGTGACTGAAGTGAAATGTTCTATGTGAAAACAAAGGAGACATAAAGGAAGAGAGCTGTAGGTTTTTCCAGTACATAACCCAAGAATTTGCATTTTACAAACAATACCAAGCTGAATTTCTTTTTTTTTTTTTTCCAAGCTGAATTTCTGCACTAAAAGTTTGGAGGGGCACGTTGGTGGCTCAGTCAGTTAAGTGTCTGACTCTGGATTTCTGTTGAGGTCATGATCTAGAAGTCATGAGATCAAGCCCTGGGTCAGGCCCCATGCTCAGTATGGAGTCTGCTAGAGATTCTCTCTTCCTCTGCCTCTGCCCTTCCCCCAGCTCATGCTCTCTCTCTCTAAATAAATAAAGTCTCTTAAAAATAATAAAAATAAAAAACAAAAGTTTGGAAAACTGAAGAGAAGTTACCTGAAACACTTCTGGTAAAAGAAGTACACTTTGTCTATCTTTGTTTAATCAAAAGATTTTAACAAAGCTTTCCCAAACACTGAGCTCTTTACTCCCTGAGAGGAATTGCACAATCTTCTTAGAGACCTGTCTCATACAGGTGGAGCTTTTTAAGTAGCAGGATTTTCTTTTATTCTTACAACTTGCATGAGGAAAGTATCTTTAACACCATTGTTAAATTAGGTTATTTCTCAGTCTGTATTTTATCTTGCTTATAAAATGATTATAAACTTTGATAAAACACTAGTATCCACCAAAAGTGTCCTAATTTCATAGTATAATTTTCAAAAAGGTAATATTGTGACTTTTATTCAAATGTATAAAATAAAGATGTATCAGTGATTTTATTTAACTCATTAGTTAACAAAGGAACCAATAAGATGTGAAAACTAGTCCAAAGAACATTTAAAAACTTAGTCAATTTAACAAAAAAATATTAGGAAAAGGTTCTTGGATTATTTACAAAACTGGTTAATGTCCAACAGAGCCATAAATTACAATCTTTATTGTTATTGGTCCCAATGAAAAAAAAAATACTTCCATCTCTGCTGGCCAACAATATGCAAGTTAACTCTTTTCCTTATATAGTTGTGTAATAGACAATTAACACTTCAACCCCAATACTCTGCTGACAATACACCTTGCATCCTTTTTTGTCTATTTATGAACTTTGAATAATTTTTCTGACACTAATAAACATCCCTAGCATAAATGTCAAGTCAAGAGCACCTGTAATAATATTTGGGAGTATAGGTACTTTATAATTATCTGGATACTGTAACTGAATTAAAACTCCACTAGATGAAATTTATTTAGAGATATATTTAATTAAGATACATATATTCAACTGTTCTTATATGAGAAGTTGTATTGGAGAAAATCACAAGCAGGAGATGAAAATGGAATATTAATAAATTACATTTAAAAAAATAACATTTAGATCCCTGTGATTATAAAAGATCTTGAAGCACTGAGTGGAGATGGAAGCTGCACTGTGGCTATAAAGATAAAAAAAAAAAAAAACTGTAAAAGACAATATTGGTCTCAACAATCTCCTAATACAGATAATTGTTTAAATAAATGCCATGCACCCAAGCATAGTAACACAAAAAAGAAAGGTATCATGTGGTAAATTAATGCCACAGCATGTAGCAGAAGAATAAAGGAAATTCTGAATGTAAAAGCCAGAAAAACCTTCTGAATCAAGTAGACTTTGAGACTTATACAATAAAATTTGGATTATAAGAGAAAATCTGGAAGACAGTACATAACATGTCTGCATTCATTCCCAAATATTATTGAAGTGTCAATTCCATACCAGGTAGATTATTTGTCTACCTATCATCTGTCTATCTATCTATCTATCTATCTATCTATCTATCTATCTATCCATCTGTCTAGGAGTGGATGCTGTGTCATACTGACATTAATGGTTTCTGTATGTGTATACACACACACACACATACACTCTTGTGTATGATATACACCCAATTGTCCAATATCCTGATTGGAATTACATTCTACCTGTTTATTAAATAGTGTTTTAAAAACACTCCAGAAGAAGCCACAACAATCTTCTCATTCAGCTATATTTATTTCTGATCAACACAAGGTATTTTATTGATGAACATAAATTAATTATGTTAAAATTAATTAGAAATTAATTTTTGTCAATGAAGTGAGTGGTGTTCAAAATAAACCTTTTAGTTAGCAGTGTTTTATGCATACATCTATCCTTACCCGAAAAGTAATAGTAGGATTTGATGAGCCCAAGTATTTATATTCTTTGAGGTAATGCTTAACACTTAAACCTGAAATAGTAATGCATTTGCCACTGAATAGAGGATTATTGATAATTTCCTTTGATTGTATGACTAATTGGCCATCACAAATAATATATTGTTTAATTTGATTCTAGTGCACCTTTTGTGCAATGAGCTGCTGGAAGTACCTAAAATGACACAGAGTCTTGCAAGTAAATGCTAAATTATTTTGGAGTCTATTTGTTTGTGTTTTGCTAATTATGGGCATTTGAGAGAATTTGATTTGAGGCTTATTTTCATTGTAGCATATGAAGTAATCCTTCATTCCCTATAACTATTAAAGGATACAGATATTTATGAAAAACAGTAACACACTGCCTCTTTATCTTATGGCAGTTTACAATAGAATAAAACAATAAGTTAACAGAATATTATAAAACCATTGAGTAGTGGAACTTATTAGGGTGATGAGTGAAGTTCTTTCTAAGGGTCCATATTTAAGTTAAAGGATGAGAAGGATAACAATATCCCTATCTATATATTGGGTAAAATTGGGAACTATATCCTGTATTTCAGAGACAGCATGAGAAAGAGATGAAAAATTATTATAAAGACCTAAAAGCAGGAAGAATATATGACATGATCCAGAGAATGTCAGGGCTTTTAAGACAAGAAAAATCAAGAGAATGGAGAGAACTCTAAGAGGCACCAGTTTGAGAGTTTGGAATTGCCGGGTCTTACAAGTCTTGATTAAAATAAGGCATGAAGTTAAATATTGTTTTAAGTAATATAAAGAAGACTCCTGTAAAAATTTCAAGAGACATTTATATGATCCATTTGGGATATAAAGAAAATACTCAGGATGATCTGTGAAGAATAGATGAACTGAAAAAGGGAAAATAAGGCAGTAGAAAATCTAATTTAATAACAGTAGTAATTGTCACTTAGACATGGTGGTTGAGCAAGAAGATGGATGCAAATACGTTTTGAGGGGCTCGTTAACCTAGATGTTGAATTCACCAAGAATGATAACAGAAGTATATAGGAAGACTACAAACCATAAATATTTCTAAGAAGGATGGCAGCTCTCATGCCTCTTCTCCCAAAAGTCTATGGTGTCAGAGAAGTAAATGTCTCCTGATTTTTGTGTGTCACTGAGGAAAAAAATCATCAAAGAGTAGCCCATATCAGTTAAACAAAGGGGTTAGGAGAAGGTATGAGGATATCTTGGAATTTTCTAATCACTGAGGGAGAATTCAGAGGAAAGAACTGCAGGTTTGTATAGAGCTAAATACTGGCAAGTGTTCTCAGGTTAATGACAATACCAAGTCATATGTGGATAACAGTTGATTGCCAAAGAGACTTATACTTTAATCCTTATAGTACATGAATGCAAAATCTAATGGAATTGGTCTTGGTGGAGATGTAGAGTACAAGTTTCCTTTAAGAACCTTTGAGTAACCGATTAAAAATGGCATTGAAAATTCACATAGGAATGATTTGGGAAAAGATTATGGAATACCTTAATTGCTGGAGTAAACACTTGCTTTATGTAGCTATTTGTCGGGGCTTTTTTTGTCTACCTCATTTTCAGGAATTGCTCGTTGTGCAACATAGTAACACTTCTTTTTACAAATTTTAGAAACAACAGAAAAAGTGATGGAGAGGGAGAGAAAGAGGCAGGAAGTAGAAGAAAATGCAGTGTTGTAACTGTGGCACTTGTGAGCTTTTGATGGCCATATTCCACAAGGAGCAAAAAAAAATGTTCCAAAGAAAGAAGTTGAAGCAGACATATTGAAAGAAGCGAAATGGAGAGAGATGACATCATCTCTTTATAGCAGATCTCCAATCTCTGATCCTGTTCATGAGACCCAGCTCCATTGCTAGCCTTGCATTTGTGAGACATCCCGATATACTTTCATTGAATTTCCTGTTTTTATTTTTCCTAATAGTTGTTTAAATTGTGCTTCTTTAGCTTGGAATCAGAAGAATCCTAATTCCAAAAGTATTACACTGCATTTAGAATGAAATGCAAAGCCTTTTTCATGGCCTCTCAACACCATCTGGTCCTGTCTTCCTCTCCCACCTCATCTCTTTCCAGTCTCCTCCTCCCTCTTTATGGCAGAACAGATCATCTTTGCTTTCCAGAGCCTCAAAGTTTGTTTTTGCTCTGGAGTCTCTATACTGTTTTTTGTACTTTGTCTAGAGTACTCTGCTTCCAGTCATCTTCCGGGCTGACTCTTTTAGATAAATTGACTAGAATGTTAGCAGCTTAAAAGGCTTTTTCTTGACCACCTTTGTATTATAGCTTTATTTACACTATCACTCTACATCACACTACTCTCTACTTTTTAAAATTAAAATTTAAAGTTTATAATTTTATGTTTTATGTATTATTGTTTCCATGTGACTAAGAGAAGGAAATAGACCCTAATAAGCATCAATTTTTTATTGAGTGAATAAATGATATAAATGGAAGATATTAATTTTTATAAATATTTTAGCAAGAAAATTATATAATCATAGTTATTGTAAGAAGTCACAAAAGTTTTAGTGTCAAAAGCACATTAGAAAATAGAGGAATTAAGATCAGACTCATTAAAAATTGTTACAGTAATTGAGGCCTCAAGTGATGATGGTCCTACAATGGAGAAAATCAGTAAGGCAGGAAAGAAAATAAGTGTGTTATATTCCCAAGAAAGAGATGACTGGCTATGAAAAGGCACTTATTTCCCTCTATGTAGTTTTTTAAAAAATAATTTTAATTTGTTATTAATAGATAAGAATTTTTACTTTAAAGAGATTCTTTATATACTTTTAAACAAGAGCTTATATGTTCTTGGTGCTAGATGGAGAGAAGATGAGGAAAGCATTTTATGTGTGCATTAATGATGTAAAACAAAGGCATGCTGTGTTGTTCTCATAGAAAACCTATAAAGTTACAACAAAATTTCAAGTCTGTATGCTTTTGCTTTGAACTCTGCAGACATCAGATGTGCACTGCATTTTAGAACAGCCATATTTTTTATTTAAGAGGTAAACTAGACAGTCCTTGTGTAGGCCTGTAACTAAAATGTGAAGGATGTAAAAGTTACTTAAATGAAGGAGTTCAAGGAATTACAAAGCCATTTTGTGGTACAGGTGAACAGTGAGAAAACTGAGGTCTTTGAGGAAGGTTAGAAAGGGAAATGATAACAGAAAGTTTTCATGCAAGATTTTGTAGTGTCCTGGTAGCTGGTAAAAGAGATCAATCAAGAAAAAGTGGCATAAATAAGTACTTTTGCAATTATAAGAGTAGAAGTCACTGATGTTAATTATTAATATCCAGAAATTTGTAGCAGCTAACCACACATTCTTTTTTAGTAGGGAAATATTGTGTCCTATGAAGAGTGAATATGGAATCCTTGGAGAAATTTCAGTACCTGTTTAGTCAAAAGAAATGGATGGGGATGTCCATAGAAAGTGGAGGATTGGGGCGCCTGGGTGGCTCAGTTGGTTGGGTGACTGCCTTCGGCTCAGGTCATGGTCCTGGAGTCGCGGGTTCGAGTTCCGCATCGGGCTCCCTGCTCAGCGGGGAGTCTGCCTCTCCCTCTGACCCTCTTCCCTCTCGTGCTCTCTATCTCTCATTCTCTCTCTCTCAAATAAATAAATAAAATCTTAAAAAAAAAGAAAGTGGAGGATTAAGGAGATTAAATATTTCAGAGGTCCCAAAGAACATGATATCAGGATGCTGGAGAACAACATTTGTGGCATTTTTTGAACTTGAGTTCAGACCCCTACTGAGGTCCAGTCTGATTCCTTGCCTTCTGTTTTCTTCTTTGCAGTAGATCCCAGGACTCATTTTATTTCTCATTCAGTAATGTTTGACACAGCATCTCATGCTCTTACTCTCTTTCTTACTACTTCTGAAAAAATGCACAAATTTGCTTGAGTTTAGATATTACATGAGTTTTTCTTTCTTTTTTTTATTTTTGAGTCTGTTGCTCACCAATTTTTGTCCTACTTTCATCAGTCCCTGTTAATTCTCCCCTAACATATACATACATACAACATACATAATACAACATACATACACACAACATAATGCATACAACACACAACACACACATGCATACAACACACATGCATACAACATAAATACAACACACATACACACAACACATACATGCATGTGTACAACATACCTACAACATACCTACAACATACACACATGCATACAACATACATGCATACAACACACATACATATTTAAACCCTTTCTTCTTACACCATTTTAACTAAGCTTGTGAAATTATTTGTGAAAATTGAGGGTGTAATGCAGACAGAATACTATGAAACTTCTAATCTCAGATGGTTATTTTCCATGTTTTAGGGTATCTTAACTTTATGCAGCCTTTCTAAGATACAGGATTAATAATAGCTAACAGTAAAGTTCTTACTAAATGTCAGACATTGTAAAACATGCATTGCATGTATTTTTTAAATTTTGATAGCATCCCTGTCCATAGGTTGCCTTTTAGTTTTGTTGATAGTTTCCTTTGCTGTGCAGAAGCTTTTTATCTTGATAAGTCCAATAGTACATTTTTGCTTTGTTTCCCTTGCCTCTGGAAATGTGTCTAGTAAGAAGTTGCTAAGGCTGAGTTCAAAGAGGTCGCTGCCTGTGTTCTCCTCTATGATTTTGATGTTTTCCAGTCTCACATTTAGGTCTTTCATCCATTTTTGAATTTATTTTTGTGTATGGTGTAAGAAAGTGGTCCAGTTTCATTCTTTTGCATGTTGCTGTCAAGTTTTCCCAACATCATTTTTTAAAAAAGACTTTCTTCTTTCCATTGGATATTCTTTCCTGCTTTGTTGAAGATTAGTTGACCATATAGTCGTGGGTCCATTTCTGGGTTTTTTATTCTGTTCCATTGATCTATGTGTCTGTTTTTTTTTGCAGTACCATACTATCTTGATTACTACAGCTTTGTAGTGTAGCTTGAATTCCGGAATTGTGATGCCTCCAGCTTTGCTTTGCTTTTTCAGGATGACTTTGGCTATTTGGAGTCTTTTGTGGGTCCATACAAATTTTAGAATCATTTGTTCTAGCTCTGTGAGAAAATGCTATTGGTTATTTTGAGAGGGATTTTACTAAATGTGTACGTTGCTTTGGCTAATATAGACATTTTAACAATACTTATTCTTCCAATCCATGAGCATGGAATGTTTGTCCATTTCTTTGTTTCCTCTTCAATTATTTCCATAAGTGGTTCTATAGTTTTCAGAGGGCAGATCTTTTACCTCTTTGGTTAGGTTTATTTCTAGGTATCTTATGTTTTTTTGTGTGCAATTGTAAATAGGATCGATTCCTTGATTTCTCTTTCTGCTGCTTCATTTTTGCTCTATAGAAATGCAACAGATTTATGTACGTTGATTTTATATACTGCGATTTTGTTGAATTTATGTATCAGTTATGGCAATTTTTTGGTGGAGTCTTTCAGGTTTTCTACATAGAGTATCATGTTGTCTGCAAATAGTAAAAATTTGACTTCATCTTTGATGATTTGGCTGCCTTTTTTGTTTTTGTTGTCTGCTGAGGCTAGGACTTCCAGTACCATGTAAAACAACCATGGTGAGAGTGCATATCCCTTTCTTGTTCCTGACTTTAGAGGAAAAGCTCTCAGTTTTCCCCATTGAGGATAATATTAGCCATATGGCCTTTATGATGTTGAGTTATGTTCCCTCTATCCTCACTTTGTTGAGGTTTTTTTTTTTTTTTATCAAGAATGGGTGCTGTACTTTTTCAAGAATGGATGCTTTTTTCTGCACCTATTAAAAGGATCACATGGTTCTTATACTTTCTTTTATTAATGCAATGTATCATGTTGATTTTTTTGTGGATATTGAACCACGCTGCAGCCCAAGAATAAGTTCCACTTTATTGTGATGAACAATTCTTTTAATGTACTGTTGGAATCAATTTGCTAGTATCTTGTTGAGAACTTTTGCATCCATGTTCATCAGGGATATGGGCCTGTAATTCTTTTTAGTCAAATCTTTAGTTTTGGAATCAAAGTAATGCTGGCCAAATAGGGTGAATGTGGAAGTTTTCCTCCCATTTCTATATTTTGGAACAGTTTGAGAAGAATAAGTATTAACTTTTCCTTTAAAAAAGTTTGGTAGAATACCCCCTGGTAATTCCTCTGACCCTGGACTTCTGTTTGTTGGGAGATTTTTGATTACTGACTGAATTTCTTTGCTGCTATGGGTCTGTTAAAATTTTCTATTTCTTCCTGTTTCAGTTTTTTGGTAGTTTATATGTCTCTAGGAATTTATCCATTCCTACCAGATTGCCCACTTTGTTGGCATATAATTGCTCATAACATTCTCTTATAATTGTTTGTATTTCTGTGGTATTGGTTGTGATCTCGCCTTTCATTCATGATTTTATTTATTTGGATCCTTTCTCTTTCTTTTTGAAAAGTCTGGCTAAGGATTTATGAATTTTATTAATTGTTTCAAAGAACCAGCTCTTAGTTTTGTTGCTCTGTTCTACTGTGTTTTGTTTTTATATCACCTGTTTCTGCTCTAATCTTTATTATTTCCCTTCTTCTGCTGGTTGTAGGCTTTATACACTCTTTGTTTTCTGGCTCCTTTAGGTATAAGGTTAGGTTGTGTATTTGAGATTTTTCTTGCTTCTTGAGGGCCTGTACTGTTTTATACTTCCGTCTTATGACTGCCTTTGCTGCATCCCAAAGGTATTGGACTGTCACGTTTTCATTTTCATTTGCTTCTATGTATTTTTTTTATCTCTCCTTTAATTTCCTGGTTAACCCATTCATTCTTTAGTAGGATGTTCTTTAACCTGCACATATTTGTGGTCTTTCCAAAATTTTTCTTGTGGTCGATTTCAAGTTTCATAGCCTGGTGGTCTGAATATATGCATGGTATGATCTCAATCTTTTTGTAGGACTTGAGGCCTGATTTGTGGCCCAGTATGTGATTTGTTCCAAAGAAAGTACCACGTGCATTCAAAAAGAATGTGTATTCTGCTGCTATAAGGTAAAATATTTTGAATATATCTGTTAAGTCCATCTGGTGTAGTGTGTCATTCAAAGCCCTTGTTTCCTTGTTGATCATCTGTCCATTGCTGGAAGTGGAGTGTTAAAGTCCCCTACTATTATTGTATTATTATCAATGAGTTTCTTTATGTTTGTTATTAATTGTTTTATATATTTGGGTGCTCCCAAGTTGGGGGCATAAATATTTACAATTGTTAGATCTTCTTATTGGATAGACCCCTTTCTTATGATATAGTGCCTTCTTCATTACTTATTACAGTCTTTGTGTTAAAATCTAGTTTGTCTGATATAAGTCTGGATACTCTGGCTTTCTTTTGATATCCATTAGCATGATAGGTTGTTCTCCACACCCTCACTTTCAATCTGGAGGTGACTTTAGGTCTATAATGAGTCTCTTGTAAGCAGCATATTGATGGGTTTTGGTTTTTTATCCATTCTGATATCTGTGTCTTTTGATCAGAACATTTAAATTTACATTCAGAGTAATTACTGATAGATATGAATTTAGTGCCATTGTGTTACCCGTGAAGTCAGTGTTTCTGGAGATTTTTTCTGTTTCTTTCTAGTCTTTGTTGCTTTTGGTCTTTCTTTCCCACTCAAAGGATCCCCTTTAATATTTCTTACAGGGATGGTTTAGTGGTTACAATCTCCTTTAATTTTTGTTTTCTGGGAAACTCTATCTCTCCTTCTATTCTGAATGACAGCTTTGCTGGATAAAGTATACTTGGCTGTATATCTTTCCCCTTCAGTATGCTGAATATATCATGTGACTCTCTTCTGGCCTGCCAGATTTCTGTGGATAGATCTGCTGGTAACCTTATTCATCTTCCCTTGTAGGTTAAGGATTTCTGGTCTCCTGTAGCTTTCAGGATTCTTGCCTTATCACTATATTTTGCAAATTTTACTATGATATGTCTTGGTGATGGCAGCTTTTGTTGAATTTGATAGGAATTCTCTATGCCTCTTGGATTTGGATGACTTTTTTTTTTCCAGATTAGGGAAGTTTCAGCTATAATTTTCTCAAATAAAATTTCTCTTTTTCCCTCTCTTCTTCTTCTGGGACTCCTATGATACAAATGTTATTATGCTCTACTTAGTCACTAAGTTCCCTAAGTCTGCCTTCATGATCCAATACTTTCCTTTCCCTCTTCTTTTCAGCTTCATTATTTCCATAATTTTATCTTTTATATCACCCATTCATTCCTCTGTTTCATCCATTCTTGTTGTCATTGTGTCTAGTCAGGTTTGCATCTTGGTTTTAGCCTTTTTTTTTTTTTTTTGGCCTGACTAGTTTTTAGTTCTTTTATCTCTGCAATAAGGGATTCTTTAGTGTCTTCTGTGCTTTTCTCAAGCCCAGCTAGTATCCTTATGATTGTTGTTTTAAATTCAGGTGTCTTACTTATATCTGTTTTGATTAAATCCCTAGCTGTGATCTCTTCCTGTGCTTTCTTTCGGAGTGAATTCCTCTGTCTTGTCACTTTGTCTAGGTCACCGTGTGTGTGTTAGGAATGCTTGTTATATCCTGCTTCTGACAGTAATGGCTATATTAAGAAAAGGTCCTATACTGCCTTGGACCTGGTGCTTCAGGAAGTGTTTCAGAGTGTGCATTCTGCTGTTGTGTTTTGGCTGCTTTTTCCTCAGGGCTGTCCTCTAGAGTTTCTCCTGGCCTGTAGTAGGGGATGTTTGGAGCTTGTCCACTGTTTGGCAAGTTTTAACTAGCTGTGTTTTGTTCTGCTTGTTAAAAGAGGCTGTATCCTATTTTCCCTAGAGCTGAAGTTTTGCAGCACTCTATGATCAGTAGACCTAGTGTGTGGAAATGGTTTGTGCTTGTCTTCTTAGGGAGGGGCCTGCTGCACTGGTTCTCAGACTTGCGGAGTAAGGATGCAGGGGGGTAGAGCTTGGAGTAAGTAGCTCCAGCCTCCACTAGGGGCACTGTGGTGCTCACCAAAGTTGGTCAGTCTTGTGCCGGGGGATGGTGTCACCCCACTGTTTCATCCCAGAGTGAGGAGTTTGCACCTGCCAATCTTCAGGAGGCCCTCAGAGGAGAGCAAACAGTCTCTCCCCTCATGTGTCCTTGGTTTCCATCAGATCCTTGCCCTCACCCTGTGTCCAAGCAATCTGCCTGCCAGGTGGCACAGTACTCCTGTTTCATCTCAGGCACATGGCTGGGTTTCAAAACTCAAATTTTGAGGACCCAGCACAGTGTGGACCACACATGCTCTGTGGAAGGGTAGCTGGTGCCGGTTTGTCCCAGAAAAGCAGTTACACATGACCATGGAGCAATTCGGAATTTATGGTAAAGTGCAGCAAATAAGTGGGCACCAAGATTTGCTGCGCTCAGGAGGTATCTTTATTCCTGTGCTAATAAACAGAACCATATGTTGACACCCAGCAGCTCTTTTGTCCCCAGGGAGGCCATGCCACCTCAAATGAACTCCAAGAAGGGAAACTGTCTCTCCCATTGAGACCCAAGGGATCCTTACACCATGTTGTCTGCTTCTGGGCCTCTGCCCTCCTTCCCCACAGGAACATTGCTACCCCTGCCAGGTTCTAGCTGGCAGCGGTGTGGACTTTTAAAACGTCAAACTTTGAGCTCTGCTGTTTGTAAAACTTGAAATAATCAGCCACTCTAGTTTTTCCACTCATTGGTTTTGGGGAAGTGTTTCTCTTATGCAATCCCCCTGCACACTGCTTTCTCTCTGTTTCTCTGTTTCTCAATCTTCTGTCCGAGGTCAAGGCTCCTTCTCCTCCCTAGCACCTGTGATTCTTTTCTTCCTGGAATCACATCTCTGCACCTCCTACCTTCCATGCTGTGGCTTCTTTTCTCCCTCTAGTTCTGCAGTTAGCTCTCTCAGCATTCGGATCAATTGCTTGGATGTTCGGAATGATTTGATAGTCATCTAGCTGTGTTCAAGTTATTAGGGAAGCATAGGGTCCCCCTACTTCTCCGCCATCTTAACTCCTCTCCCCAAGGTCTCAGTTTTATTGCTCTGTAGGATATTACCAACAATTTTGTATGTAACCTAGTAATCTGATTCTAATATTTGTTTCTGAAAGTATATATTATCCACTCCATCAAAATGCTTTTGAATCCTTATTACTGAATTGAAAAATATATTTGACATATGTTTATTTTATATTCTTATAAGAGTCATGCTTTTAACTTTTTGAAAAACATATTTAGACAAGTCTGAAACTTCAGGACTTATCATTAATGATAAATACTTTCATTGACTATAATCTGAGGTGTCTAAGCATCCCTGGGGCTGCCAGACCCCCCTAGATAAGTCCTAACTCTGTTTTTCAGACTTTATAATCACCCAGTTAGACTATATGCCAGCTTCTCTTAAGACAATAGGCTAAACAAAAGAGAGAACATGTTTTTATTTATTTTAGAAATAACCACATATTTTATCAAAGCAAAACAACTAATATCTACAAAGCTTAACTGTATTTGTTTCCTGTTGCTGCTATAATAAATTATTTAATTGTTTAAAACAACTGAAATTCATTTTCTTGATGGGTCATTAGTCCAACATGGGTCTCATTGGATTAAAATCAAGGTGTCAGCAGGGCTGTATTCCTTCTGGAGGTTCTAGAGTAGACTCCATTTCCTGATCTTTTCCAGTTTTTAGAGGTCACACACATTCCCTAATTCATGACCCCTTTCCTCCATCCTCAAAGCCAGCAACAGTAGGTCATTTCTTATCATACTGCATTACTTCTCACATTCTAACTGACTCTTCTACTTTTAAAGAAATTTGTTTCCATAGTCCTAGCTGGGTAATCCAAGATAATCTCCCTATTTTAAATTCAGATGATTAGTAATCTTACCTCCATCTGCATTCTTAATTCTTCTTTGGATGTAACATATGGTATTTAAAGATTCTGAGACTTAAGACACGGATATCTTTGGAGGAGAGGGGAATTATTTTATCTACCATACTAACTAAAATAGGAGGTTGAATAATTAACTCATACAAAATAAAGGTGTCCTAGAAGTATATTCCTTGGTAAGTCAAGAATATTGATTGATTCATTTTTTTCATTTATTCACTCAGAAGCATTGTGTCATAGTAGAAAAAGCTAAGATATGGTAGTCATGTAGAAGGAAAAATAGAATTTGCATCCTAATTTATTTCTTATAAGTTGTGTAATAGTAGGGAATCATTTAGTTTTTTTCAGGTTCTCTTTTCAATTTTTTATCAGAAAAAAATGAGAACAATTAAACCTATCTTAGAATGTTGTTCTGAGGACTGGGTACAATAATTAATATAAAGCACTCACCAGGTACCAAAGAAAATTGTCAACAAATGTCAGCTATAAGCAGTGTAGCACAGTGCCTGCCCTAAATACATTTTTAATAAGTGATGTTTGTTCATTAATTAAATAATTTACTTAATCTTTTATTCTTTCAAAAAATATTTTAAGCTCCTATTACTATGCAACACTAAAATACACACAATATATAGCACATGTTATTTCTAAAATATTAAAATACATTGCTTGGTATGACTGAAAAAAAAAACAGCACTGACATTTTATTGTAATTACTATTTCTTATCATATGTTCTTAAGAAATTATTCACAAAGAGATTAGCAAAAATTAGCAGGGTCCCATAAGAAAGTTAAGAAGTGTTAAAATTAAAGATCTCTAATTTTCAGACAACTAAATTCCTTGTGAGGATGGTGTTTTATTAGGTCTATTGTGAATTTTTTAAAAAATGAGTTGCCATGGCATCATGAGTCTCCAAATGCTTTATAGTTTTAACACCTCCTACCTTGTATCCATAAATTAGCCTTAGCAAGGACTTTGCTATTTTGTCAGTACTGTCTTTTAAAATCAAGCATTCATATAACTACTGGTATTATAAATTTATTTGTGTAAAACTAGACCTAATTTTACATGAGAGATAAATTACAATTTTTCACATATAATTAATGGTTTAAGAAGTATATATGTACAATATATATTAACTTGCTCTCAGTTTTTATATTATGAGATATGAAACTTTTTCTCTTCACAATTTGCAACTTAAATAATTTATATTTCCAAAAATTGACTTTCTATCATAGTTGTTCATTTTTAACCATTGAATAAATGAAATTTTGTTTTTTATCCTTGCTCAAAGAAAATCTTATAATCTCTATGAAAGCTATTTCCCTAAGAGTTAATTTCCAAATTTCTGAAAAAGGCCAAATCATTTCTGTTTTAGCAATGTTTATTATTTTACACAAAATGTTCTAAATAATATTATCTGCTTTAAACAGAGTATACTTCAAAATTATTTTATCTTTCCTGGTGAATAAACTGTGGTTTACTGGGTTGCACTATAATGCAATATAATTTGGGGGTCTCAAGCTGTGCAGAGATATTTTCCTTTATTGAGAAGTTCCCAAATAATATTTCTCTATTGTTTCAAAACCTTTTTGATTTAGTTGAAATAGTGATAGGTTACTATTCAAATAAACGGGACCTCAAATGGTCCAGTAATAATTTGGGGGACATAGAGAAACTTACCTGATTTTTGAAGTCCTAATTTGTTCACTTATTATATAA
Organism: Callorhinus ursinus; assembly: GCF_003265705.2. Classification (NCBI taxonomy): domain Eukaryota; kingdom Metazoa; phylum Chordata; class Mammalia; order Carnivora; family Otariidae; genus Callorhinus; species Callorhinus ursinus. Next base: position 33,590,097 of record NW_027397069.1, read on the forward strand.
AAATTTTTTAAAGCTATATTTATTTTATTTGAGAGAGCGATCAAGAAGGAGAGGGAAAGAGAAATCTCAAGCAGACTCCCTTTTGAGCATGGAGCCCAATGTGGGCTCAATCCCACCACCCTGAGATCATGACCTGAGCCAAAATCAAGAGTCAGAGGCTTAAGAGACTGAGCCACCTAGGCGCCCCATGATATAAAATTTTAATTCAGTATTATCTATTGTCTGTGTAAACCTGCCCTCCTCTTTAGGGAAGGTATTTGATATCAATCTCAGCATTCCTTGTTGAAACTCTTTACATCTATAAATCATAGTTTTTCAAATGCATGAGGATCTCCTTAATGGGGCAGAGAATCATTAGGAATTTCATCCCAATGGGTGGGGACTGAGATTAATTGTATTGCTAGGAAACCAGTACTAGATTGATTTGGATTATTTCTACACAAGTTATATGTTTGGAACATTATGATAAGCAAAACATCCAGTTGTCCCTTTCCTCAAAGATATTAAATCAGACAAGTAACCCTACAATAAATGAGGAGGGAAAGGTAGTCATTTCTCTAATTGGCAAATGTCACCTGATTAAGAAGACTCATATATGCCATATTCAGGGATGTGAAATAGTTTTTCCTGATTGTTTGGTGGAGTGATTGTTAATGAGGGGCAGTTTTGCCTACGGCAAGGGACATTTGGCAATATCTGGAGGTATTTTTTGTTTTTCAAGACTGTGGGGCTGGCTGTGTTGATATCGAGCAGCTAGAAACCAGGGATGCTGCTAAACATCTTACAATGGACAGGACACACAAAGAATGATGATCTAGCCCTAAAAGTCAATAAAGCTGCTTTTGAGAAACCTTGAGCAGAATAGATTCAAAAGTTTAATGTTATTATATTTATGTTCTATTATACCACTCTAATTGTGATACTATATTTGAATTGACATAGGCAAGAATATATTTAATGCATCAATAAGGAATCCAAGCCAGAGACTTTAGTGCCTGAACTAAAGATGATGAAGACATGGAGAATATTGAGAGATACTGGAGCATAGTACTTAAATATACTTCATGATTAATTAGGTGAGGCCAGAGAGTGCATGAGGTTTGTGAATGTAACAACAGAATAGACGGTAGGTAAAGGCGACATAGAGATTGCAGAATAAGCAAATTTTGGAGCGAAGATTTAAATAGATTTGAATCTTAACTATAGGTCATCCAAATACCCAATATCCAATTGATATTATTGAGAATATCCAATAGATAATAAGACAGACGCCTGGGTGGCTCAGTTGGTTAAGCATCTGCCTTTGGCTCAAGTCATGATTCCAGTGTCCTGGGATCAAGTTCCGCATCAATTTCCCTGCTCATTGGGGAGGATTCTTCTCTCTCCGCCTACCACTCCCCCTGATTGTGCTCTCTCCCAATCACTCTCTCTTTCTGACAAATAAATAAAATCTTAAAAAAAATACTTCAAAACAAAAGATCTGACGTTTGTTGAATATATAGCTCTTTTTTTAAATTTTTATTTATTTATTCATGAGAGACAAAGAGAGAGAGAGGCAAAGGGAGAAACAGGCTCCCAAGGAGCAGGGAGCCCGATGCGGGACTCGATCCCAGGATTGTGGGATCGTGAACTGAGGTGAAGGCAGATGCTTAATCATCTGAGCCACCCAGGTGCCCTTGAATATATAGCTCTTAATATAATGCCCAGCATACATTATGTGTTCAAGATATTTTGGATGAAATAATAAATATAAGAAATACTGTTTTATTCTCCATCCCTCCACCTGGAGGAAACAAACCTGAGATGCCACAAACACATTTGAAAAAACTACTAGACTGTTGTTATTACTTTGCCAAAATTTTCCCAGCTACTCAACTGGCTCAAGTCTGATTTTCATTTTACAGCAGCTTCTTTTCCTTTCTGGAGAATTTTTAAACATATACTTTTGGGTACTTACCATCTTTTATATAATTTTGATTTAATCTTTAGACTCATGCTATCAAGATCACCATATTCCTTGACCTTGAACCTGAATCCATCTGAGTTATGACAGTCATCATTCACACATCAAAGCTGTCACTATAGCACTTTGTAAAATGACACTCTATTACAGTTGTATGCTACTTACATACTTCTTATGAATTGACTTATAAAGACTTTTGTGATAACAGAGTAAGGATATCCATTCATAAAAGCAATAAAAATTCTGGAAAAATATTCAAAATCATGGGGTTGTTTTAAAGGTTTTATTTATTTATTTATTTATTTATTTATTTATTTATTTGACACACAGAGAGAGCGAGAGATAGTGAGGGAGAAAGCACAAGCAGGGGGAGCTGCAGGCAGAGGGAGAGGGAGAAGCAGGCTCCCTGCTGAGCTGGAGCCCAGGGCTGGGATCATGACCTGAGCCGAAGGCAGAGCTTATCCAACTGAGCCACCCAGGCGTCCCTCAAAATCATGTTTTTAAGAAGTCTATAAATTAACCAAGGGCTTCTGATAATCTGAGAAGCACTTATCCAAGAAGAACTGCCGAACCTTGTAAGAACAACAGAAACTGTGGCTTTTTAACTTGCTCTATTCACATCTGTTCTGCCCAAATCCACAATAGCCTGAAATAGCAACAGCCTTGTAATTATGGCAGCTGTGAAAATGAGCAGCCCTGCAGTTACCAAAAAGAGCATACAGGATGGAATCTCCTAAAAAAATTTAACCTTTCTTAAAATAGTTAGAATTAACTATTCTTTCCCCATGGAAATGTGTTGTCATCCTTGTCAAGAAATAAGTTAACTATAGATATGAGAGTTTACATCTGGAAATTCTGTTCTATTCCATTGATCTGTCTATTCTTATACCAATATCATACTGTCTTGATGAGTAACTTTAAAATAATAAAAGCAATTTCTCCAACTTCGTTCTTCTTTGCATCATTATTCTGATTATTCTGGGTTCTATGAGGATCTGTTTGTCATTTTGTAGAAAGATGTCAGCTGACATATTGATAGAAATCGTCTTGAATCTATAGATTCAATATTGACAATATTAAGTCTTCCAATTCATATGTCTGAAATGACTTTCCATTATGTAGATCTTTAATTTCTTTCAACAATGTTTTGTAGTTTTCAGTATATAAATCTCTTTGCTTAAATTTATTCCTAGATAGTTAACTCTTTTGGATGCAATTTTAAATGGAATTTTTTCCTAATTTCATTCTTGGATTGTTCATTTCTATTGTATAGAAATAAAATTAATTTTTGCATATTGATCTTGTAGCATGCAACCATGTTGAACTCGATTATTAGTTTTTGATTTTTTTGTGGATTTCTTAATATTATATATAATAATATATAACATTATTATATTGTTATATATTATAATAATAAATATTATATATAAATAATTATATGCATTATATATATATATATAATCATGTTATCTGCATATAGGGATAGTTTTGTTTCTTCCTTTCTACTCTAGATGGATTTTATTTTGTTATCTTCCCTAATGTTCCAGACTAGGACCTCTCAATCAGTGTTGAAAAGAAGTGGCAAGAACAGATTTCCCTGTCTTGTCCTCAGTCTCAGTGAGAAAGCATTCAGTCTTCACCATTAAGTATGATATTTGCTGGGTTTGTTTTTTGTTTTTGTGTTTTTACTTTTTTGAAGATTTCCTTTATTAGGTTGAGGATGCTATCTTCTATTCCTAATTTGTTGAGTGCTTTTATCATAATTCATGTTGAATATTGTCAAATGAATTTTTGCATCTATTTACATGATAGTTTTTTTTTTTCCTTTATCCCATTGATATGGTACATCATACTAACTGACTTTGGATGTTAATCTAACCTCACATCCTCAGGATAAAACTCACTTGGTCGTGATGTATAATCTTATATATATGTTGCTGGATTCAATTTGCTATCATTTTTTTAAGGATTTTTGTGTCTGTTTTCATGATTAATATTGATCTGTAATTTTCTTAGTCTTTTTCTTGTTCTGGTATCAGGGTAATACTGGCCTCTTGAATGAATTGAGAATTGTTCTCTTTTGTTTTTGAAATATTTTTGTTTTTGGAAGATTTTGTGAACAATTGATATTTATTCTTTAAAGTTTTGATAAAATGCAACAGTGAAGCAACGTTGTCCTGGGTTCTTTGTGGGTAGGTTTTAAATGACTAATCAGTCTTTTTATATCTTACAGGTCCTTCAGATCTTCTATTTCTTTTTCAGTTCTTTCCAGGGGTTTCTGTCTTTCTGTAACTGTGTCCATTTCATTTAAGTTATCTAATTTGTTAACCTTCCATTGTTCATAGTACTTCCCTATAAGCCTTTTTCTTTCTCTAAGGTCAGTAAAGATATCCCTTCCTTCATTATTGATTTTGATAATTTGAATTTTCTCCATTGTTTTCTTTTTTTAAGATTTTATTTATTCATTTGAGACACAGAGTCAGAGAGAGAGAGAGAGCATGAACAGGAGAAGAGGCAGGGGGAGAGGGAGAAGCAGGCTCCCCGCTGAGCCAGGAGTCCAATGTGGGGCTCGATCCCAAGATCCTGGGATCATGAACCCAGCTGAAGGCAGACACTTATCCGTCTGAGCCACCCAGGCGCACTTCTCCATTGTTTTCTTGATCAGTCTAAAGTTTTCTCAATTTCCCTGATCTTTACAAGGAAACATACTTTGGTTTTATTGACTTTTCTAGTTTCAATTTATTTCCACTACCATCCTTAGTATCACATTCCATCTGCTGTTTTAGGTTTGTGTTCTCTTGTCCAGGCTCTTAAGGTGGAAGGTGAGAGTATACATAACAAGTATTTCCTTTTTTTTTTTTTAGGGTAGGAATTCACAGACATAGAGTTTTTCTGCTATTGATGCTTTAGCTACAACCTTAAGTTTTGGTACATTGTGACACATTTTTATTCATCAAGAATCCTAAATTTCTTTCGGTTATTGATTTCTGATATATCTGGTTTCAGAATATACTTTGTATGATTAATTTATCGGGCCAGTTTTATGGTAGCGTACAGTTTACTCTGGAAAATATTCCTTGAACTCTTGGTAAAAATGTATATCCCAGGGGCGCCTGGGTGGCTCAGATGGTTAAGCCTCTCCCTTGGGCTCAGGTCATGATCCCAGAGTCCTGGGATCGAGCCCCACATCGGGCTCCTGGCTCAGCGGGGAGCCTGCTTCTCCTTCTCCCTCTGCTCTCCCCCTGCTCATGCTCTCTTTCTCTCTGTATCTCTGTGTCTCAAATGAATAAATAAAATCTTTTAAAAAAATGAATGTATATTCCAATGTTGGGTAGAGTATTCTATATCTGTTTGTTAGTAGAATATGGAAAACATAAAAATAGGGCTTTGGAATCTCCACTATTACTGCTAAATTAGTATTTCTTCCTGGAATTCTATCAATTTTTACATTATGGATATTGTTATTTTACTTTTAAAATTTTAATTCCACTATAAGTACATATGTTGTTGTATTAGTCTCAGGTGTACAATACAGTGATTCAGCACTTCCATACAATACTCAGTGCTCATCATGATAAGTGTGCTCTTAGTCCCTGTCAGCTATTTCGGTCATCCCCCCCACCTGCTTCTGGTAACCATCAGTTTCTCTATATTTAAAAGCCTGTTTTTTGTTTGTTCCTTTTTTTTTTTTGGTTCCTTTCTTTTGTTTCTTAAATTGCACACGTGAGTGAAGTCATATAGTATTTGTCTTTCTCTGACTGACTTATTCACTTACCATTATACCCAATAGATCCATTCATGTAGTTGCAAATGGCAAGGATTTCATTCTTTTTTATGTCAGAGTAATATTCCATTGTGTGTGTGTGTGTGTGTGTGTGTGTGTGTATACACATGTATATATACATATATATCACATCTTTATTTTATATATTTATATCTATATAAGTAGATATATACATTTATATATATCACATCTTTGTCTATTTATCTATTAATGGATTCTTGTGTTGCTTCCATATTTTGGCTATTATAAATAATGCCATTGGGATGCATATATCTTTTTTTTAAAAGATTTTATTTATTTATTTGACAGAGAGAGAGCACAGGTAGGGGGAGTGGCAGGCAGAGGGAGAAGCAAGCTCCCCGCTGAGCAGGGACCCCAATGCAGGGCTTGATCCCAGGACCTTGGGATAATGACCCTAACTGAAGGCAGCTGCTTAACCGACTGAGCCACCCAGGCACCCCGCATATATCTTTTTGCATTAGTGTTTTCAGATTCTTTTGGTAAATACCCAATAGTGTAATAACTGGATCATATGGTAATTCTATTTTTTTTTTGAGGGACCTCCATACTCTTTTCCACAGTGACTACACCAGTTTGCATTCCCACCAACAGTGCATGAGGATTTCTTTTTCTCCACATCCTTGCCAACACTTGTTGAGTTTTTTTTTGTTTTTTATTTTGATCATTCTGATAGGTGTGAGATGATATCTCATCATGGTTTTGATTTGCATTTATCTGATGATTAGTGATGTTGAGGATCTTTTCATGTGTTTTTTGTCCATCTGGATGGAGAAATGTCTGTTCATGTTTTCTACCCATTTTTTAATTGGATTATTTGGCCTTTTGGTGTTGAGTTGTATAAGTTCTTTATATATTTTGGATACTAACCCTTTATCCGATGTGTCATTTGCAAATATCTTGTCCCATTCACTAGCTAATCCTTTAGTGTTGTTGACTGTTCCTTTGATATGCAGAAAAGTTTTATTTTGATGTGGCCCTGGTAGATTATTTTCACTTTTCCCCCCTTGCTCCAGGAGACATATTTAGAAAAACATTGCTATACCTGATGTCAGAGAAATTACTGCCTGTGCTCTCTTCTAGGATTTTTATGGTTTTAGGTCTCACATTTAGGTCTTTAATCCATTTGGAGTTTATTTTTGTGTATGGTATAAGAAAATGGCCCAGTCATTCTTTTGTATGTAGCTGTCCAGTTTTCCCAACACCATTTGTTGAAGAGACTGTATTTTCCCTATTGCATACTCTTGCCTCCTTTGTCAGTGATTAATTGACCATATAATCATGAGTTTATTTCTGGACTCTCTATTATCTTCTATTTATCTATGTGTCTGTTTTTGTGCCAGTACCATACTGTTTTGATTATTACAGCTTTGTAATATAACTTGAAATCTGGGATTATGGTACCTCCAGTTTTGTTCACTGTTTTCAAGATTGCTTTGGCTATTTGGGGTCATTTGTGGTTCCATACAAATTTTAAGATTATTCGTTCTAGGTCTGTGAATAATGCTATTGGTATTTTAATAGGGATTGCAATAAATCTGTAGATTGCTTTGGATAGTATGGACATTTTTACAATACTTGTTCTAATCCATGAGCATGGAATATCTTTCCATTTTTTTGTATCATCTTTAATTTCCTTCATCAGTGTTTTATAGTTTTCAAATTTTTCAGATCTTTATAGAACAGATCTTCCACCTCCTTAGTTAAGATTATTTCTAGGTATTTTATTCTTTTTGGTGCAATTGTAAATGGGACTATTTTCTTAGTCTCTCTATCTGTTTTTTTATTATTAGTTTACAGAAATGCAGCATCTTTCTGCATATTGATTTTGTATCCTGTGACCTTACTGAATTCATTTATCAGTTCTAGTAATTTTTTGTTCGAGTCTTCAGGGTTTTGTATACATAGCATCATGTCATCTGCAAATAGTGAATATTTTACTTGTTCCTCACAACCTGGGATGCATTTTATTTCTTTGTCTTGTCTGAATGCTATGGCTGGGACTTCTAGTTCTATGTTGAATAAAAGTGGTAAAAGAGGATGTCCTTGCTTTGTTCCTGACCTTAGGGTAAAAGCTCAGTTTTTCACCATTGACTGTTGTGTTAGCTGTGTTTTCATAGATGGCCTTTATTATGTTGAGGTATTTTTCCTCTAAACACACTTTGTTAAGGGTTTTTAATCATGAATGGATGTTGTACTTTGTTAAATCCTTTTGCTGCATCTATTGAAATAACCATAGGATTTTTATACTTTCTCTTGTTGAAATGCTGTATCACATTGATTTGTGAATATTGAACCATTCTTGATTGAGGTGAATGATTTTTTTTTAAATGTATTGTTGGATTTGGTTTGCTAATATTTTGTTGAAGATTTTTACATCTCTGTTCATTGGAGATATTGGCCTATAGTTCCTTTTTTGTGGTGTTTTTATATGGTTTTGTTATCAAGATAATGCTGGCCTCAAGATGAATTTAGATGCTTTCCTTCCTCTGCTTTTTTTTTTTTTTTTGAATAGTTTGAGAAGAATAGGTATCAACTCTTATTTGAATTTTTGGTAGAATTTGCTATGAAGCCTTCTGGTCCTCGCCTTTTGTTCATTGGGAATTTTTTGATTACTGATTCCATTTCATTGCTGGTAATTGAACTGTTCAAATGTTCAATTTATTCCTGATTCTGTTTTGGAAAGTTATATGTTATTAGGAATTTATCCATTTTTTTCTAGGTTGTCCAATTTGTTGGCATATAATTTTTCATAATACTCTTTTATAATCCTTCATATTTCTGTGGTATCAGTTGTTATTTCTCCTCTTTTATTTCTGATTTTATTTGAAACCTCCTCCCCCTCTCTTTTGATGAGTCTGGCTAAAGGCTTATCAATTTTGTTGACCTTTTCAAAGAACCAGCTCCTGGTTTCATTGATCTGTTCCATTATTTTATTTTTTTTTTTTTAGTTTCTGTCTCATTTATTTCTGCTCTAATCTTTATTACAATTTCTTTCCTTCTACTGGTTTTGGATTTTGTTGTTCTTCCTTTCCGAGCTTCTTTAAGCATAAGGTTAGGTCAGTTATTTGGTATTTTTCTTGCTTTTTGAGATGGACCAGTATTGCTATAAACTTACATCTTAGATGAATGGATAAAGAAGATATATAGATATATATATAGATATATATAGATATATATATATATATATATATACACACACAATGGAATATTAGCAGCCATCCAAAAAATTTTTTTGAAAGAAATAATGAAACTAAAAAAAAAAAACTTACATCTTAAAACCACTTTTGCTACATCCCAAAGATTTTGGACCTTTCTGTTTTCGTTTTCATTTGTTTCCATATACTTTTTTATTTCATCTTTGATTTCTTATTTGACCCATTCATTGTTTAACAGCATGTTATTTAAACTCCATGTATTTGTGGTCTTCCCAGACTTTTTCTTGTGGTTGATTTCTACTTTAATAGTTTTGTGGTTGGAAAAGATATATGGTATGACTTCATTCATTTTTATTTTGTTGAGGCTTGTTTTGTGGCCTAACATGTGCTCTATTCTGGAGAATGTTCCATGTGCATTTGAAAAAAATGTGTATTTCACTGTTTTAAGATGGAATTTTCTAAATATATCTGTTAGATCTTTCTGGTCCAATATGTCATTCAAAGCCACTGTTTCCCTGTTGATTTTCTGATTGAGTCATCTATCCATTGATGTAAGTTGGGTGTTAAAGTTCCCTACCATTACTGTATTACTATCAACTACTTCCTTTACATTTGTTATTAAGTATTTTATGTATTAAGGTACTCCCAAATTGAGGTCACAAGTACTTACAATTGTTTTATCTTCTTGTTGAGTTATTCCCTGTATGATTATATAGTGTCCTAGTTAATTTTTGGTGGGTTAAAAGTTATGCATGGATTTTTTACTACATTGGGGATTTGTGCTTCTAACCACCATATTATTCAGGGTTAAGTGCAGTTGGTATTAAAGTTTCAAACTCAAGCATTGCCCTTAAAAATTTAACCCTAGGGAAGCCTGATGTGGAGCTTGAACCCAGGACCCTGGGATCATGACCTGAGCCAGAGGCAGACACTTGACTGACTGAGCCACCCAAGCACCCAAGATTTTAAATAAAAATTTTAAAAAATAAAAATAAAAAATTTCACCCTAACATCTACCCATATCAAATGCCAGGAGCGTAGGATAGAGAAAAGTCACCATTTTTGCTTGTTTTATTATAAGGGATTGATAAAAAGTTTCAAATACAGCAAGAGTCTTCAGACCCAATAAAAACCTGTCTCTTTTATTCTTGTTCTTGTTTTATGATAGAAGGGGTAGCACTTTCTTGCTTTTGAATAAGAGTAAAGAGTGAGTTAGAGTAATGAGACTATTCCCAAATATCATTCCCATATCATTGCTGTGGTAAGGTGTCTACTCTATAATCAGAATAAAACTTGATTATGTTCAGTCAGGGTTTTTTTTAAGATTTTATTTATTTATTTGAGAGAGAAAGAGAATGAGCAGTGGCATGGAGCAGAGGGAGAGGGAGAAGCAGACTCCTTCCTGAGCAGGAAGCCCAACTTGGGGCTCGATCCCAGGATCCTAGGATTATGACCTGAGACGTAGGCAGATGCTTAACCAACTGAGCCACCCAGGTGCCCCTATTCAGTCAGTTTTTAAGTGAAGACAAAACAAAATAGAAGGAATGGAACATATTAGTTAATGAGCACCTGTTCTGCACTGTATTAGGGGAGATACTCATCTTACTGTATCAGTACAAAGACCCTTAGAAGGAAATGCTATTGTCTCTACTTCAAGAGTAATAAATGGAACTCAGAAATTCAAATTCAATAACTTATCCATGTACCCACAGCCACAGGGACAAGCTATAAATTAAACCTAAGGCTAAATGTTTCTAAAATCAAATGCCATTTGTAAGAGTACACTGCCACTCAGGGTCAACTCCATAATTTGCAGGGCACAAAACAAGTTGAAAATGTGGATACCTTGTTCAGAAAGCAGGAAAGAAATGTCCAGAAAGATATTAAAATATAATTTTTTTCATTTCCTTTCCTTGATTTGTCATAATGTCTTTAATTTATGATTTAATATTGTTTTAAACAAAAAAATAGCATGAATTACCTATTCATTTTTATATAATGCAGTTATTTTAAAAGGCAAATATAAAAACACTTAATTTATATGCAAAATCACTAAAAAGATATCATCTGTGTATGGTAACTCATACATACATATTTTATTGTTACCAGAACAGTGGAAATACTGCACTAAATTAACTGAACTCTTCTCATTTTGCTTCATAATCTGTGCATAGTCTGTCAGCTCTCTACTTCAAGCTCACTAAAGATTAAGGAAGGTTGAAAAAAACAAAGGAATTATGGTTTACCTTCACTTTCCCTTTCTTTTTATGTCTTATTTTCTGGATAAGTAGTTGGCTAATATAGGGATGTAAAGAAGAAAGGATATGATAGGGTTTCTTGGTGGTTCATGTTTGTTAGAATGCCATTGCTTCCTGTGGTTGAAGCAAGTTATGGTATAAATGAAAACTATAGTCTCTCTTGACCTTGTACTGGCTTTCAGTCTCACTAAATTTCCATACATTTTGGGCCTTGAAGTCTCTGCTCATGGGGTGTCACAACACTATAGCTGAATAAGATTGTGAGGAATGGTAGCCACACATATTGCATATATCTCCTCTGCTCATGCACATGATCCATTGTCTTTGTTTACAAAATGTTTAATACATTAGGACATTGAATTGAAATTGAATTAAGAAATTCAAAATGGTAATGATAGAGCATTAGACTAAGAATGTTGTGGCTACATAGGTTGTATGCCTATGAAGCCAGCCCTGTAGTTTTAAAATTCTGAGCTGCATAGCCATTTCAAAACAAGTAGAGAAAGATGTTTTATGAAATTAACACATGAAAAAAGAACATTGTGAAAAAATTACATTTTGGTTTACCTTCTTGGCAGAAGGCCTGGTAGCCAATTTAATGGAATTAATTCATAAGGAGTCCCAGTGATTCGGCCTAGTAGGATTGACTAGGGATTTGAGGAATTTAATAGTGGTAAGATAAACGTTTAGTGTACATGGTTAAACAACCATGTCTTTAAGAACTGTGAATTGTACTGAAGGAATTTTGTGATTTGGGTGGTCAGAAGGTAGATGACAGGTACGTAAAAGTTACATAATGATGATCTAACCACTGCTGACTCTGTGTTACAAATGAGATGTTTGAAGTGCGAGTAAATAAAGAAGGAGCATTTAAACCTACTAAATACAAACAGTACAGACAGTTCAAACCCAGAACCTAAGGTCTCCCAGAGCCACTTACAGTCCATGTGCTTATGAGATAATGCAGGTAAAGTTGACTTGAACATAGTAAACACTCAAAAAGGAAACTGCTATTATTATGGCAGTTATTATCAAAGCAGTTGAAGTGGAGATGCGTCTTCTCAGTGAGATTTAGTAGGTTTCTTTAAGACAAGAACAACTAGTAAAATGACTAGTTTAAATATATAAACAAGCTATATTTAATTAAAAACCCTAAATTTCATTCCATATGTATACTAAGCTTTAGTTATGAAAATTTATATGAAAGAGTTAACAGAACTAACTCCTTTAACATTTACATTAAAAAAGGAAGAAGATATTTATTTTTTTAAAAATTTTATTTATTTATTCGAGAGAGAGAATGAGAGATAGAGAGCACGAGAGGGAAGAGGGTCAGAGGGAGAAGCAGACTCCCCGCTGAGCAGGGAGCCCGATGTGGGACTCGATCCCGGGACTCCAGGATCATGACCTGAGCCAAAGGCTGTCACTTAACCAACTGAGCCACCCAGGCACCCAAGGAAGACAATGTTTAAAACAATTTGTATTCTCCAGGTCTGATGAGTTTATGATTGACACTTTCATGTTCTCAGCAGCTCCTGAAAGGCTACAAGAGTGTGTATATAAATACATTTTTAGAAATGTGGCTTACTATAGAAGGCGATGCAACACAGTTATATCTAAATTGCGTCCATTGAGTTTCTTCCAAAAGGGAATATCATAGAATTCTTCTCTACAGAGACAAAGTAAATATCACCATGACCTAGTTTCATAAGAAAGAGATAAAAGAGATGAAATAACTGCCATTGTGCTGTTAACTAAATGTACCTAAAACTTTGCAGCAAAATTTTTTATAAGTATAACACAAAGAGGTAATATACTTAGGAGGGAAATCAGAACTATAAAGAAAGATTTAGAGGAAGTATTGAAGGAGAGGTAATAATAAAGTAAGGAGGGAGTGTATAGCCCAGAAGGGTTCTTCTAATTTTATTTTTCTGGTTTTATACATTGTGAATAATAACAATTTATAAAGGATTTTGGTGATATTAGTCAGTATTAACAGTTTGTTGCATGTGACCAACATAAGAGCCTCTCTTCGGCAGAGGCAAAATCAATCAAGCCAAAGTAAGTTATGTTTAGACACATACATTCAGGGACAAACCCAACCAACTTCAAGAGGTTAAGTTGAAAAAAAAAATAGTTGCTGGTTAGTACTAAGTCAAGCTTCTCATAATGCTGCATACACTTTTCCAATATCATGAGTGTAGACAGGAAGTAAAATTCATCAAGAATAATTGTATTCTTATTTTAATAAGGATGTGCAGAAGAAATGGAATACAAATCAACAAGGCCATAAGAAAATCGTTTGATATAATATTACAGTGTACGTATTTAGTAGCACAAACGAATATTGATACATATTTTAAAATATATTCCCAGAGAAAAGAAAAGCACTACCTTAGCATAATGAATTAAAAATAATATTTCATTTGTTTTAACCCAAGCCGTTTTGGGGCAAGTATATCATAAATTTGTCTTCTAAACTATGCCTAACTATTAGCTCTATCTAGTTTCTTGTTCACATTGTGTGTAAAATCAAAAATATCTTCTGAGGACCTGCTATATATATAAGACACATGAGAGATGAAAGTGAAACAAAGATAAAATCTATGACAAGGAGAGAGAGTTAGATAGTGGAGTAATAGGGGCACCCTGAGCTTGCCTTGTCCCTCAAACATAGCTAGATTAATATGGAAACATCTTGAACACCTAGGAAATCGATCTGAGGATTAAAAGAACAATCTGCGCAATTAGAAGAAGAGAACATAGCAGGTACGAGTGGCAGAGATGTGAATTGGCGGATTGAAAAGCTGCAGTGCTGCAGAGGGGAGGGAGCCCTGTCAGTGAGAGAGAAGAGAGAGAAAAAGGGTGGGGGAGGGAGAGCAGTGTGCAAGAAAAACGCTTCCCCAAAACAATTGACTGTGGAGTCAAGAGGAACTGACTATTGCAAGTTTTTGCAAGCAGGGGAGCTCAAATTCTGAGGTTTTTGGAAGTCTGCGCCATTCAATGGAGTTCAGCCAGGTGGGTAGGGTGGTGTTCCTGGGGAGAAGGAGGGCGGAGGCCCAGGAGCAGACAGCCTGGTGTAGAGGTCCTCAGGGTCCCACTGGGAGAGAATGTTCCCCTTCCTGGAGTATATTTGGAAGAGGGTATATTGCCTCTCCAAGGACAAAAGATCTGGTGAGTGTCATTGAGTGGGTGTTCAGGGGACAGAGACATGCATAGAGGGTAGAGAACCTGGTTGCTGCTTCTCGCTGTTTCACCATAAACTCCAAGCACCTGTGTAGTGCTGTGACTGCTTTTCTGAGATGAAACAGCACCAGACACAGGACAGCAAGCCTCTTCTTCAGAGGATGGGAGTGAGACCATGCCATGCCAGGTCCTTTGAGATTTGGAGTTTTAAATCCCAGCCACTCACCAGAGATAAAACACAGGAGAAATGTAACACTAGGCATGCCAATGGCCCAGGCACAGATAGGGTAAGGGCAGGGATCTGACAGAAGAGGGGAGATTGTTTGCTTTTCTGTGAGGGCTTCCTGAATAGCAGTGAGTGCAAGCTTCCATCTCCAGATGGTAGAGTGGGGTGACTCCATTATCCACCCCTACTTGCCAGTAAGGAGGGACTTCAAATAAGTAACATAGCACCCTCAGTGGAAGCTGGACCTAATTATACCAAATCCTACCCCTCTTCCCCCCCATACCCTGCAGGTGTGTATTTACTAGGGCATGTTTGACTGTGAGCCAGTGCAGTGGACCTCTCCCCCAGAAGACCAGCACAGGCCTCCCACATGCACCAATTCTTACTAATTATAAAGTGCTCCAAAGTGTCAGCTTCAGTTCTGATGGATATAGGACCAGACTTTCCTTCTTTTTGTTTTTTTTTTCCCTTTCATATCAGGCTTATTTGTTTGTTTGTTTTGTTTCCGTTTCTCTTTTTTGGATCAGGCATTTTTTTTTAAACAAGGCTTATTTTAACAAA
This sequence comes from Callorhinus ursinus, assembly GCF_003265705.2. Classification (NCBI taxonomy): domain Eukaryota; kingdom Metazoa; phylum Chordata; class Mammalia; order Carnivora; family Otariidae; genus Callorhinus; species Callorhinus ursinus. Next base: position 33,605,251 of record NW_027397069.1, read on the forward strand.
CAAATCAAAGCTAGTTAAAGGTCCAGACACTCCCCACTACAAACAATGAGGAACTCTGCAAAGGACTGACCTGTGGGAAAGAGCATCCAAAACACAACAGCAGAGTGTACAAAGCATACATCAGAAACACTTCCAGAAGAGCCGGGCCCTGGACAGTGTATGACCCCTTCTTAATATAAGATTACTGTCAGGAGAAGGAAATAAACAAGCTTTCATAACACATGAAAGACAGAAACCCAGACAAAATGATTAAACAGAGGTATTTTCCCCCAAAAGAAAGATCAAAAAGTCACAGCCAGGGATTTACTCAAAACAGATATAAGCAATATATCTGAGTAAGAATTTAGAAAAATGTTTATAAAAATACTAGCTGGGCTTGAAGCACCTTGGTTGCTAAGTCGGTTGAGTGTTCAACTCTTGATTTCAGCTCAGGTCATGATCTCAGGTTTGTGGGATCTAGCTTCGCATCAGACTCCACACTGGGCATGGAGCCTGCTTAGGATTCTCTCTGTCCTTTTGCCCCTCCCTCCCTGCTCTCTCTCTCCAAAGAAAAAAATAAAGAAAAAAAAAAGAAATAAAGACTACTAGCTGGGCTTGAAAGAAGCATAGAAGACAACAGAGAAACCCTGGCTTCAGAGATAAAAGACCTAAAAACTAGTCAAGCTGAAATAAAAAATGCAATAACTGAGATGCAAAACTGACTAAATGTAATCACAATGAGGAGGGAAGAAGCAGAGGAATCACCTGGTGGTATAGAAGATAAAATTATGGAAAATAATGGAGCTGAAAAGAAGAAGGAAAGGAAATTATTAGATCACAAATGTAGACTTAGGGAATTTAGTGACTCCATAAAGTGCAGTAATATCCAAATCATAGGAGTCACAGAAGACTAGGGAAAAGGAGCAGAAGGTGTATTTGAACAAATTATAGCTGAGAACTTCACTAATCTGGGGAAGGAAACAGGCATTCAAGTCCAGGAGGCACAGAGAACTCTCCTCAAAATCAACAAAAACTGGCCAACACCAAGAAATATCATAATGAAACATACAAAATGCAAAAATAAAGAGAGAATTCTGAAAGCAGCCAGGGACAAAAGGTCCTTAACCTACAAGAGTATACACATAAGGTTAACAGCAGCGCAGTCCACTGAAACTTGGCAGGCCAGAAGAGAGTGGCATGATATATTCAACATGCTGAAGGGGAAAAATACACAGCCAAGCATACTTTATCCAGCAAGACTCATTCAGAATAGAAGGAGATAAAGAGTTTCCAAGACAAGCAAAAAATAAAGGAGTTCCTGGCCACTAAACAAGCTCTGCAAGAAGTATTAAAGGAGACACTTTGAGCAGGAAGGAGAGACAAAAGTCAAAAAGGACTAGAAAGAAACAGAAAATCCCCAGAAACACTGACTTTATAGGTAATACCACAGCACTAAATTAATATCTGTCAATAATCATTCTGAATATAAATTGACTAAGTGTTCCAATCAAAAGACACAGGGTATTGGAATGGATAAAAACTTAGAACCCATCTATATGCTACCTAAAAAAGACTCATTTTAGATCTAGAGACACCTCCAGATTAAAAGTGAGGGGATGGAGAACAATCTATCATGATAATGAATGTCAAAAGAAGGCCAGAGTAGCCATAATTATATCAAACTAGACTTCACACCAAAAATTGTAGCAAAAGATGAAGAAGGGCATTATATCATAAAAAAGGGGCCTATCCGACAAGAAAATCTAACAATTGTAAATATTTATACCCCAGCTTGGGAGCACCCAAATACATATATCAATTAATAACAAACACAAAGAAACTCATTGATAATAATACAATAATAGTAGGGGACTTCAACACCCCACTTCCAGCAATGGACAGATCATCTAAGCAGAAGATCAACAAGGAAACAAGGGCTTTGAATGACACACTACACCAGATGGACTTCACAGATATATTCGGAACATTTCATCCTAAACTAGCAGACTACACATTCTTTTCCAATACACTTGGAACATTCTCCAGAACAGATCACATACTGTGTCACAAATCAGACCTCAAGTGCTACAGAAAGAATGACATCACACCATGCATATTTTCAGACCACAAGGCTGTGAAACTTGAAGTCAAGTGCAATAAAAAAATTTAGAAAGGCCACAAATACATGGAGGTTAAAGAACATCCTACTAAAGAATGAATGGGTTAACCAGGGAAGTAAAGAAGAAATAAAAAAATACATGGGAGCAAATGAAAATGAAAACATGACAGTCCAAAACCTTTGGGATGCAGCAAAGGAGGTCATAAGAAGGAAGCATATAGCAATACATGCACCTACCTCAAGAAGCAAGAAAAATCTCAAATACACAACCTAACCTTACACCTAAAGGATATAGAAAAAGAACAACAAATGAAGCCTAAAGCCAACAGAAGAAGGGCAATAATAAAGATTAAAGCAAAAATAAATGATACAGAAATTAAAAAAAATAAAACGGAACAGATCAACAAAACTAGGAGCTGGGTCTTTGAAAGAATTAAAAAAAAATGATTAACCCTTAACCAAACTTACCAAAAAGAAAAGAGAAAGGACTGAAATAAATAAAATCATGAATGAAAGAAGAGAGATCACAGCTAACACCACAGAAATGCAAGCAATTATAAGAGAATATTATGTGTGATTATATGCCAACTATTTGGGCAACATAGAAGAAATTATAAATTCCTAGAAACATAAAAACTACCAAAACTGAATCAAGAAGAAATAGAAAATTTTAATGAACCCATAACCAGCAAAGAAATTGAATCGGTAATCAAAAGTCTCCCAACAAATGAGAGTCCAGGTCTGGATGGCTTCCCATGGGAATTCTACCAAACATTAAAGAAGAGTTAATATCTATTCTTCTCAAGCTGTTTCTAAAAGTAGAAATGGAAGGAAAATTTCCAAACTCATTCTGAGGCCAGCTTTGCCTTCCAAAACCAGACAGAGACCCCACTAAAAAGAATTACAGACCAATATCCCTGCTGAACATGGAAACAAAAATTCTCAACAAGATACTAGCTAATTGAATCCAACAGTACATTCAAAGAATTATTCACCACAATCAAGTGGAATTTATTCCTGGGATGCAGAGGTGGTTCAATATCCACAAATCAATCAACGTGATACACAACATTAATAAAAGAAAGAATAAGAACCATATGATGTTCTCAATAGATGCAGAAAAAGCATTGGACAAAATACAGCAACTTTCTTGATAAAAACCCTCAAGAAAGTAGGGATAGAAAAAACACACCTCAACATCATAAAGGCCATATATGGAAGACCCACAACTTATAACATCCTCAATGGGGAGAAACTGAGAACTTTTCTACTAAATTCAGAAACATGACAGGATGTGCACTCTCATCACTGTTGCTCAACATAGTACTGGAAGTCCTGGTCTCAACAATCAGACAAGAAAAAAAATAAAAGCCATCCAAATCAAGGATGAAGTCAAACTCACTCTTCAAAGACAACATGATATTCTATGCAGAAAACCTGAAAGACCCCACCAAAAAATTGCCAGAACTGATACATAAATTCAACAAAGTTGCAGGATATAAAATCAACGTACATAAATCTTTTAATTTCTATATATCAGTAATGAAGCAGCAGAAAGGGAAATCAAGGAATTGATCCCACTTACAATTGCACCAAAAACCGTAAGATACCTAGAAATAAACTTAACCAAAGAGGTAAAAGATCTGTCCTCTGAAAACTCTAGAACACTTATGAAAGAAACTGAAGAAGACACAACAAAATGGAAAAACATTCCATGCTCATGGATTGGAAGCACAAGTATTGTCAAAATGCCCATACTACCCAAAGAAATGTACATATTCATGCAATCCCTATCAAAATACTACCAGCATTTTTCACAGAGCTAGAACAAACAGTTTTAAAATTTGTATGGAACTACAAAAACCCCAAATAGCCAAATCAATATTGAAAAAGAAAAGCAAAGCGGGAGGCATCTCAATCCCAAAATTAAAGCATATTACAAAGCTATAATCATCAAGACATTATAATACTGCACAAAAACAGACACATAGATCAATGGAACAGAATAAAGAATCCAGAAATTGACGCACAACCATATATGGTCAACTAATCTTCAACAAAGCAGGAAAGAATATCCAATGGAAACAAGAAAGTCTCTTCAACAAACGGTGCTGGGAAAACTGGACAGTAACATGTAGAAGAATGAAACTGGACCACTTTCTTACACCATACACAAAAATAAATTCAAAATGAATGAAAGACCTAAATGTGAGACAGGAAACCATCAAAATCCTAGAAGAGAACACAGGCAGCAATCTCTTTGAACTTGGCCGTATCAGCTTCTTACTAGACACGTCACCAGAGGCAAGGGAAACAAAAGCAAAAATGAACCACTGGGACTTCATCAAGATAAAAAACTTTGCACAGCAATGGAAACAATCAACAAAACTGAAAGGCAACCTACAGAATGGGAGAAGGTATTTGCAAATGACATATCAGATAAAGGGTTAGTATCCAAAATCTATAAAGAACATATCAAACTCTGCACCCCAAAAACAAATAATCCAGTTAAGAAATGGGCAGAAGGGGCACCTAGGTGGCTCAATTGGTTAGGCTTCTGCCTTTGACTCAGGTCTTGATCCCAAGTTCCTGGGATCAAGCCCTGCGTCAGGCTCTCTGCTTGGCAGAGAGCCTGCTTCTCCCTCTCCCTCTCCCTCTGCCTGCTGCTCTGCCTGCTTGTGCTCTCTCTCTCTCTGTCAAATAAATGGACAGAATCTTAAAAAAAAAAAAGAAAGAAAGAAAAGAAAAGAAATGGGCAGAAGACCTGAACAGACAATTGTCCAAAGCAGACATACAAAAAGTTAAAAGACACATGAAAAAATGCTCAACCTCACTCATCATCAGGGAAATACAAACCAAAACGACAATGAGATACCACCTCACACCTGTCAGAATGGCTAAAATTAACAATTCAAAAAACAACAGATGTTGTGAGGATTCAGAGAAAGGGGAACCCTCTTACACTTTTGGTAGGAAGGCAGACTGGTGCAGCCTTTCTGGAAAACAGTATGGAAGGTCCCCAAAAAGTTAAAAAATAGAATGCTCCTATGATCCAGCAATTGCACTATTAGGTATTTATCCAAAGGATACAAAAATTCTGATTCAAAGGGGCACAGGTACCTCAATATTTATAGCAGGATTTTCAACAATAGACAAATTATGGAAAGAATCAAAATGCCCATCAACTGATGAATGGATAAAGATGTGGTATATGTATATATATATATGTATGTATGTATGTATATATAGATAGATGATAGATATAGATAGATAGATGATAGATAGATAGATAGATAGATAGATAGATAGATAGATAGATAGATAGAATGGACTATTACTCAGCCATCAAAAAGAGTGAAATCTTGCCATTTGCAATGATGTGTATGGAGCTAGAATATATTATGCTAAGCAAAATAAGTCAGTCAGAGAAAGACAAATACCTTATGATTTCACTCATATGTGGACTTTAACAAAACAGATGAAAAGAGGAGAAGGGAAGGAAAAATAAAATAAGATAAAAATGGATTGAAAGGCAAGCCATAAAAGACTCTTAACTATAGAGAAGAAACTGAGGGTTGATTGAGGTAGGTGGGGTGGGATGGGTTTAATGGGTGATGGACATTAAGGTGGGCACTTGTGATGAGCACTGGGTGTTATAGGTAACATATGATGAATCATTAAATTCTACTCCTGAAACCAATACTATAGTATATGTTAAATAACTGGAATTTAAATAAAAACTTGGAAGAAAAAAATATTTGTCATAGATTTGCAATTCATAGAAAAAAGATATTCACCTATCTAAAGCAATAAGAAAAAAATATCACAAAGTTTACCAATTACATATTAAAGTACTGTATTACTGTTCTATTGCTGCTGTAACATTATCAAAATTTGGTGGCTTAAAAGAATACAAATTTATTATCTTACAATTCTGTAGGTCAGAAGTTTGAAATGGGTCTTACTGGGCTAAGGTTTCAGCAGGTCTTACTGCATTCATTCCCTCTGGAGGTTCTAGGAAAGAATCCATTTCCTCGCCCTTTCTAGCTTCTAGAGATCACACACATTCTTTAACACCTTTCCTTCATCTTCAAAGCCAGAAATAGTGAGTTGACTTCTCACATGACATCATTCTCACCTCCTCTTTGCCTCCTTTCACTTTTTAGGACCCTTTGATTACCTTGATCTTGCATAGGTAACCCAAAATAACCTCCCAGTTTAAAGCACAGCTGATTAGCAACCTTAATTCTCTCTACAAGCTTAATTCTTCTTAGCTATGTAAGATAAAATATTCAGTTTCTGGGAATTAGAGGCTGAACATTTATGATGGTTAATATTCTGCATACTCAGGTACATGTTGTAAAATTTGGATAATGAAGGAGATAACTGACATTTTGTGTAGTAGGGAAAAACTATGTAAAAGATATGAAATGTATACTGCACTCTGATATGTGTTAAAATACAGGACAAAAAATATTGTAAATCTGGAGATTTGCAGGTGGCAAAATCCCTTTAGTCTACATTATTAGTTCTTGTAAAGTTAAAACTAGCAACTACTGCATGACTTGTAAAGAAAAATGTTATGTAATCATGTTTTTTATTCTATCCCATCTAAATTAATCAGTTATTGACATAGTAATTTCTAATGCATATGTTAGAATCAACACAAAATTTGACAGATCTCTGGCAGTTTGTTCTAATCTAAGACTAAAATGGCATGTGCTTTTTATTATGATGACACAATAGTACTGAAAACATATTCACAAGAGCATATGCTTCACTACGATTTCAATTATTCTCAACTAAAGTCTATTATTTCTGCTTAATTTAAATATTTGAATGCCTTAAAATTTGCAAATGTTCAACAAAATTATAAACTCCTAGTTAATCTAAGCATAAGGTTATTTTTTAAATACATAAATATTCTCATTGAAGGAGGAATATTGCAGTTTGTAAAATGTTTATAAATATCTACCTTTAAATGTATCTGAGTCAGTGGCCATTTTTATCTCATTTTAATCTATATGTTTGATGTCTCAGGCAGAAAATACTAGTTTTTATATCATGAACACCCGAACAGACCTCAAATCTAAATGAATGACACGATTACCTGAGTAGATAATCCATTTTTCTATAATGACAATCTGCCCTAATATTTTAGTAGTGCTGCTTGCAAGATGTGATGCCAGATGCCCAAATCTATGCTTTAGTCCCTGAAGTGACAGTTCAAGAAAGGTATCACAAATGAGTATTTAATAAGGGTATTATAACACACAAAAGGCAAGATCCTTTTTATATAATTAAATGACTTCACAATAAGAAGGTAATATTCTTATTTTAATATACTTATGATAAATAAGATAGTGATGTATTTCATCTCTTTTTCCCTAACTACATCTTGAGAGCCTTTTTTTTTTAGATTTATTCATTTATTTTAGAGAGAGAATAGGGGGCAAAGGGAGAGAGAGAATCTCAGGCAGACTCACCACTGAGTGCAGAGCCCGATGCAGGGCACTATCTCACAAACTGAGATCATGACCTGAGCTGAAATCAAGAGTTGGCTGCTTAACTGACTGACCCTCTCAGGTGTCCCTTGAGAACTTTTGATGAAAATGCAATTAATATAACTGACATATTAAAAAAGTACAGGACAGTAGCATTGAATTGCCATCTATTATGTCCAATAACTGATGCACTTAAGGGATCCTTGTACTGTTATATAATACTATATATTAATAACTGCTAACATAACTTTCTTTTGTATAAATACTGCTATATAATTGATATAATGAGAGTTGTAAATTCAATAGAATTTTAAATAAGCGGATGCAACAGATCAGAATACTAATGGACACATGAAAAATGAGTACTTGATACCTCAAAGCCTCAATAGAAGTTGTCCCAGTCTTTGGGCATTAAGGGAGTTTTCTGAAAGGCCAGGAACATATACCTTGTGAACTGATCTCTTCAAAAACGTATACAACATATACTCAAATATATTCTTCTTTATATTTTAAATTCTTACATAAATATTTCATTCAATTTATAAAAATATAAGAAACTCCCCCAACATAAAATATTATTCTTTTATTTTATTTATGAAGGTTCAGGCTTCTATCTAGTAGTATTTCCTTTTAAGCTTCAAGCTTCTGTTATAATTTTTTTAATCAGAGGTTTTATGAAACTAATTCTCTGTTTTTGTCCAGCTGAAGATTTTTTATTTTTACTTCCAAAGGTAAATTCTACAGGATATAGAATTCTAGGTTGCCTTTTTTTTTCTTTTAGCAATTTGAAAATAATACTCCACTGTCTTATGGTCTTTGTTGTATCTATTGAGAAACCAACTGTCTCTTTTGCATGAAAGATGTTTTTAACTGATAATATCTGGGTTTTTAGCCATTTGACTCTGATATGCCTATGTGTGGTTTTATTTGTATTAATCTTCTTGAAATTTGCTGAACTTCTTTGATCTGTAAGTCGATATCATTTAGCAATTTTAGAGTATTATTGGCTACCGTCTCTCCAAATATTTTTTCTGTCCAATTATTTCTTTTTTGTTTTTCTCTTTTTGTGTTCATTTTGGATAATTTCCATTTTACTGTCCTCAAGACCCTTTGTATTTTATCAGTTGTGCACTTAAGCCTTTCCACTGAATTTCTCCTTTTTCTTTAAAGATTTTATTTATTTATTTGAGAGAGAACGAGAGAGAGAGAGAGAGCATGAGAGGGGAGAGGGTCAGAGGGAGAAGCAGACTCCCTGCCGAGCAGGGAGCCTGATGCGGGACTCGATCCCGGGACTCCAGGATCATGACCTGAGCCAAAGGCAGTCGCTTAACCAAAGGCAGTCGCTTAACCAACTGAGCCACCTAGGCGCCCGGAATTTCTCCTTTTGATTATATATATATATATATATATATATATACACACACACACATATATATGAATGATTACATATGATATCCTAGTGTATATTTATATATTATATGATTGTTATATAATGAAATATATATGATTGATTTAATTTGTTTTAGCTCTGTTGCCTTTCTCTACTAATTCTATGGACCACTGCTTTGCACAAAGAAAAAAGATTGTAAGAATCAGAATATATGTGGTCACCCTCATCTTCAGTAGCCAATGTCTTGCACTCTGTGAAGTCCTGGGATAACGTAGATATTGACATGAGTGAACTCTTTGTCCCTTGCTGTACTATCTCCATAAACTTACTGAAGGATTCTGGGATGGAGTTGGTAGATTGTGATTAGGACCCATAAGATTCTAATATTTAATATGAGCTCACATGTGGCCATTAAAGTCATTTAAAACATCAGCTTATTCCTCATTATCCCTATCTATAAGTGATCATTCCACTGGTCATCCACAGAAAAAAAGCAACTATGGATCACACACCCACTTGGAAAGCTCAGTCAGTTTCTGGATTTTACTTCTTTTAGGTTTATTTGGAATTCTCAACTTGCTAATATGTTTTCAGAGAATGATAATTTTGTAATTTATCTAGTTTGCTCTCATTGTTAGGGTGGAGAAAGACAATCTCTTATAAATTTCTACAATTTCAATTAAAAGTTGTCCAATACATATTTAATTTTAGGAGCCTAAAATAGGTGTAAGAGTTTTTCTTTAATCAATTTCATTTTATACTATAGATACTTGAGCTCTACTAAATAAAATGCTCCAAATAAAAATATGGAATACAAAGAAATAATATAGAATAATTCCTTATATTCAAAAATTAAAAAAAATCAGTTGAGCAGCCAACTCTTGGTTTTGGTGCAGGTCATAATTTCAGGGTCATGAGATTGAGCACCGCCTTGGGGTCCACACTTGGCAGGGTGTCTGCCTGAGAATTCTCTCTCTCCCTCTCCCTCTGCTCCTCCCCCACTCACACTCTCGTTCTCTCTAAAATAAATAAATAAATCTTTAAAATAATTATTTAAGAAAATAAGTGAAGCAACAAAAGAAAAAGTTAAATATCATTAGGCAATGATAAATTCTATGACACAGACAAGTCCCTATAGGAATTAAGATAAGCTATTTAGGCCTTAGCTTTTCTTATGGTTACTTCTGAAATCATCATAGATGAGAGGAGAAAGGTTGAACCTGGAATGTCTCTTGAGTCAAAAAAAGAAGGATGTAATAACACAAGGAAAACTTCATATACTGCTGGGTTCAGATCATTCATTTTTTATCCATGTGTATTTACAGAGCATGTGGGAGGCCTTAACCCCAGTATCATAAACTATATCAGGCCATAAGTAGCATTATAAGTAACCAGTACAGAGACAAAATAGTTTTGAGACATCCAGGTAATGGAAATGAGGCTAAACAAGTTTCATTAGAATAAAGTACTAGACCAAAAGGATTAAAAAAGGTATATTTATGTAGAAAAAAAACACAAAATTTCAGTTAAAGCAGTGGATGTAAACAGCATAAGACTAAATTAGCAAAGGCCAGAGTAAAACAATGAGTCAAAAATACCTATTAAGGGCGCCTGGGTGGCTCAGTCGTTAAGCGTCTGCCTTCGGCTCAGGTCATGATCCCAGGGGCCTGGGATCGAGTCCCACATCGGGCTCCCTGCTCAGCGGGGAGCCTGCTTCTCCCTCTGCCTCTCTCTGTCTCTTCTGAATAAATAAATAAAATCTTTAAAAAAATACCAATTAAAAAGCTGCTATATGATTTTGATATTGAGACAAGCATTGAGTCTAAGAGTTCCATATATATATTTCTACTTCTTATATAGGTATTGCAGAATCCAAATGTGAAGACAGCTGTGAGTATATAGTATAGTGGAACAGGAAAAGGAGCAGAATTGATCATTAAAACCATTCATGCTGTGAGATAACATCACCAAGATAACAGAGTAGGAGACTACAGCCTCCATCTCCCGACAAAGATCAACAATTAGACAGCAATGCATGAACAAAAACGGCTCTGGGAGAGCTCTGAAGTCCATTTAAGAAACTTCACCAATATGGTGGAACAAAACCTTGAGAATTACCACACAAAAAGAGAAGGAAGAACAGCTTCATTTTGGCTCTGTTACCCCATCCCCCAAACTGGCATTGCTCACCACCAAGAGGAAACTTCCCAGTTAGAAAGAGTTTCCCTTGACTGGGAAAGGAAGAGCTGGGTGAGCAATCAGCTTCTCCAGACTTTCAGGGCATCTCACAATGGACCTGCTTCAGTTTACCACCACTCAGCAACCAACAAAACTAAGTATAGAGAGAGCTGGGAATAAGGAAGAAAAGCAGAGGCTACCAGCATCAGCCACATAGCAAGAGGGAAAACTTCCCAGTGACCTGCTTTGCAGACCACTCCACCATCTTTTGCTACTAAAGAAATAAGGGCTAGCACAACCTCTGTAGACACCTATACATTTCACCAGTTCTTGCCTCACAGGTATTCATAGTCACTGATGCCAACAGTCTGAGTCCCTCCCTGCTCCCTAACCCCACCCAACCCATGCCAGAGCCTGAGACCTGCACTGACAGACAGCCTAGGCCTCTGTGGCCTCATTAGTCCAAAATGCAAGCCTAGATCCCTACACCTGACCCCTAATACTGTGTATATGCTTGGAGGTAGGCCCTATAGCTTCACTTACAGGCAAATGACTTGAGGCCCATCACTGGACTCCATTATCTTGTGTGCACCATGGCAAGATCTTATACCCATATAAGTGCATATAGAAAGCCAGGGCACCAATAGCCGCTTATGGACCTGGATCCAGCCCAATCTCCTGTCACTGGGCTGTACCATGTACTTACCAACATCTAGCTCCTCCAGCTGTGCGCTTTCACACCCCAGCCTGACTCCCAACAACAACCTCCATTGCCATATAGCAGTGGTGAGAACTACCAGCCACAGTAGCATGCAGTGACATCCAGGGCCCTTGAAATTGCCAGTGCACCCACAGTTGGGCCTGGTGTTTGCTGCTTACCTTGGACCCCATCACTACCTGTATATTTGCAATAGCCCCCATCACCCTACCTGCTGCTGACCCTTACAACCAAGTGTGTGAGCACCACTAGCCCCAGCCACCCTGTTGCCTGCCCTGGTCCTTAGCCACTGGACCTGGAAGTACCACTGAGGGACACAGCAACCCTTGCAGCCTCAGTGGATCACCCTCAGTTCTCACTGAGGACACACACAGTTGTCAATGCTTTCATACCCAGTGGTACCTGAGCTGATGTGCCACCACACTCCCTGGACCCAGAGCCACTGCACGACCACACACTTTTACCATTCAACCCAAGGTCACAGCACACTCCAGCCTGCCCCAACTTGCAGGTGATTGTCTTTTCTCCATGGGTGAATTCTGTCCAAATTTTTAAAAAGAAATAATGCCAATTCTTGTCAAGCTCTTCCAAAAAATTGAAGATGAGAGAATGCTCCCAAACTCATTTTACAAGGCCAGCCTTACTCTGATATCAAAGCCACATAGGATGCTATAAGAAAAGCAAACTACAGGCCAATAGCCCTGATGAATGTAGATGCAAGAAATTTCAACAAAACACTAGCAGACTGAATTCAACAGTGCAATGAAAGGATCATACACCATATCAAGTAGAATTTATCCCTGGGACGGTTCATCAAATGTAGATAAATAAATTCAACATCTTTTTATGGTAAAAACTCAATAAATTGTGTGAAGGAACATATGTCAACATAGTACAAGCCATATATGACAAGCCCATAGATAATATACTCACTGGTGAGAGATTGAAAGCTTTATCCCTAAAATGAGTAAGAAGACAAAGGTTTCCACTCTCACCACTCCTGTTCAGGATAGTAGTAGAAGTCCTTCCCAGAACAATCAGGCAATAAAAATAAATAAAATACATCCAAATTGGAAAGGAAGAAGGAAAATTGTCTCTGTTTATTCATGACATAATCTTGTATATAGAAAATCCTAAATATTCCACCAAATACTGTTAGACCTAATAAAGGAATTCAGTAATGTTTCAGAATATAAAATCAGCATACAAAAATCAGTTGCATTTCTACACACTAGCCATGAACTATTTGAAAAAGTCATAAAGAAAGCAGTAGTATTTGCAGTAGCATTAAAAGAGTAGAATACTTAAGAATAAGTTTAGGGGATCATTTTGCAACCTAGACAAATATGTAATCCTTATGTTGCATGCCTGAAATGAACATCATGTGATATGTGAATTTTATGGCAATAAAAAAGAGAGAGAGCTTTGGCATTAACACACACACACACACACACACACAAAAGAGTAAGTTTAACCAAGGAAGTGAAACATCTATACACTGAAAACTACAAAATATTGATGAAAGAAATTAAAGAACAAGTAAATGGGAAGATATAAATGTTCATGGATCAGTAGAATTAATTTTATTAAAATTTCCATACTACCAGGGTGCCTGGGTGGCTCAGTCATTAAGTGTCTGCCTTAGGCTCAGGTCATGATCCCAGGGTCCTGGGATCGGGCTCCCTGCTCCACGGGAAGCCTGTTTCTCCCTCTTCCACTCCCCCTGCTTGTGTTCCCTCTCTTGCTGTGTCTCTCTCTCTGTCAAATAAAATATTAAAAAATAAATAAATAAAATAAAATTTCCATACTACCCAAAGCCATCTATAGATTCAGTGCAATCCCTACAAAATACCAATGGCATTTTTTAAAAAAATAGGAAAAAAAATGCTAAAGTTCATATAGAACCACAAAAGGAACTAAAAAGCGAAAACAACCTTGAGAAAGAACAAAGCTAGATGCATCACATTTCCCAATTTCAAACTATATTACAAAACTATAGTAATCAAAACAGTATGAAACTGGCATAAAAACAATCACATAGACCAGTGGAACAGAAATAAACCCACACATAATATTTCACAAAGGAGCCAAGAATGCTCAGTGGGGAAAGGATAGTTTATTTCAATTAGCAATAATCGCGCCTCGGATAAACCTCATTGGCTACGATACTGCTACTGCGCAAAGCTGCAAGGATAGTTTATTTAATAAATGATCTTGTGGAAAGTAGGATAGTCACATGCAAAAACAAACAAAAAAAATGAAATTGGAAACCTGTATTACACCACTCACAAAAATAGAAACTCAAAATGGATTAAAGAATTACATGTTTTGACCTGAAATCATAAAACTCCTAGAATAGAAGACATGGAAAATGCTCCTTTACATTTGGCAATGATTTTTTTGGATGTGACACCGAAAGTACCAGCAACAGCAGCAAAAATCACCATTGGGACTATATCGAACTAAAAAGCTCTACAAGGCAAAAAAAAAAAACAATCAACAAAAAGGAAACAGCAACCCAAGGAATGAGAGAAAATATTTGCAAACCATATATCTGATAAAGGGTTAATATCCAAAATATGTAAGGAACTCATATGACTCAATGGCTAAAGAACAATCTGATTAAGAAATGGGCAGAGGAACTGAACAGACATTTTCCAAAGAAGACATCCAAATGGTCATGGAAAAAATGCTCAACATGACCAGTCATCAAGGAAATACAAGTCAAAACAATTAGATATCATCTCAAATCTGTTTAAATGGCTATTATTTAAAAAATAAGAAATACTGGCATGGATGTAGAGAAAAGGGAACCCTTGTGCACTATTGCGAGGAATAGAAATTGGTATAGCCACTATAGAAAACAGCATGGAGATTCCTCAACAAATTAAAAACAGAACAATCATATGATCCAGCAATCCCACATCAGGCTATATATCTGAAGAAAATGAAATCACTTTTTTTGTTGCTGTTATCCATTTGACTATTTTATTGTGACTTTGTATAAGGTGAATTATTTTTTCAAGTTTTTATTTTAATCACCCAGTGCTCATCATGAAAAGTGCACTCCTTAAAACCCATCACCCATTTCCCCCATCCTCCCAACCCACCTCCCTTCTGGTAACCACTCATTTGTTCTCTATAGTGAAGATCCTGTTTCTTGGTTTGCATTCTCTCCCTTTTTTATTCCTTTGCTCATTTGTTTTGATTCTTAAATTCCACATATGAGTGAAATCATGATATTTGTCTTTCTCTGACTGACTTATTTCACTTAGCATCCTTGCCAACCCTGTTGTTTCATGTGTTGTTAATTTTAGCCATTCTGACAGCCGTGAAGTGCTATCTCTTGTAGTTTTAATTTGTATTTCCTTGATGATGACTGATGTTGAGCATCTTTTCGTGTGTGTTAGTCATCTGGATATCTTCTTTAGAAAAATATCTATTCATGCTTTCTGCCCATTTCTTAACTTGATCATTTGTTTTTTGGGTGTTGTGTTTGATAAGGTCTTTATATATATTGGATACTAACCCTTTATCAGTTATGTATTTTCAAATATCTTCTCCCTTTCCATAGATTGTCTTTCAGTTTTGTTTATTTTTTTTCCTTCACTGTGCAGGAAACTTTTATTTTGATGAAGCCCCAATAGTTTATTTTTCCTTTTGTTTCCCTTGCCTTGGGAGACCTCTCTTTTCTAGAGAAGTTGCTAAGGCCAGTGGCAGAAAAATTACTGCCTATGCTCTCTTCTAGTATTTTTGTAGGTTTAGGTCTCACATTTATGTCTTCAACACATTTTGAATTTATTTTTGTGTATTGTGTAACAAAGTGGTACAGTTTCATTTTTTGCATCGAGCTGTCCAGTTTTCCCAACACCTTTTGTCAAAGATACTGTCTTTTTCCCATTGGATATTATTTCCTACTTTTGCAAAGATTAATTGACCATATAATTGTGGGTTTATTTCTGGATTTCCTATCCTGTTCTACTGATCTATGGGACTTTTTCTTGTGCCAGTACCATACTGTTTTGATTACTATAGTTTTGTAATATAACTTGAAGTCTAGAATTGTGATGCCTCCAGCTTTGCTTTTCTTTTTCAAAATAACTTTGGCTATTCAGGGTCTTCCATGTTTCCATAACATGTTAGGATTGTTTGTTCTAGCTCTGTGGAAAATGCTGGTGGTATTTTTTAATAGAATTTTTTAAAGATTTATTTATTTATTTGAGAGAGAGAGCATGAGTAGGGGGAGGGCAAAGGGAGAGGAAGAGAGAGAATCTCAAGCAGACCCCCTACTGAGCATGGAGCCCAACATGGAGCTTGATCTCAAGACCCTGAGATCATGACCTGAGCCAAAATCAAGAGTTGGTGGCTTAACTGACTGAGCCACCCAAGCACCCTACTGCTGGTATTTTGATAGGGATTACATTAAATGTGTACATTGCTTTGTGTAGTATAATAGACATTTTAACAATATTTGTTCTTCCAATTCATGAACATGTAATATCTTTCCATTTCTTTGTGTCATCTTCAATTTTTTTCATCAGAGTTTTATAGTTTGCAGGTATTTCACCTCTTTGGTTAGGTTTATTCCTAGGTATCTTATTATTTTTGGTGCAGTTATAAATGGGATTACTTTCTTAATTTCTCTTTCTGCTGCTTTATTTTTGGTGTATACAAGTACAACAGATTTTTGAAGTTTGATTTTGTATTCTGTGACTTTACTGAATTTGTGTATAAGTTCTAGCAATTTTTTGGTGGAGTTTTTAGGGTTCTTTATGTATAATATCATGTCATCTACAAATAATGAAAGTTTTACTTCTTCCTTACTGATTTTGATGCCTTATTTCTTTTTGTTGTCTATTGCTGTGGCTTGGACTTCCACTACTATGTTGAATAAAAGTGTTGAGAGTGGACATCCTTGTCTTGTTTCTGATCTTAGGGGAAAGGCCCTTAGTTTTTCCTCATTGAGGATGACGTTAGCTGTGGGTTTTTCATATATGGCCTTTGTTTCGTTGTGGTATGTCCCCCCTAAACCTACTTTCTTGAGGGTTTTATCACAAATGGATGTTATACTTTGTGAAATGCTTTTTCTGTGTCTATTGAAATGATCATATGGTTCTTATCCTTTCTCTTATTAATGTGAGATCATGTTTATTGACTTGCAATTATTAAACCACCCTTGCATCCCGGGGATAAATCCTACTTCATAATGGTGAATGATTTTTTTAAGTATTGTTGGATTTGGTTTGTTAGTATTTTGCTTGAGTATTTTGTATTTATGTCCATCAGAAGTATTGACCTATAGATCTCTTTTTTTGTGTGTGGTGTCTTTATCTGGTTTTGGTGTCAGGCTAATGCTGGCCTCATAGAATGAATTTGGAGGTTTTTCTTCATTTTCTCTTTTTTAGAGTAGTTTGAAAAGAACAGGAATAACTCTTCTTTAAATGATTGATAGAATTTGCCTGTGAAAACATTTGGTTTTGAACTTTCTTTTCCTGGAGATTTTGATTACTAATAATTCAATTTCTTTGCTGGTAATCATGGGTCTGTTCAAATTTTCTATTTCTTCCTGTTTCAGTTTTGGTAGTTTATATGTTTCTAGGAATTTATTTCTTCTAATTTGTCCAATCTGTTGGCATATAGTTTTTCATATAGTGTTTCATAATATTCTCTTATAATTGTTTGTATTTCTGTAGTTTTGTTTTTTTCTTCCCCCTAATTTATGGTTTTATTTATTTAAGTCCTTTCTCTCTTTTTTTGATAAGTCTGGCTAGAGGTTTATCAATTTCATTGATTTATTCAAAGTACCATCTCATGGTTAGGTTGTTATTTTGAGATTTTTCTTTCTTCTTGAGGTAGGCCTGTATTGCTATAAATTTCCCTCTTAGAACCACTTTTTCTGCATCCCAAGAGTTTTAAACCATTGTGTTTTCATTTTCATTTGTTTCCATGTACTTTTAAATTTCTTCTTCTATTTCCTGGTTGATGCATCATTGTTTAGTAGCATGTTATTTAACCTCCATGTATTTGTGGTCTTCCAAGACTTTTTCTTATGGTTGATTTTTAGTTTCATAGTGTTGTGGTCAGAAAAGATGCATGGTATGACATCTATCTTTTTAAATTTGTTGAGGCTTGTTTTGTGGCCTCATGATTTTGGAGAATGTTTCATGTGCTCTTAAAAGGGATATGTTTTGCTATTTGAGGATGGAATATTCTGAATATATCTGTTAAATCCATCTGGTCCAGTGCGTCATTAAAACCATTGTTTCTTTTTTGATTTTCTCTTTAGATGATCTTTCCATTGATGTAAGTGGGGTGTTAAAGATACCTACTATTGTATTATTATTGATAAGTTCCTTTATGTTTGTTATTAGCCTTTTTGTGTATTTGAGTGGTCCCATGTTGGGTGCATAAATATTTATAATTATTATATTTTCTTGTTGAATTGTCCCCTTTATTATTACATAGTGTCTTTTTTTTTGCCTCTTGTTACAGTTTTTGTTTTAAAGTCTATTTTGTCTGATATAAGTATTGCTATTTCAGCCTTATTTTACAACTATTTCCATGATAAATGTTTCTCCATCTTGTCACTTTCAATGTATAGGTGTCTTTAGGTCAAAAATGAGTCTTTTGTAGACAGCATATAAATGGATTTGGTTTTTTAAATCCATTATGTCTTTTGATTGGAGTATTTACTCCATTTACATTCAAAGTAATTATTGAGAGATATGTATTTATTGCCATTTTATTACTTGTTTTGTGATTGTTTCTGAATATTTTCCCTGATCCTTTCTTGTCATTCTCTCTATCATGTTTTGCTAATTTTCTTTAGTGATATGTTGGGATTTCTTTCTTTTTATCCTTTGCACATTTATTAGTGCCTTTTGATTTGTGGTTACCATTAAGTTTGTATATAACATCTTCTGCATATAGCAGTCTATATTAAGTTGATGGTTGTTTAAGTTTGAACACAGTCTTTACTCCTCTCCTCCCCACATTTTAGGTATATGTTGTCCTGTTTTACATCCTTTTATTTTGTGAGTTCCTTGATTGATTTTTATAGAAATATTTATTTTTACTGCTTTTGTGTTTCCTACCTTCATATTGTCATTTTTAATCTTTCCTTTCACCTAAAGAGTCCACTTTAATATTTCTTGTAGTTCTGGTTTAGTGGTCATGAAGTTCATTAGTTTTTATAGGAAAACTTTGTCTCTGGGAAATTTTTTGTCTTTCCTTCTATTCTGAATGATAGCCTTGCTGGATAGAATATTCTTGACTGCAGGTTTTCCCTTTTAGCACTTTGAATATATCATGCCACTCATTTCTGGCTTGGATAATTTTTGCTGAAAAAACCACTTTATGGGGTTTCCTTTGTATACAACTGTCTTCATTGTTCTTTATCACTATATTTTGCCTTATTTATTTATTTACTTATTTGCCACTTTAATTACAATATGTCTTGATGTAGATTTGCTTTTGTTGATTTTGTTGAAAGTTCTGTTTGCCTCCTAGATTTGGATATCTGTTTCCTTCCCCAGATTAGGGAAATTTTTAGCTATTATTTCTTAAAATAAATTCTCTGCTCCCTTTTCTCTCTTATAGTATGGGACTCCTATAATATGAATGTTATTACATTTGATGGAGTTATTGAGTTCACTAAGTCTATTCTTGTTTTGCATAATTATTTCTTCTGTCTTTTGTTCAGTCTGGTTACTTTCCATTACTCTGTCTTCTAGGTCATTAATTTGTTCCTTCGATTCATCCTGCTGTTCATGACATCAAGTGTGTTTCTCATTTTGTTTACTGAGCCCTTTATCTCTGCTATGTTATGCCTTATCTCTGTGTTGATGGTCTCACTGATGTCTTCCACTCTTTTTGCAAGTCCAGTGAGTATCCTTATGATCATTGCTTTAAATTCTCCATTAGGCATGATACTTATATCTGTTTTACTTAGATCTCTGTCCATGGCTTTGTCCTGTTCTTTCATTTGGGACAAATTCCTCTGTCTTCTCATTTTGTTTAAGTCTCTGTACCTGTTTCTCTGTGTTAGGAAAGTCATTATGTGTCCTGTTCTTCAGGGTAATGACTTTATGAAGAGGTCCTGAAGTGCCTGCCATGTAGAATCCCCTGTTCCCTAGGGCCTGGTGCTTCTGGGAGTGTATTTCTGTGTGTATATGTATTCTGCTGTTGTGTCCTGGCCTCTTTATTGTTCAAGCCAGTTGTCTACAGAAGCTGCCTTTTTGGGCAGTGTTTTGTCCCTGGCCTGAATGTGGTGAGTTTTAACTAGGTATGCTCTGATCTGCTTCTGAACTGAGACCTGTACAGGCACCACTGGAACTAAGGCCTTACAAAACTCCCAGGTTGTGAGACACAGTGCTGGCAGGGGCTTGGGTTGGTCTTCTGTGGGGAAGGGAGCCCACCATGCTGGGTCTGAGGCCAGTGTGACTGGGAAGGGCAGTTCTTCCAGAGTGTGGGTTATCAGGGCTTGTAAGCAGGTTAGGTAGTGAGTGTCAGCACTGTGCTACAGGTGGCCTTGTACAAGTTTATGCTGAGGGTCAGGGGAGGGAAGTGTTACCTGCTAGTTCCTTTGTAGCCTGAGGGGGGTCTCTCTGAGAATGCTAACTCTCTGGGACATACTCCAAGATGAGGAACTAACCTCCTCACTGTGTGCCCCAGAGACTCTTCAGATGGCTATTTTCAGGCTATACACGCACAGTATGTTTGCCCTGTCTTTTCTCCAAGAGCAAACCCAATATCCTCTGAACTCTTCTAGAGCCAAGCACACTAACCTTTAAAACCTAAGATTTAAAACCTACTGGTTGCAAGAACTCATGAAATTTAGGCCCTCTTGTTTATCAAGCCAATTGCTATGGGGATTCATTCTTCCTGTGTGCTAGTCTGTCACTCGTCCTTCTCCATGACCACAGCTCACTCCCCACTGCAACAGCCACTATCTGTTTCTTTCCCAAACCACATCTCTGCACTCCCTACCTTCTTCGGTGCTGCCTTTTCTCTACCTTCAGTTTTGGAGTTTGTTCTGTGAGTCTTCAGCTCAACTTCTGGGATATTTAGGATGATTTGATAGTTATCTAGTTGTATTCATGGGATGAGGCATGCCTAGAGTCCTACTCCACCTGAAATCACTATTTTGAAGAGATATCTGCATCCCATTTTCCTTGCAGCAATACTCACAATAGCCAAGAACTGGAAGAAATCTAAGTATCCATCTACAAGTGAATGGATAAAGAAAACGTGGTATATATTTATATAATGGAATATTATTCAAGCATAAAAAAGATATCCTGCCATTTGTGACAACATGGATGAAATTTGAGAGCATTATGCTAAGTGAAATAAGTCCAACAGAGAAAGAAAAATACTATATGGTCAAGGGTACAAAATTTCAGTTATAAAATGAATAAATTGCTGGGAATCTGATGTACAGGATGGAGACTGTAGTTAACAATAATGTATTGTATATTTGAAAGTTGCTATAAAAGGAGAGCTTCAATGTTCTGACCATATCAACATAACAACAACAACAAAATGGTAATTATGCGAGATGAAGAATGTGTTAACGAACTTAATTGTGGTACACTTTCCCAATATATACATTTACCAAATCATCACATCGTACACCTTAAACTTACATAATTTTGCAGGCCAATTATATCTCAGTAATCCTGGGAACAAAAACTGATCGTGTGTAAAGATTGGACTTTTTTTTTATTGAGGGTATAAAATGAATAAAGTTCTTTTCTTCAGGGATTATAAGTGTAATTGAAATAAATCTAAATTGAAGTAGTTAGAAATATGTTGAGACTTTTACTAAATTAAGAGTTTAGGGCAATAATTATATACTTTCTATCAGTTTAAAGGTCTCAAGAATTGCTTAAAATATTAAAAAATACCTAATCCATGAGACAATGTTGAAATAAATGGAAATTTTGTAAAAACCTTTCAAATGACTTCTTAAATTTTGTTTTAATTTTCATTACAGAGAAGATTTGAGGAGATTGAAAAGCAGAGAATCAAATAGATTCATTCAAGGTGAACATTATTTTCCTTATTTCTTATGCCCATATAAAAAATAGAGTAAGATGATTGTTCAAATATAATCTATAATTATCTTTAATTAATTGGGTCTTAGATATGACTTCTTAAAATTCTGTTATTTTAATATCACAATTACCTCTAGGCATCATCTTTATATAACCAATTTAGAATATATATTTTTGTTCAATAGAAAAACATCTTTTGAAATGCAGGGTATATGTTACAAAACTAACCATAGTTTTCTTTCATCGTAGTATAAGAAAAACAAATCATGTTCATTTTAATTTTCCAAAAAATTACTTAGTTTGAAATGCAATTTTAACTGCAGAGACCTGGTTATGGAGAGTGTAGTAAAACCACTAATAACTTATCATCATGGCCTTCTAATTAAAAATATATTTATAACAATAAAAACATCATATTATCATTCACAGTAGATATATCTGTACTTGTGAAATATTTAAAGGAAGCTATATTGAAACATTTAAATGATGACATTTCTGTTACTTCACTTGAAATTCAACAGTTAAAATCATGACTGTTTCACCACATTATTCAACCATATGGTAAAAATATATATTACAAAAAAACAGTGATATAGGCAGTTAATTAGAGTTGAAAGTTGACTAAGTCAATCATTTCAAAAGACTGTAAAATGAAATGAGAGATCAGTCTAATATGTGTTTGGTTTAAAATGCAGAATATAAAGATAATCTCATTTACTTTTATTGGTAAATAAATAGGGAATTTACTTTAAAATAACACAATTTAAGATTAATACTGATTTCCAAAAGCTTTTATATTTTGTTCTTAAAATACTTTAGGACTTAATTTCCCAAAACTTAGTTTGTTCCCATATAAATCTGGTTCATTTATTCTTTCTATTCTCCTTTTTTTTTTATCAGAAATTTGCTACAGACGGTTAAGTAGCATCATTTTTATGGTTGCCCAATGATCTTAATATGCATATTTTAACAAATTGATGATGAATATACACTTGAAATGAGAAAACATTTACTTATGGCTATTATATTTTCCTATTGATTATAGGAAGCTATCAGAAATTTATATATTCATCCAGCTATATTACAAATAAGGAAAATGAAAAGGAGTTTTTATTACTTTTATTCTTGTCAAAGCAAGAAATCTGACATTATATGATTTTAGATTATATTAACTAGAATTCAGAGTATCAAACTGAGGGCATAAAAGTATTTTTTGGCTGCAAACTTATCTAGACTCAGTGGTAAAGCTAGATTGATGACTGTTTATAATAGCAATATTCCCTGCAAAATCAGTCATTAGCCCAGTTAACAACTAATTTGTTGGAGTGTTAACTGCCCTTGGCCTTGCCTCAAGCTGTTAGCAAACTGGTCATTAACTGCTGGTTACAATTGATTTCTTGGGGCTTTATTTAACAGAAATTTGATTTCAATTCGATACCTACTGAGGCTAATTTTGATTCAATAAACAAGTCTCTTTTTTTAAGGTTAGCCTTGTTACAATATTGTTCTTCTATGATATTCATAAGACAGTTCCCAAAAGTTAATGGATATGTGGAAGAAGTGTGACTACTCTAGATAACTAGATCAATGTGTTTTTCAACCTATGTGGCAAGGCTGACAGAAAATACAGGACAAGAAAAACAATGAAGAATAAAATGTCTGCAGTTTAATATGTTCATATGCTACACGTGTCCAAAGGTATCCCCAGTCAATGAAACCACAGTATGGACTTCAGGACTTATTATATTATTCAGCCAGTTAACTGTAACAAAAGCAGTGGTTAACAATAATTAAGTATAAAAATGCCTTATTTCACTATGAATAACAAAACCCCAACATGTTATCATATTATCATAGTTTGATCAATCAATCATGTTTGATTTCCAGATGAAAATCATCATTCACATACTTCCTCTAAAGAGTGTTCTTCGGTCTAAGACTTAAATCATTCATTCATTCATTCATTCATTCTTTCATCCGTTTTAACAAATATTTATTAAATATGATCTATGTAATAAGCATTGTTGTGTATATTTGAATAAAATAAAGATAATTTGAGGAAAATTAATTTATGGTGGGGTTAACAAAAACAAATAGTAAACATAAAAATGAGATAAAATGTATATTATAAAATAAATTCTATAAAAGGGGGGATAGGAAAAGGAGTATAAGGAAGTAAAAGGGATGGTTATGTTGGAGTTCGAAATTAAACATAGAATGGTTAGGGTAGGCTTCAGTGAGAAATACTTTCAACAAAGACATGAAGGAGGTAAGAGAGTTAGCCAAGTAGATATTGGGAAAAGAATAATCCAAATAGAAGAAATAACCAAAGGAATGTTATTTCCTTTTAATGTAGTAAAATATACACAAAATGAAATTTACCATATACACCATTTTTTAAATGTACAATTCAAAGTATTAAGTATATTCACAATTTTGTGTAGCCATTACCACTATTTCCAAAATGTTTCATCATCCAAAAGAGAAACTCTGTAATAACCACTAAGCAATAATTTCCAATTACCCCTGTCCGAAGCCCCTGTTAAACTCAATTCTTCTTTGTCTTTATAAATTTACCCATTTTAGATACTTGATTATAAGTGGAAATATGTGATATTTGTCCTTCACATAGCATGTTTATGATGTTCATCTGTTATAGAATATATCAGATCTTCATGGTTTTTTATGGTTGAATGATATACCAGTGTTTATCTGTTTATCTGTTGATGGATAGAATAGTTGGGTTGTTTCCACATTCTGATTATTGTGAACAGTTCTGTCATGAACATTAGTGTACAAATATCTGAGTCCCCATTTTCAATTCTTTGGGGTATAAAGCTAGGTGTGAAATTTCTGGGTAATATGGTATTTCTATGTCTAATTTTTTGAAGAACCACCAAACTCTTTTCCACAGCAGCTCTCCAACACTTCTTAATTTCCTTTTTTTATTTATTTTTATTTTTTTAGACAAAAAACACTTTATTTAACCAAAAATGGGGAAAAAAGGGTGCGGGGAATTAGGAAAGCACAATGCGCCTGCAGAAAACTATTTCTTCTTGTAATTTTTCTTAAAAAAAAAAAAGGAGGGAAAGAAAAAACACAACACAAAGCTTTTTCTTTTAATAATAACTGTTAATGGATTTGAAGTGATAGCTCATTGTGGTTTTGATTTGCATTTCCCTAATGACTCATAATGTTTAACATCTTTTCATGTGCTTATTAATCATTTATATATCTTATTTGGAGAAATGTCTATTCAAGACCTTTGCCCATTTCTGAATCAAGTTGTTGTTGAATTATAAGAGTTTTAAATATAGTCTACATATTAATCCCTTATGAGATATATGATTTGCAGATATTTTCTCCAATTGTGGGTTTACTTTTTTACTCTCTTCATAGTGTCCTTTGATGCACAAAAGTTTTTAATTTTGATGAACTTCAATTTATTTTTTTTCCTGTTGCCTGTGATTTTGATGTCATATTCAAGAAATCACTGCCAAAGCTAAGATTATGAAAAATTTCTCTTTTCTTCTAAGACTTTTATGAAATTTAGTTATTTGATCCATTTTGAGTTTTTGTATATGGTATAAGAGTTTTTGTATATGTTATAAGAGTATAAGTTCATTCTTTTTTGTAAGGTAAGGGTCCAACTTTATTTTATTTACTTATTTTGGCGTGTGGGCATGCGGTTTTCCAAGATTCGTTTGTTGAAAAGACTGTCCTTTCACCATTATTCAGTCTTTCATCCTTGTTGAAAATCAATTGATTATATATGTAAGGATTTATTTCTATGGTTTCTATTCTATGCCATTGGTGTATATGCCACTATCACCCAGTTTTGATTATTGTTGCTTTGTAGTTAGTTTTGAACTCAGAGTAATCAGGAAATACAACTCTTTCAACTTTGTCTTTTTCAATTTTTTGTTTGT
Source organism: Callorhinus ursinus (assembly GCF_003265705.2). NCBI lineage: Eukaryota > Metazoa > Chordata > Mammalia > Carnivora > Otariidae > Callorhinus > Callorhinus ursinus. The sequence continues at coordinate 33,631,126 of NW_027397069.1, forward strand.
TTTTGTGGATTGTTTTTTTTTCATTTGCTATCTGTGGTCCCTTGTGATTTCATATTGTTGTGGACTGAATGTTTATATCTTCTAAAAATTTGTATGTTGAAATCCTACTTCCCAGTATGATGGCAATTGGAGGTGGGGTCTTTGGAAGGTAATTACAGTTATATTAGGTCATAAGGATGGAACCCTCATGGTAGTATTAATGATCTTATAAAAAGAAAAAGAGACATGAGAGCTTGCTTTCTCGGTACACACACCAAGGAAAGCCATGTCAGGACATAACCAGGAAGAGGATCCTCACAAAATTTTGACGAAGCCAGCACCCTGATGTCTGACTTTCAGCTTTTAGGACGTGGAGAAATAAACGTTTGTTGCTAAAACCACCCAGTATATGGTACTCTGGTATAGCGGCCTGAATTTACTAAGCTACACATGAATTTTAGAATAAATTTTTCTATTTCTGCAAATTGAGATTTTTATAGGGATTGCATTGAATTTGTAGATCGCTATGGGAAGTATTGAATATTAACAATATTAAGTCTTCCAATCCATAAATATGGGTTTTCTTTGTGTCTTCTTTAATTTTTCAGCAATATTTTATAATTTTAAGTGTAGAAGTCTTTTGCTTCTTGGGTTAATTTTATTTCTAAATATTTTATTCTTTTAAATGTTATTGTAACTGCTGTTATTTTCTTAATTTTCTTTTTGAATTGTTCATTGCTGGTATACACAAGTACCACTGATTTTTGAGTGTTCATTTTGTATTCTACAAGTTTGCTGAATTAGTTTCTTGGATCTAACAGGTTTTTTTGTGGGTACTTTAGGATTTTCTACATGTAAGATCATGTTATCTGCATACAGAGAAAATTTTACTTCTTTTTCAGTTTTGGATGTCTTTTGTGTATTTTTCTTGTCTAACTTTTTTGACTAGAACGTTGAGTATGTTAAATTACGTTAAATTAAAGTGGTACTAGTGGTTATCCTTGTCTTGTTCCTGGTTTTAGAGGAATGCTATAAGTCTTTAACCATTTATATGATATTAGCTGTGGGTTTTTAATATATGCCCTTTATCACATTGAGTAACTTCCATTTTAGTCCTAGTTGTTGAGTGTTTTTATCACGAAGAGGTTTTGTATTTTGTCAAGTGTTTGGGGGGATATACCCACCTCCTTCATTCTATTAATGAATAGTATTTAAACTATTGGACTATACAAATCATTAGACTACTACCACATTGATTGATTTTTGTATGTTGAAAAATCCTTGAATGTCTAGGATAAAAACTTGTTCATCATGGTCCATAATCATTTTAATATGCTGCTGGATCTGGTTTGCTATTATATTATTGAGGATTTTTGCATCTATATTCAAAAAGAATATTTCCTGCAATTTTCTTTTCTTGTATGTCTTTACCTGGCTTTTATATCAAAGAGATGCTGGCATCATAGAATGAGTTAGTAAGTGTCCCTTCCTCTTCAATTATTTAGAAGAGTTTGGGAAGAATTGTTAATTCTTTATTAAGTGTTTGGTAGAATTCATCAGTGAAGCAACATGGTCCAGAAGTCTTGTTTGTCAGCAGGTATTTGATTACCTATCAGTACTTTGTATATGATGAATCATTTCATTTTTACTGCTTTCAAAATTCTGTCTTTGAGTTTTAACAACCTATTTTTCTCAGTGTGCATTTCTGTAGGTTCATACTCGCTGCAGTTTGTTTTTGTTGTTGCTTTTAGTTTCTTGAGGGTATATATTTTCATTTTTCATCAGATTTGGGGAGTTTTCAGCCATTATTTCTTCAAATATTTGTTCTGTCCCTTTCTCTCTCTCTTATGAAACATATATTGATATACTTATTTGTGTTGTATAGGTCTCTTAAACTCTATTTTTCTTCATCTTTTTTTCTTTCAAATCCTCAGACTTGATCATTTCAATTACTTTATCTTCAAGTCCACTGATGTTTTCTTACACCTGCTCGATCTGCTACTGAACCCTCTTGAGAAATTTTTATTTTCAGTTACTGTGCTTTGTGGTTCCAGAATTTCTATTTGGTTCCTTTTTATAATTTATATCTCTCTATTGATATTCTCATTTTTTTCATACATCATTTTCCTGATTTTCTTTAGATTTTTGTCTGTGATTTCCTTGAGCTCATTGAGCATATTTGAGAGATTTGAGTTGTTTTAATGTCTTTGACCAGTATTTCAAATGCCTGGGTTCCTCAGATATGGTTTCTGTCATCTTTGTTTTCCCATGAGTGGGCCATGTTTTCTGGTTTCATATATATCATATATATGTTTCCATATATATATATATATATATATATATATATATTTCCATATATATATATATAATTTGTTGTGTGCAGTCACTGATGCTTCTGTTCTGTTATCTTTGCATTCTGCTAGTGACTTAACTAAGATTTTCTTAAATGTTTGGTTCCCAAAAGGAAAAAAAAAATTCACTGACTCTAAAATTTTTTGAGAGTTGTTTCTGGTTAAAGCTACTGTGCGCAGAGAGTTGAAACAAGACAAGCATCTGTGCCAGTCCCTCAGGGTACTGCTAACCAACAAGTGTACAGCTCCAAATTTTTGGAGAACAATGGTCCTTCTGCCTGCCCTTGCACCAGCCAGCTGCTCCCAGAGTTCAGGCACTCCAACTGCCAGCTTTTGCATGGCTGAGGAAGAGGTATGGTGACTTGTTCATGGATACCACTCTCTTTCCTTAGAATAGCATTCTCTCCATTCATCCCAACTTCCCTGGTTGTTATAAGTGTCCAAGTAAGTCCAATTCAGAGTTCTGAATTATTTGATTCCAATTTTTCTTTGCAGTTCATTGGTTGCTTTGGTGGAAGAACTGACCCTAGAATTTCCTACCTTGCCATTTTGGGTGACATCACTAGAGAAAGTTAAGAAAAGAATATGCTTAGGGGCACCTGGGTGGCTCAGTAGGTTAAGTGTCTGACTTTGGCTAAGGTCATGATCTCAGGTTACTGAGGAGTCAAGCCGCATGTTGAGGACTGCCCCCATCAGGCTCCGTGCTCAGTGGGGAATCTACTACTCCCTCTACCCCTCCACCTATTCATGTGTGCTCTCTCTCTCTCTCTCTCTCTCTCTCCCATAAATAAATAAAATCTTTAAACAAAAAAGAATATGCTTATTTTAGGAAACAATTCTTCATGAGTCAATCATGTTTTTGTGCATTGCATAAGCAAGGTCATTTTTATTCTGGATTATATTTACAATAGTCTTTGTATGACAGACACCTTTGGAAGATAGAAATATCTAGGTTTGTTTGCTCTGCAGTATAATGTCAGTGTCTCCTTCTGGAAAAAAATTTAGGCGGCTGGCTTATAGCCCATTTTTAAAAATTAGGATTTTTTTTTTAAGTTCAGAATTTCTTTTTCATATCACAATGCATTCTATGTTCAAGCATCATCTGGTTCTTGGCATGCTGCCCTGCTGTGCTTGAGACTTGGGGAATGAGTTTAAAAAATGTGTTATTTTGGCTGCTGCTATCACTGTAATAAACTTTTTTGTTGTTGTTTCTGACATAAGAGTCTTAGACTTTTAGCCAGCTTCTATAGAACTCTAGCAAGCTAACTAGTTAGATTGCCAATAGGGTAAAATTTCTTTCCCTGCACAGTTGTTAAATGTCTAGTGTGTTTGAGAAACAGTGGGGATCCCAGTGGGAATCAGTCAGAGTAAAAAGTGGTAGTGGGGTATTAGGAGGTGATGTCAGAGAAGGAAGTGGAGGCTACTGGAAGGAAACATATATCTGTAATGAATGAAATAGGAAGCTGTTGAAAGGTTTTAGGAAACAAGTGATATGATCTGACTGAAGTTGTAAGAGGATCATTCTGACTGCTCTGTTTTAAGCAGTTTACTGAGTGTATTTAGTAAACAAGATAATGGATGGTATTTGGCTAATGGATGTAAGGAAAAGGGTATTGTCAAGACACATGCAACTGCCAGCACCTGGGATGTCTGTAGGTAGGGCAGGTTCAGGTAATAAGGTCAGGAATTGAGTTTTGATATGAAATGTAGGGTTTGAGATGCCTATAAGTCATTCAAGTCAAGATGTCATATAGACAATTGAATATAGTTTTGGGCTAGAGATAGGTATTTGGTAATCAGCATATGAATAGTATTTAAACTATTGGCGTATACAAATCATTAGACTGTATGTCTGCAAATGTCTTTATTTGAGCTTCATTCAGCCTAGAATTTGACACTTGGCAGCTTTGTATTTTGGCTTTCATTGTGGTGTGTGTGTGTGTGTGTGTGTGTGTGTGTGTGTGTTGAGTCATCAATTGTTCTGATTTTTACTCTTTGTAAGGTAACCTATATTTTTCTAAAAGTGCTTTTAGGGGCGCCTGGGTGGCTCAGTTGGTTAAGCGACTGCCTTCGGCTCAGGTCATGATCCTGGAGTCCCAGGATCGAGTCCCGCATCGGGCTCCCTGCTCCGCAGGGAGCCTGCTTCTCCCTCTGACCCTTTTCCCTCTCGTGCTCTCTATCTCTCATTCTCTCTCTCAAATAAATAAATAAAATCTTTAAAAAGAAAATTAAAAAAAAATAAAAGTGCTTTTAAGTTTTGCTTTTTGTCTTGATTTATCAGAAAGTTTACTATAATGTATCTGCATATGGATTGCTTTCTTATTTATCCAGTTTGAAGTATGTAAATCTTAAATCAGTGGGTCATCTTCAATTAACATTCTTGATCATAATCTCTTCTAGTCTCATATCTCCTTTTAGATCCTCAATTGTGTGTAATTTAGACCATTTCACTGTGCTTTATATCTCTTACCATATCTTCATTTTTTTCAACTTTCTGTCTTTTAGTAATTCATTCTAAATATTTTCTTATGACTATATTCATATTTAATTCCATACATGCATTGTATGTATGGAATTAAATGTAGTCATTTTGTTCTACTGATTTTCTATATGTTGTCTTACGACCTCATGTGTGTAGCTATGTTTGTGTCCAGATATTATAGCTTAAAATTGTTCTAGAAATATTTTGAAGATGAGAATGATATCTTCCTCCAGGGAAAATGTGTTTCTTTATTCTAAGGAAACAGAGGGCAATCACCCAGTCAGTATCATCTTAAACCAATATTAGAAAGTAATAGGATTTTAAAATTCACTGCAGTGTCTGTATTATTCTAAGTTATTCTTTTTTTATGGTCTTAGCCCATTGTGTCTCAACCCATTATGCAAGTGCGCACTAGGACATCCCCCTTTAGCGAGACTGAGAATTAAATTCTTCTCCCCGCTGTCCCTGTGAGGCTGTCAGAAGCTTCATTCTACCTCCTGACTTCCTGCCACCACCTCCAGAGTTAAATTCCTTTAGGCGGAAAACAGTCTCTATTGCCAGACTCATCTCCCTGGTTTTGCTCCTTTCCATCATCTTTGGTAATTCTTCGATATCTTCTTAACTCTCCAGTGTCTTCAATTACTCAAGAAGATTATTGTTATTATTGAGTGGTAATCCTCTGAGTGAGGTTTGTTTCAAATTATTTACTCATCATTATCAAAGAGAGAACTGACTATGAGTTTTCAATCAAAGCTCTGGTTTTATAATTATTTAATCAGAAAATTAATCTAAGTTTCATATAAGAGTGACACATGTCAATGGATTGTCCTAAATACCCAGGTCCACTAAATGCTCTTAGTGGGAACTGTGTACACACACACACACACACACACACACACACACACACACACACACACATATGTAAATTCATACACACACCATCTTTGGTATCTCCTTGCTAGTTGGAGTTGGAGTTTAATCTTTATTTACTGCTTGTCTTCGGTTCTCCAGACTATCATTTTACTTCATGTTCTCTGATACTACAGAGCACAAGACAGCTATGAAAATTATCACAAACTAATATAGTGGCTCAGGGGGATATCATTGGTTAACAAGTTAATGGGATGAAAAATTCGAGAAAGATATTAAAAATTGCAGCTAGTGTTATCTGGGATAAATGTTAAAGAGATTATATTTGTAACTAGAATAAGAAAGAAAGCTAAGTAGTGCTTATTCTTCAAGTTACCGTTATTAGTTTGCTGGCAATAGAAACAAAGGTTATTCTGTACCTTTTACATAAATCTGAGTGTATAAAGAAATTATCCTCTTGATCTCATACTAATGTGTGTGTCTCTGTTTGAGTAACTTTCAACTCACTATTTTTGGTTTTCACAAATATCCTACTCTTCAGATAAATTCAACACCTAAATTGCAGACGCCATACATTTTAAACTGTGATGCTGTGATCAGAGAAATCAGCATCACTAATTATAGAAACAGTCTGCTGGCATGTAAATTTGAGAAGGCCATAATACTCTGTCTTCTCTGTCCTTGGAGTTAAAGATAGGTTCTGTGATCATAACTTAAAGGCAGCATACAGATGCATGCTTCTCTCAGCAAATCTCTTTAATTTTATTAATTTTTGTTTTATAGTATTCCTATTCTTTTCGATAGTAAAGCTGTATAACTTCTTTTACTTTTTGCCTGAGGCAAAGTGCTAGTATTTGATTTATCTTCTGTACTTGTCTTTCTTTTACCAATATGAACTTTTTCTCAGACAAGTGCAATGCTGTATGTGACCCCACAGGGAAACAGTTTTCTTTTTAAGGAATGTGTGCAAAGTACTTAATAAGTCATGTCATTCCATGATTTACTGTATATTATATTTTCAGTGACTACAGTTAACTTTCTTGGTCTCTAGATGCCAACATTTTAATAAAAAACAAGACATTTTCAAGAAAATGTCAGAAACAAAGTGATCAAAGTGCTGTGGGAGCAGTTTGGCAACAGTTTGAGCTTTGAATTTCCTATTCAGTTTCCAAAACATTCACTTAAAAAGCATTTATTGAAGCTGAACTGCCTTTATCAGCCTGATCAGAGCTCCATAAAGAGCATGCATGATTCAACCGCCTTCCCAAGCTTTAAAAAATATAACTTTGATATATGCCTCACAAGTGCAGCACAATAGTTTTCATGCTCACGTTTGTTAAGATTTAGTGCAGCCATTAAAGAACAGAAGGGCTCTTTGGTGGCAATCCTCAGACATACCAAATATCCCAAAGCAAAACCTTCTACAAATCAGAGATTAAGGTACTGACAAAAATTTCCACTTGGTTGCTGTTTTCCCCTTTAAACCTTATATCAGGAGTGACTATCTTTTCGATCAAATCTCTCAGGGAGGTGAATAGATAGGTTTCTTCCTCTTGGAGGAAAATATCAACTGAAAGATAAAAAGTGACATTTTATGTGCCTTGTCCAGGAGTCAGTCGATTTATTTAAAAAACTGTGTGTGAGCCTGACCTATACATGAAGTTTGTGGCATGTCTCTTGTCAAGTATTGATCACTTAAGACTTTACTGTTTGCCTACTGCAATGTAGCTAATAATCTCTTTTTATTTAGTTTGTGGCTTTGAATTCTTATCATGGCTTTTCTGATTTCTCTGGGACCTATTAGATCTTGCTTTTGCTGTGCAAATGGCTATGGAAATTAAGCTTGCGGAAGCACTTTTCCTGAGCAAACACTCTTTGTTTTCCATCAGTTCATGTGTCAAGTGGTTTGCATGCAGATAGGGTACATTTGGAAGCAGTGGGTGCCATCAATCTTCATGACTTTGCTATACACACCATTTCACCTCTACCTGTTTCAGTGGGAGATTCTGAAGGATGGCTGAGCAATCAAGCTACTCCCCTTGACTGACATCAGGTATTTCTATCTAACTCACCTTAGCACTTTGGGGTCAATGCTGGGTGCTTAGAAAAATTGGGCTCTGGGTGATATGATCAAATGTTTTCCACATTTTGATATATTTGCCAATTCTGTTAGCTTTCAAAATTGTGTTTTGAATTTTATCCACAGATCAAAAGCAAAACTGAATTTTGTTTGCTTATTTGTATATTCTACTCATTATTATCCAAAATTTTGTGCATGATTATACAATAACTGTTTTACTTTCTGTATGACTTCATTGAGTTATCTATCATGGAACTAAGAAGAAACAGTAAGTAACAAAAAAAGAGCCATATTTATGAGGGCTATTAGACTTAATTTGTTTGCATTCTAACATGGTCTATGATAAATTAAACTTCAAAGTTGATACAGATTGTAGAAATTATAATACGTGTAATAGTAAAAAGTCTCATTCCATAACATATTCTTGTGTTTGTGTGTTTGTATACATGTATGTTTTTGTATGTATCTGTCTCCCCATAGAAAGAGAGATGTTATTTTATCATATATCAAGTTAGTGAACTGATCAATAGTGTTCAGAATTATACATTACCATTTAGGATGTCAGTTACTCACAGTTCAAGGCTCAAAAAAATAACTCAGCAATAAACTCCAATTATATTGGCTATGTAATAGCCACAAGTTTTCATTTTTTTTAATTGAAATGATATCGGTATAAAAATCTTAAAGGAATTCCTGTAGATAGAAGGGTAAAGCAGTGTGTTTACTTTTTAATTTGGAAATCACATCCAATAATCATCTGCATTTGCTAACCAAGTTTGAGTGTAAATATCAGGACCATATTGCATATGACAAACATGAATGGGAATAATAAATGAAGAAGGCAAAATTTTAACAGCTTCACATATTCTAATCAATAGTGAAATAGAAAGATTCAAACTCATCCCAAATTAATGCAGAATTCTTTAGTACTCCATATGTTCCAGTGCTTTGTTTTATAAGTAAATATATTTGTAAGTAAATATATGTTGTAAATATATGTAAAAATAAAACCTCTCAAATACTCTTAATTCTGAATTGATGACTAACTTAGAATTGTGAAAAACTGTATGCTAATATGTGTGTATGTTTGTAGACTCTTTAATGCAAATATATAATTCATGATGTTCCCTTACTGAAAACAAGAGCTACCAAATAGAATATTTTAGGTAATATACTGTAAAGAATACATGCCATTTACATAACATTAATGACTGCATTAAAAATAATAGTTCCTAGTGTAAAAATTTAAACACTCTTAGAATGTATATAACTATTTCCATTATAGGATATTTATAATTTAGCCCTATTTTGTCTAAAGAGTTTTTTCCCTCTCTTTTTAAATTTTATTTTAATTTTATTTTTATTCTGGTTTAGTCAACATACAGTGTTATATTAGTTTCAGGTATACAATATAGTGATTCAACACTTCCATATATTACTCAGTGTTCCTCATGATAAGTGTGCTCTTAATCTCTTTCACCCCCCACCCACTTCCCCTCTGGTAAGCATCTGTTTCTTTTCTATAGTTATAGAGTTACTTACAGAGTCTGTTTTTTTGGTTTGAATAGTTACATTCTTAATAGATTCAAATTAATAAATATATACTGTGGTAGTTAAAATAACTATAATTTTATTTTACAGTGCTGTTTACCCTTTACATCTTCCTTTATTAATACTTGGACATTAAAATTGTATCTATTACCAATCCCTTTCTTTGAGGACTGCTTTTCCTCTTCAGCTGGTACTCTAACTAAAAATCTGATTATGTGGTAACACCAGGGAACAGTCATATTCTAATGCAACCTTTGGAGATAGTTGGTCAGTCGAGGGATGGGCAGTAGGTATAAGCTGAATAATCAGAGTTATTCGCTGGAACTTTGCCAGGAGATAAGCAACAGACCAATCTTATTTTTTGTGAGAATTAATTTTTACCACATTCTAAGTACTTATGGTAGTATCTGGCATATGTTAAGTGCCAGTTGTTGTTATTCTTATTCTTATTTTTATTATTAGCAGATTTAGAGAACAGGACAGTTAAAATCTTGGTTTTAACCTTCTAATCCTAGCCTCATAGGCAGCAGCAAAACTTTTTTCATGTCCTGCAGTGGGAAAGCAGAAAAACTGAGGCGCATGCATAGGATTTAATTGTTAGAATAACTTAACTCTAAAGAAAGTTAAATTTCCAAACAAAGCTGGTTGCTATGTGGAGGTCAACGCCTTGGCTGAGAAATAATGGGACCTTAACATGAGATAGGGATATCTGGCTTGATTCCTTAGAAAATCTTATATATCCCAGTCCTTCTGAACATACTGGTCCTGCAGAAATGAGTCATTCTTCCACATAATGCACTAGCATACCTTTCTTGCCTGAGAGATTGCAGAGTTCTTTCCATTGCAAGGGTGTATAATCCCTTTCCTAATCAAGATCTGCTCCCACTTCCCATTAGGCCTATAACTAGCATTAAGTCATAACACTCCCTGCTGAAGATATGCTGGACCTTATCAGAAGAGAGAGGGAAAAGGACTGAGACTTAAGGATCTGCAAGACTGAGCTAGTATGTACCACCAGCAAGTAGGAGAGTTATGTGATTGAATTTTGAAGTTCCTTAATCCAGGGAGAATTTATTGATTTAGGAGCATGGACCTGGAATATAGGATTTAACACCTTGGAAAAAAACAAGGTACAGGCTTGCTAGTAGGATAACTTTATAAAAACATGAAAAAAAGTGGTATCCTACTCTAAGTGACTTTGAAATGTCAGAATTAACATTTCATACAATGAAAGAAGGATTAAAATATCCAGAAATTGGGCTTACTGGCATGGCTACTTTATATAAAAGCCTAAAACTTGTGTGATGATTATATTGAAGATCAGTAAGTACACCATTTATCATGTCCCTTAGGAATATGCTTGTGAGAAGGGCACCAGCATCACCAAAGTTTGATGATGTCTCTCCATGTAGGTCACTTCTGACTATATGAGAGGCCATTATGGAAGTAAGCTTACTCATAGCAATCAGGATGATAGGACTCTGAATCAATGGCATTTAAATATTGACAAGTCAAGTGGATGCAATTATTGTGATATATGGCAAGGTTAAAAGAGCAACCATCGGAGCCTAACCTAAAGATAGTATTAGAAATAACATCTGTAGTTGTAGAACATGACACCCCAGAGAAAAATAATTGGATACTCTACATGGATACTACTCATTTTTTTAATATTCAGTAAAAGAAAATGTGGCTGACCTGGAGGCTGAGGGATATCACCCAAACAAAAATAAGCATCTCTTTGTCAGTTATTAGGACTGAGACTGTTTTTAGACTCTGAGACTTAGACTTCTGTTACTTCCAAGTTTGAATCTCAGGAAGAAAGATCCTGAAACATCAGTGCATGTGTACAACTCAGATAACTATGTGCTGGAAAGGGGGAAATGCTCAAATAATTTTAGGACTCTAGGAAACTGGGACAAATTCCTTCAATAACTAAGGACATGGAAAATTATAATAACACCCTTATTAGATTGGGCATATAAAGAGTACATGTAATAAATGGAATTGTGTCCAAGATTTAACTTTCACTGTCCCCATTGGTTTTGTAATCCACCCGGTGGTCATTTTCCTGGTCCATGAATTTATAACTAAAATAAACATAATTATAATTGGTAGATGGTACAGGGTCCTTGGCCTATGAGATAAGAGCTATCATTATGGCAAAGGGAAGGTAGAAGATTCTGTAATTTCTTCCCCCAGCCATAGTGAAGAGAGTAAATTTGAAAAACAAAACAAATTTAAAAAAAACCAATATCTTTTCCTGAGGAGATTATAGAATATATTGCTGCTTTTGAGTATAAAGCATGCAGGGATTAGGTCATGTCTTCATTTAATTCTCCAGAGAGATATTGAAGAATGACAGTAGATTACCACAAATATAACCAAGTAGTATCCTCAGTTGCAGCCACCATGAGAGATGTGATGCTTTAGCTAGAGAAGATTAACATAGCCATGGTTACATGGTATGTGTCCATTCATTTGTTGAATGTGCTTTGTTTGTTTTTCTCTCCTTATCTGAAGAAAGGATAAGAAGCAGTTCATGTTCACATGGAATGGGCTACAGTATATATTGTATGTTAACACCAGGGGTTTGCTAACTCTTTCACCCTCTGTATTAATTGAGTCCAAAAAGATCTGCATTGCTTGGTCATCCCTTAGACTATCACATGGACCCTCTCTATTGTTGACTTCTTGCTAATCAGACCAGCTGAGAAGGTACTGAGAGTACCAAGTGGGAGACCTTATGACACAGGCCTCTGAGAGTGGGAGATAAACCCTATACAGATTTGACTACAAAATCAGTAAAAATTTTTAGGAGACCAGTGGTCAGTAGAAGCATGTTGAGACATCCCTCCAAAGGAAAAATTAGCATATCTTGCACTTATCACCATGAAGAGGGAACACAATGCGTGCTAATCCTCTTCAGGTCCTGGAGGCAGCATATTACCATCTGGGAATACTGCTCCATTCCATATATTGGGTGATATGAAAAGCTGCTAGTTTTTTGTGGGGTCCAGAGGAGGAAAGGATTCTTCATCAGGCTCAGGTAACAGTGAAATCAGCCTTAATGCTTGAGCCCTAAATTTCAGCAGAGTGTGGTATTGGTGGTATAAATGATAAGAAAAGATTCTGTGTGGAGTTTATGGCAGCTCTGATGGGAAAACTGTTTGGGACAGCTGTCAGCAGACAATCTTCAGCTGTCAGCTCCTTCATGGATACCTCAGCTTCAAAGAGCAACTTCCCTAAAGACACATTCCTCTTAGGGTAACCCACACCAATAATGGATTGATACAGGGATATAACCCAGAACAATCTAAAGGACTTGATCAGGGCTGCCATTAGGCAGCATAACTCTATCTCAGAATTGGTTTCCTGGGGAATTTCACTGGCAATATTTTTTTTTTTAATTTCTTAATGTATTTGATTAATTTAATTGCTTTTAAGCCAAATTTGTAGAGAACACAAGATTAATTTACAGTAAGCTCAATTCTACTAATTAGGAATAAACATAAATTTCATATAGCTGGATTTTGTTTGCTAATATTTTAAGGCATTTGCATCAAGTTTCCTTTTTGAAATTGGCCTATTAATTATCTTACTAGTAATGTCCTTGTTAGTTTTTTTATAAATTCATAATTATTTTTAATTTAAAATTAAAATTTTAATTAAAAAATTTTAAATTAAAAAAATTATTTTAACTCATGAAGTGATTTGGAAGACTTCCTTCTTTTTCTATTTTGGGGAATATGTGATATTTGATTATTATTATATAATTTTATATTATTAATAATATTATTGATAATTATTTGATTATTGGTCTTTAAATGTTTGGCATAATTCATTGAAAAGTCATCCTTATCTGGGGGTCTTCCTTGGAATATTTTAATTATTTAATATAATTTAACATAATTTTATATTATTTCTGCTTTTTCTTTTGTACTTAATTTAGCAAGAAATATTTTTTTCTAGAAATGTATTCCTTTCCTTTAACGGTCAAATGTGTTTGCATATTTTTTATGATTCTGATTGTATCAATGTTTATAACAACTATAATTCATTTTTTTATTGCTGATACTAGTCAGCTGTGCTTTTTTTAATCAATCTTTTCATATTTGTGTTAATTTTATTAGTTTTGTCAAAGAACAGATTCTCTTTTTAGTTAGAGGTATTATATTTGGGTTCTAATTTATTATTAGTTCTAATTATATTATTTATTATTATTATCATTACTTTCACTAGGAAGTTTGGACAGAATATCTTTCTACATTAATGATTTTCATGTATATTTTAAGATTTTTCAAACTGATCTTTTTTCTTTTTCTTTTTTTTTAAAGATTTTATTTATTTATTTGAGAGAGAGAATGAGAGATAGAGAGCATGAGAGGGAGGAGGGTCAGAGGGAGAAGCAGACGCCCCACTGAGCAGGGAGCCTGATGCGGAACTCGATCCCGGGACTCCAGGATCATGACCTGAGCAGAAGGCAGACGCTTAACCAACTGAGCCACTCAGGCGCCCCTGATTTTTTTTCTTAATGCTTAATACCCAGTCAACACTTTTAAATATTTCTTGAGTATATAAATAAAATGTATACACTGTCTTAGGAATAATGTTTAAGTGTCCATTAACTCGTTTGTTATTTTTGTCATTCAGTGCTTCATATCTTAATTAATTTTTCATCAAGTTCATCCATCCATTTATAAGAGTAATACATTAAATCATTCCACTAGAATTGTGTATATGTAAATTTATTCTTATATCAATTAACAGTACTTGCTTTGTATAAAGTCGTGAGGTTAGGTAAATTTTTATATTTAGAGTCATTTGTCTTTGTAGTGCTTTTTATCTTATATAAATATGTAATGGTCTTTTTGGATCATTTTTTGTTTTTGCTGTTGTAAATTGCCAGATTTTTTCCCTTCTGCTTTTATTTTTAACCTCTCCAAGGTATTTTGATATAAAATATCTAAGTCTTCACTGAAAAGTAAATAATTTTCACTTGACAATAACATCTTTTTTGTATAAGGGATCCCTAGAGGATCAAAATCCAGCTAGGGCTGAGCTCTAGCTCAGACTATGAAAAATCTCTAGCTTCTAAGGAAAAAGGAGCAAGTGAAGAGTCTCCCACTGACTTAGCTCTCCAAATAGAGCTTTCTAATTAATAATCATATTCGTTGTAACCAGGTTTTCCTTCCATTCTTTGGTGAAATACCATGGACCCTTTACCCTCCATCCCTGAAAAAAAATGCCATTCCCAATTTTTTATTTCTTTTTGTGGGAAATAGTTAAACTTTTTCATCTACTTAGGCCATTCTGCTTCCTACATCAGTTAATGTTTATACATACTCATTATATGTTATCTTTATATATACATGTGTAGGTATATGTGTACATATATATGTATATGTATATGTATATGTATATGTATGTATATATATGTGTGCATGTATGAGTGTGATTTCAAGGGATCTAACACATTAAAGTGAATACAACACTTTATGGGCTGCCATTGTGATTTAACATAATTTTATATTCACAAAAATTCTCATTTAAAACATATATGTTAAATTAAATCAACTCATTTTCTTTACTTACATATAAGATTTGAGAATTAGGTAAGGTGTCTGATTCTGACTCACATCATAAACTTTAACAGGGTAATATAAATGTTATTTATCAACAGATACTCTGGTTAGCATCTTCTGCTAAATATTCAGCAGAGAATTCCCATTGATTATAAAAATCTTATAATACTTAGAAGAACTTAAAGGTAAGCTTAGATTAGTTGGTTTAAATAGGTGAAAACAATAGTGTTTTAATAGTATTCATGAAAGTTTTCTATTATGAGTCACTTTTCAAGACAATATTAATATGCTACCATGCAATTCCTGTTACATATAGTTTTCCTTATTGAGTTATTTTTGTTAGGATTTTCTTTTCAGTCTTATAATCATTCAGGTATACATAAACTTTTGTAGAAGGATGGCAATTCATCTGGGTATATAGTGTATTTATTGAAGAGTACTGAAGTTAGAATTTGTATGGGTTAGTAGTAGATTATTTAGTCAAGCTTTAGAAAAATTTTGATGAGGCAATTATACTCAGTAATATAATTATTGGTGTGTCTGCTGAGTGTGAGAAGTATAAACAGATTATTAAGAAATAGTTAATATGTTTTTCTGTCAAAAAACAATTTGGCAATGATATAGGTTTTCTAAACATAAAATCAAGTGTTCAATCTGTTTCCATCCATTCTCTTAAACACTGTGTTTTTATGGCAAATACTCTGAGACAAATAGTACATTTGTTTGTGTTTATGATATGTTTTATTTTCAAAAGTATCATTGATTCATACAAAATATAGAATAATTTTCCCAACACTTTTAGAGTAATAATTTTAAATTTAAAAAGTAATTTTAAAATAATACAATAAATACTAATCTACCTCATATCTACATTCTACTTTTAACACCTATCCTAAAAGTATTTTTAAAATGTAAACACATAAATAAAGCACGTTAAGTAATAACATGAACTCAGTCATTACATTTCATTTGTGTTATTGACTTTACTGAAATAATTGACAATTATTAAAAGTTGAAGATCATTTTAAAAAATCAACAAAATATCTTAAAACTCCAGTATAATATAAAATAATTTTAGTACATTGTTCATTCTCACTATTTGTCTTCATGTGTTTTTATTTACATATGGATAATTATGAATTGAATGCAATACTTCTTTTCTTCACAATTTTAATTTGAATAATATTATCATTCTAATATTGAAGTCTCAGTTAATTTATAATTTTGCAACTGTAAGTACATGGACATACTTTAAAATGAATACACTTTGTAACTGATACAAATTTCAAAGAAATTACCCATAAAGTAATGGTTATAAGCAAGCGCCTCACTGTCTTATTTAAGAAACTAATTCAATCTTCAGTAATGTATTTACAGAAATTTCTACTATAAACACACCTGCTTATAGACAGGTGGTACTATCTGCTTATATATGAGCAGTAGGATCAAGATTAAAAAAGACAGCAATAGACAATTTGTTCTGAAAAGTAACTGCCTTATTTTTTTTTAAATTGTGCTTTAAGAGAGCTCATGGAAAATAGTTGAAGTGGGTGAAAAGTCAAGAATAATTAAGAAAAATGATAGTGTTAAATATCAACAAAGGAAATGCATCTTTCCTCCTATAATCCTTTCTCATTTTCTCCTTTACTTCTAAATGTCATCTCTGTTCTCAAATTATTTAGGATAATACTTGCAAAAAGGAAGAATAATTGTTAGATAATTTGACATATCCCTTTGATAAATTGATTGGATAATTCCTTCTGTATAGCTTATTTAGGTTGTGAGTCTACTTTCTGTGACTTAAATGAATCAAAATCTAATAAAATAATTGAGGTATGTCAGCTTTCTAAGGGGAATAGTTTAATTTATCTTTAGATTTCTTTGCCGCCTTATCTTACAAAATCTTTTCTTCTGTTGGTAGATGCTTTATATGCAATTTCTCTATATTATATGTATATTCAAAGTAATACCATAATGAGCTATGTCACAGAATAATTTATACCTTCATTACTAGTTCTTATACTGATCAATTAATCCACAAATTAGGGAAAGTTTTATTTTTATTCTTTAATATAAATATTAAAACCACACAATTTTAATTTACCATTTTCTGTAATGTATAATTTCAGATTAAAATAATTGTATTTAATCAATTGACATTCTGCTTTGATTTAAAAAAGATCAAAATATCTGGGTTACACATTTCCTAGAACTAGTACAGAGATTTGAAATAAAACATTGTTTAAGAAAATAAATTTTTGTATGCTTTTGTAAGATAATATATGTAATTTTAAAACCCAATGTATTAACTTTAAAATTTTACCAAATTGTCAGGAAATTCAAATAAACAAAATAAATTCTTTGAAAATGGAAATTTTATAACAGACAAGAAGTGAAACCACAGGTAAATTGGCAGTAAGCAACAAAAGAAAATTTCAGGGCAGTGTCATTTATTTCATTAAATATTGATCATCACTTATTAAAAAGGTACTGAAAGAGACAATAGAGACACAAAACGAAGAAGATACCATCCAAAAGAGACCACATTGTGGAAGGTAGGAAGGTAGGTGCAGAGACATGATTTGGGGGAGAAAAGAATCACAAGTTCTGTGGAGGGGAGGTATCTTGGTAATGGAGAGAGGAGAGAGAGAGCGAGAGAGCAGGGCACAGAGCATTGCACAAGAAAAACAATTTCCCAAAACCATTGATGTAGAAAATGAGGGGCTGATAATTGCAAATTTTTATAAGCAGTGAAGCTCCAAGTCTGAAATTTTAGAAGTCTGTTCCATTGCCAGGGTGGAGCCTGGCTGGCATAGAGGTGCTCCTATGGAGGAGGAGGGCAGAGACCCAGGAATGGATGGCAACGGGAGAGACCATCTCCCTTCTTGGAGTGCATTTGAGAGAGGTGGCACTGTCTCCCTGGGGACAAAAGAGCTGGCTGGTGTCATTGAGCTACCCCATTCTTTAGGATACAAGCAGAGACCACTGCTGAGGGCAACTAACCTGGACATCAGCTTTTTACTGCACATTATCATAAACTTCAAGCCCCTTCATATTCATGTGACTGCCCTTTTGGACAAACCAGCCACAGAGCAGTGAAACCCTCCCCCAGAGGATGAACACAGGTCAGTGTGTCTGAGATAAAATACAGGAGCACTAAACCGCCAGGTGGGCAGATGACCCAAATACAGACAGGATGAAGGCAGGGATCTGAGGGAAGCCTGGGACCCATGAGGGGAAATTGTTCACTCTTCTGTGAGGGCTTCCTGAACAGCAGCAGGTGCAAACTCCCCTCTCTGGGGATGAAGAACTGGCTGATGCCATTCCCCCCTCAAACATTAACACTGATGGACTTCAGTAAGCATCACAGTGCCCACAAGTGGGGGCGTGGGCTGCTTACACTGCCCTGTCCCACCCCCTGCACTCTGCAGGTGCTTTTTTACTAGTGCAAGTGTGCAGAAGAGTCAGAGCAGCAGGGAGGCCCCTCCCACAGAAGACCAGCACAAACCCCCTGCACCCAAGTCTACTGACCATAGAGTGCTGCAAAGCTTCAGCTCTAGGGGAAATAGGATCTAGGCTCTTTTTAACAGGCAGACCAAAACACACCTACTTAAAACTCACCACACACTGGACAAGGTCCAAAAATTCCCCACTGCAGACAAGGAGAAACTGTGCAGAGGACAGACCTGAGGGAAAGAGCAATGAAAACAACTTGACAGTGCACACAGCATACACCAGAAACACTAACTGAAATGTCAGGCCCTGGACAGTATATAACCTCTTCTTCACATAGACATTACTCTCAACAGCAGTAAATGTAACACACTTTCTTAACACATAGAAGACATACACCTAGACAAAATGCCAAGATGGAGGAATTCATCCTAAAAGAAAGAACAAGAGATCATGGCCAGGGATCTTATCTAAACACATGTAAGTAATATGCCTGAACCAGAATTTAAAACAAAAATTGTAAGGATATTAGCCAGGCTTTAGAAAACCATAGAATACACCAGGAAGTCCCTTACCACAGAGATAAAAGACCTAAAAACTAGTCAGATCAAAATCAAAAATTCTATAACTGAGATGCAAAGCTAACTGTATGTAATGACCACAAGGATGGAAAAAGCAGAGGAATGAATAAGTGATATAGAACATAAATGAGGCTAAAAAGAAAAAGGGAAGAAAATACTGGATCACAAATGTAGACTTAGGGAACTCAGTGACTCCATAAAGCATGAAAACATTCGTATCATAGAAGTCCCAGAAGAAGAAAAGACGGAAAAGGGGGCAAGAAGGTTTATTTGAGCAAAGTGTAGCTGAAAATTTCCCTAATCTGGGGAAGGAAACAGACATCCAAATCCAGGAGGCAGAGAGAACTCCCATCAAAATCAACAAAAGCAGGCCAACACCAAGACATACTGTAGTAAAATTTGCAAAATACAGAGATTAGGAAAGAATCCTGAAAGCAGCAAGGGAAAAGAAATCCCTAACCTACAAGAGAAGACATGTACGGTTAGCAGCAGATCTCTCTGCAGAAATTTGACAGGCTAAAAGAGAGTGGCATGATATATTCAACATGCTGGAGGGGAAAAAAATGCTGACAAGAATATTTCATCCAGCAGGGATGTCATTCAGAATAGGAAAGATAGAGTCCTAGACAAACAAAAACTAAAGGAAGTCGTGATCATTAAACCAGCCCTGCAAAAAATATTAAAGGAGACTGTTTGAGTGGAAAAAAGACCAAAAGCAACAGACTAGAAAGAAAAAGAAAACCTCCAGAAACAGCAACTTAACAGGTACAACAATGGTGCTACGTTCATACCTATCAATAATCACTCTGAATGTAAATGGACAAAATCCTCTAATCAAAAGACATAGGGTATCAGAATGGATTAAAAAAAAAAGACCCATCTATATGCTGCCTACAAGAGACTCATTTTAGACCTAAAGATACCACCAGATTGAAAGTGAGCAGGTGGAGAATGATCTCTCATGCTAATGGACGTCATAGGAAAGCCAGAGTAAACATACTTATATCAGGCAAACTAGATATTAAACCAAAGACTGTAACAAATGATGAAGAAGGTCACTATATCATAATTAAAAAGGCTATCCAACAAGAAGATCTAACAAGTATAAATACACTCCCAACGTAGGAGCACACAAATATATAAATCAATAACAAACAAAGAAACTCATTGATAATAATACAATAAAAGTAGGGGACTTTAACACCCCACTTCCAGCAATGGACAGATCATCTAATAGAAGGAAACAATGACCTTGAATGACTTAACAGATATATTCAGAACATTTCATCCTAAAGCAGCAGAATACACATTATTTTCAAGTCCACATGGAATATTCTCCAGAATAGATTACCTACTGGGTCACAAATCAGGCCTCAATTAGTACAGAAAGATTGAGATCAGACCTGCATATTTGCAGACCACAACACTATGAAACTTGAAGTAAACCACAAGAAAAACTAGAAAGATCACAAATACATGCGGGCTAAAGAACATCTTCTTAAAAAATGAATAGGTCAACCACAAAATTAAAGAAGAAATAAAAAATTACATGGAAACAAATGATAATGAAAGCACAACAGTCCAAACCCTTTGGGATGCAACAAAAGTGGTCATAAGAGGGAAGTATATAGCAATACAAGCACCTATCTCAAGAAGCAAGAAAAATCTGAAATATGTAACTTAACCTTATACCTAAGAAACTAGAAAAAGAACAATAAATGAAGAAGAGAAATAACAAAAATTAGAGCAGAAATAAATAATACAGAAACAAAACAAAGCAAAATAAAACACCAGTAGAAGAGATCAATGAAATCAGGAGCTGATTCTTTGAAGAATAAAACTGATCAACCCCTAGTCAGACTTATCAAAAAGAAAAGGGAAAGGGCCCAACTAAATAAAATCAGGAATGAAAGAGGAGAAACTACAAACAACACTACAGAAATACAAACAATCATAAGAGAATAGTATGAATAATTATATGCCAACAAATTAGGCAATCTGGAAGAAATGGACAAATTCCTAGAAACATGTAAACTACCAAAACTGAATCAGGAAGAAATTGAAAATGTGAACAAACCCATAACCAGCAAAGAAATTGAATCAGTAATCAAAAATCTCCAAAAACAAAACAAAACAAAACAAAACAAAACAAGATTCCAGAGCTGGGTGGCTTCCCAGGGGAATTCTACCAAACATTTAAAGAAGAGTTAATACCTATTCTTCTCAAACTGTTCCAAAACAATAGAAATAGAAGGAAAACTTCCAAACTCATTCTATGAGGCCAGATTACCTTGATTTCAAAGCCAGACAAAGACCCAAATAAAAGGAGAATTATAGGCCAATATCCCTGATGAACATGGATGCAAAAATTCTCAACAAAATCTTGGCAAATCAAATTCAACAGTACATTAAAAGAGTCATTCATCATGATCAAGTGGGATTTATTCCTGCTCTGCAAAGGTCATTGAATATTCGCAAATCAATCAAAGTGATGCACAACATTAATAAAAGAAATGATAAGTACCATATGATCTCTCAAGAGATGCAGAGAGAGCACTTGACAAAGTACAGCATCCATTCTTGGTAAAAACCCTCAACAAAGTAGGGATACAGGGAACATACTTCAACATCATAAAAGCCATATACGAAAGACCCACAGGTAATATCCTCAAACAGAGAGCTTTCCCTCTATGGTCAGGAACAAGGCAGGGATGTCCACACTCACCACTGGTTTTTAACTTAGTACCACAAGTCCTAACCTCAGCAATCAGACAACAAGAAGAAACAAAACCCAACTAAATTGGCAAAAAAGAAATCACACTTTCACTATTTGCAGACTACATGATCCTCTATGTAGAAAACGAAAGACTCCACCCAAAAAATGTGAGAACTCATACAGGAATTCAACAAAGTCACAGGATATAAAATCAATGTAGAGAAATCTGTAGCATTTCTGTACACCAATAATGAAGCAGCAGAAAAAGAAATCAAGGAATCCATCCCATTTACAATTGCACCAAAATCCATAAGATACCCAGGCATTAACTTAACAAAAGAGGTAAAATATCTGTCCTCTGAAAACTATAGAACACTTATGAATGAAATTGGAAGAGGACACAAAGGGAAAAACATTCCATGCTCATGCATTGGAATAACAAATATTATTAAAATGTGTATATTACCCAAGCAATGTACAATAATGCAATCCCTTCTTTTTGCCTATTGGGTCTCTCAAATTCTTAGAAATGTTTACTAAAATCTTCTTGCATTTCTAAACATTTTCTTTTGTATATTTAGTTTATATATTATTTGGCATATATATGTATTCTAACTTCCTTAAAACCTGCACTTCTTATCACAACATAATGTTATTCTTTATAATATTTAGTGTTTTTAAGTTCCCTGTGTCTGATATATTTTTTTTGTATTACAGAATATGGTATTTATGTGCTCATCCACATATTTTAAAACTTTATCCACTTTTTTTAATGTATTTTTAACTATCTTATTTTGCATGTTATTTAGGATAACTAACACAGTTTCTTCCATGTGGTACACATAGGCAAAATTAACGGTCATTTTCTCATGTAATTTTCTCTCCCAGGTCTTCAAGATTCTTTTTATATAGTTAATCTTACTTCAGGAAACTCCTGCCCTTTTGTCAAATTACAATCCTTCTTTACTTTAAAATTGTGTCAAGATAAAATTTAACCAAATATATGGACTATCCCCTTTCTAGAGTTAGGCAATTCTCTCCATTTGCCAGTTAATTTCTGATGAAATCCAAGTACTTAATATCTCAAAGTTTTCTCACATTCTATTTATTAATCTCTTGGAAATGTTAAATAAAAGTCTCTGGATATTAATATGGAAAGTAAAACTTCAAGAATTTTGCTTTTATACACTGACAAACTCTAATTCAAACATTTCACCAGAGGTTTCAATAATATTCAGAAGCTCAACAGATTTGCAGGGCTTTTGGTTCTCTCAGTAGGGTTGACATCAATTTGCCATAACAATGAATGTTCACATGCTTTTGAATACATCACAGGCAAGAGTCTATACACTGATTACCAAATGTTTAATTTTAATACTTACCTTGTCCTTCTTTAAATATCTCCCCTCTTTAGAATTAAAAGGGTCTCAAAAAGTCATTTAGGTTTTTAAATAACACTGGATGAATAAAAGTTCTCTTCAAAAGGTTAAAAGAACCCATAACTCTTCGAATAGAGAAAACACAGATGATCTCTTTTGGTAATTGTTAAAGGTCATGTTTTAATCTAGTGCCTCCAACTGATAATAGGGAACAGCCACAAGACTATAGTTGAAGGTCATAACATCACACTGAACTCAAAGTATATTAGAATAAAATCAATTAAACATGGTATTTGTCTTCTGAAATCATTGGGTTTAACCAAGTTCACACCCCCATATTTGATGTGCATATTTTTAAAGTAATATGTATCTTAATCTTTTGAGGCAATTATAATAATGAACAAAATAAATTAGATGGATTACAATATAATTCAGTCATTTTTAATATTTGTGAATATTACCTTTGATTTATATGGTATAAAAAGTTATTTTAATATATGTTGACAAATAATATCTTGGCAAGATTTTTTCACTTAAAAAATTATTTTTAGTTTTTTCCTTCCTTCATAATATTTGTTTCCTAGCAGATGAAATACATACTTAATTGTTCTGATAACAACTGTCCAGAGTATAATTAAAACAATTCAAACTTTAATGCTGTGATATTGCCTTTCTCTTGGCATACCCAAAATGTTGGACTAAACTCAACCTAGAAACTAAAATTATGTTAAAGTTATAACATTTTATGTTACTGACATAGAATTAAGTATTATTCACAACACGTTAAAACATTAAGATTGGAGGGCGCCTGGGTGGCTCAGTCATTAAGCATCTGCCTTCAGCTCAGGTCATGCCAGTGTCCTGGGATCGAGTCCTGCATCGGGCTCCCTGCTCCTTGGGACCCTGCTTCTCCCTCTGCTTCTCTCTCTCTCTCTCTCTCCCCCTCTGTCTCTCATGAATAAATAAATAAAATCTTTAAAAAAAACCATTAAGATTGGAAAAATAATAATAAATTGGTATTTCCTCAAAATACTTGGTAATTTGTTGCATACACAAGAAAGGATCCAATAATTTCACTGACTTAGAATTTTTCTTTACAATAAACCCTGTGAGGCAGTTATTTTTATGACAACTTTTAAATACATCAAACTAGGGTTAAATTATTTGTCAAAGTTTACTACATGAATTCAGAATAGATAAGGACTAGCACAGAGACCTTGGTTTTCCTTACCTGCCTTGCCCTATTGCACTCTATCCCTTCAATGATCCATTTCAAAGACTGACTTTAGAGACTCAGACAGTGCTCTGAAAGTGTAGGTCAAAGAGCAGGTGCAGAATGGCTTGTGGGAAGGGAATTTTAAATGAAATATGGATAAAAATGACATAATGAGATTATATTCTCCATAATTTAAGAGGGAAAAAGAAGAGGGCAGTGCAAATAAGATGAAATTATTTTCTTTCCTCTTAATCCTCATAGTCTCAGCTAAAATACGGCATTTAGAATTATGATAGTTACTAAGGAAAGGGCAAGAAAAACTTGTGATGAGAAGATTTTCTCTATTTTATTGCTAACAGGAAGTAATGCAGTTTGTAGTTCCAAGTTATAGGATTGTTTATAATTGCCCATCATTTTGGAGAGATGAAAGGAAGAGAAAAAGACAAATATTTCTATTATGTGTTAGACACTATTCTAGGCAATTAACAATGTTAAAATTTTTTATTGATTAATTGCATGTTTCATAGGATTTTACTTAAGTTATAATATTTTATCCTCACAGGAAGTCAGAAGAAATTGAGACCCACAGGAGTCAATATTTCAATGGTCACAGAGCTAGCAAGTGGAAGAACTATTATTAAAGCCAGTTATGTTTTCTCCAAACTTTTCATTTAGAGATTTTAGGGACCAAACACCAAAAACTTAAATAAAGAAACTAGGAAACAAATTCTCACAACAAAAGATAGTGGCTGCAGTATTGTGTTCATCTTTCCCAACTCTTCTAATGGTTCTATCACCATCATCTCTCATGTTGTAACCTTTGTGCCAATATGTCCTTCTCTTTATGGTGGGATTAAATGAGATTTTTAAAAATTTTTTCTGAGGAATGAAGTTCCTAATTACATCTTAGTCCAAATGTATTACTTTGCAGCAATTTTGATACACTACATTTTTATCTTGCTTGTGACTTTAATTTCCAAATTATTTATATATTGATTTTTTTCTGTCTTCTTTTGATTTTTCACAGGACTCCAAATTTTAAAGATTCCTAATAAGGTGATATTAATACTACTAATAATAAAAGCTCTTATGGAATCAATTTCTATAATAAAACAAGTATGAAACATCCACTCCCAATAATAGGGATATATTTTGTGTTGGACTTACCCTTCAACAGAACACAATTGTAAATTCTGGATAGAATATAGAAATACCCTTTTGGGGAGTAAGTGAATAAATGCAGGAGAAATCAGAAAGGAGTCTACTGTGAAAAAAATTACACTGGATAAAATTCTTCTACACCTTTTGCCTGCACACTCTCCATATCAAGAAGCACAAGATGGATAGACCAAGAAAAAAAAAAAACACATTTTTACTTGTTTGAAGATCCAGAGAATAGATTTTGGCATTCCCACAGCATCTAGAAAGTGAGAGAAGAAATCCAGGAAGAAATTGAGTTATAGAGGAGGAACTCCAGAATCTGCATTCAAACATTTCTCTAGCCATTGGTTAACTCCAAAAGTGTGCATGCATACATTAGATTCCTATTTTCCAGGCAAATGAACAACAGCCAAAATTTTGAAAGAAGTGAACAGTTTCAGCTGCTGCCCATAATAGGGAAGACAGAATTAGGAGTAGAAGTTAGGTCAAGTTAACTACTGGCTAAAGCAAAAATCAACACTCTTCAGAGGAAGATAACAGAATCCAGAGTCCTTACAATATATCATTCACAATAGCTAGTATAAAATCAAATGTTAGACATGGGCCCACAGTCAAAGATTAAGACCCACAGTCAAAGAAAAAGAGTAAAAAGAACCAAAAACCTGAGAACATAAAAATCCATATGTTGAAATTATGAATTTAAAGTACCTATTATAAATATGCTCAAGAACTTAAGAACATATATTTGTAATGAATTAAGATATTTAAAGTATCATCAGAAAAATGAAAACACTAAAAAAGACAAAATAAAAATATGTTCACATTAATAGACTGTTTTTAGAGCAGTTTTAGGTTTACAGAAAAATTTGAGCAGATAGTACAGATAGTTCCCATATTCCTATCCATTCTCCCATCTCAGTTTTCTCCATTTTTAGTGTCTTGGTTTATTATGGTACATTTATAAAAAGTGATGAACCAATATTGTTACATTTTTTTAACTGAACTCCATAGCCTACATGAGAGTCCATTCTTTGTGTTGTACATTTCTATGGATTGACAAATGTATAATTTCATGTATCCACCATTACTGTCTCATATAGATTTGTTTCACTAACCTAAAATTTCCTGCATTCTCCTATTCATATGTCCCTCTCTCCTTCCAAATTCCTGACAAAAAGATTCACTGATCTTTTTATTACCTCTATAGTTTTTCCTTTTCTAGAATGTCATATAACTGGAACCATATATTATGTAGTTATTTGCCTGGCTTCTTTCACTTAACAATATTCACTTTTGATCCTTTATGTATTTTTGTGGCTTGGAAGCTCATTTCTTTTTCTCACTGAATAATATTTGTCTGGATGTACCAGTTTGTTTATTCATTCACCTAGAAGGACGTCTTGGTTGCTTGCTGTTATTTGCAATTATGAATGAACTTACTATAAATATTTGTGTACAGGTTTTTATGGACAAATGGAAATTTTAAGAATAAAAACATAGTAGCTAAAATTAAAACTAAAATTGGCAAATAGCTACACCAACTAAAGAAGATAGCAAAAGGTTCAATGAATTGAAAACAGACTTATATATGTTATTTGAATACAGACTTACATATGTTATTTGATCTGAAGAATGAAGAAAAAATTATTAAAAAAAGAAAAAAAATAGCATCATGCTTCTATGGGGCAATATCAATTTATGTAATCATATCTCATTAGACTCCCAGAAAGAGAGGGGAGTAAAAATGCAGTGGAAACATACCTAAAGAATAATGATGGAAATTTCTCCATTTTGGGAAAAACATCAACTTAAGGTACAAGAAGCTTACTTGACCACAAGCAGTGTGAAAAAAAAAGTAAGAAAACCACATTTAGGCATTTAAGAGCCAAACTAATTCATGATAACTAGAGATGAAAGAGAGATCTTGAAAGCAGTTAGAGAAAAATGCAACATTACATAAATGAGAACAGTGATAAGAAAGATGTCTGAATTTTCAATAGGGACAGGGAAATCAAATGACAATAGACCAAGTTTTTGAAAGTGTTGAAAAAATAGTCAACCCCAAGTCCTCCATCTAACAACAACAAAAAACTGCTCTATATAGGAGACTGAAATTCAGATATTTTGAGAAAGATAAAGGCTGAAAGAATCAGCAGCAACAGTCTTACACTACAAGAAATGTTAAAGGAATTTCTTGAGGTTGAAGGGAGTTGACAGGTGATTGAACCTCAAATATACAGGAATATTACCAAGCACAAGAAATAGTAAATATTGGGTTAAGTGTAAATACTATCATTTTCCTCTTAATTTCTTTGAAAGCATAAAACTAATTCAAGCAACAGCTGCATTGTAGGTTATATTAAAAATTTATTCTGTTATAAAGAGCACATGGATGATAATATTAAGTCTAAGTAGTACACTTACTTATAAGTGATCCTTACAGCATCCATCAGAAATCCCCCACTCTAAAAAAAATAAATCCTAAAAAACTAAAAGTAAAAAACAAATGAAAAGATATATACAAAAATCAAGTAATAAACCAATCCTCAGTTTTTTTTTTCTTAAAAAATCTGAATACATACAAAGGCAAAACATTTTGTTTTCTCATTCTTCTTTTTTAACTTGGTCTTCAAATCTGAAGCATTTCTTCAATTTAAGAAATTTTCTGATAATATCAAGTTAATTATGAGGCTAAGTTTTTTTTTTTAATTTTTGTTTAGAGCCCTCTTTGTAAATGGTTTGTGTGAAATGGTTTTCTTATGAATATTCACATTTTAGAGGAATAACAAAACTAACCATATCAATGTAAAATGCATTAAAATATTAATTGTATTATTAAATAGCTTAAGGAATTTCAAACTCACAAGATTGTGAAAACATTGAAATTTCTCTTGCATATTTTTTGCTGTCTTCTCTGATGTAAATCTGAAGAGACTAAATGAAATATCCTTTTCTCTAGGGCGCCTGGGTGGCTCAGTTGGTTAAGCAACTGCCTTCGGCTCAGGTCATGATCCCGGGATCCCGGGATCAAGTCCCACATCAGGCTCCCTGCTCAGCAAGGAGCCTGCTTCTCCCTCTGACCCTCCTCCCTCTCATGTACTCTCTCTCTCTCATTCTCGCTCTCTCAAATAAATAAATAAATCTTAAAAAAAAGAAATATACTTTTCTCTATAAAATTCTGTAAAATTTTTGTAATTCAGCTTCTGATATTTAAATAACTCACATGTAATAATTCTTTTCTCAAAGGATTATATTTAAGTGTATCCAATGTGAGCTTTTATAAAAATATGAAACTAGTTTGATTTCAACTCAAATCACAAATCTAAAGTCAAGTGGTAATGCTTTTATTTCATTAAATGTAATTATAATTGTAATAATTCTTATACTACCTTTTTAAAAATTAAGATTTATGTAGAAATGAAAATTTTGCTACAGACCATGTAGAATGATTAATTGTAACTATAATTAAATACTTCTCAGTACCTGATACTTTTTATAAATTATTTCTTAATCTTATTTATATTTTACAAGTATAGACAGTATTACTATCTTAATTTACATTCAGTCTATTGTTGGCATCTTATTTTATCATTGGTCTCAAAGCCAAAGCCTTATCAATTCCATTTATTTAATAATAAAAATAGCTTAGCCATCCCTGTTCATCCTGTTAACCCATTTGCCCAATTCATCTGTTCTAAATCCTAAATTGTTCACTTTTAGCTCCCATATTATATCAACTCCTATATTGTGTGGTTTAAGATTGTTTCATATTTTGCCACCAATAAGTTTCATTAATTAAACATGTCAAGATCATTTGCTAGTTAGAAAGACTTCCATCTCATTCTATTGTCTTATTTGATCCAAATTTGAGACAATTTTTTGCACACAAAAATGGTAATAACCCAAAATAATGGTCTCCCCAAAATGCTTACTTCCTAATCCCTGGAACTTGTGCATATATGTTACTTTCACATGGTCAAAGGGACTTTGCAGATGTAATTAAATTAAGGATCTGAAAATGGAGAGTATCTTGGATTATCAAGGTGGGCCCAATGTAATCACAGGAATCCTTAAAAGAGGAAGCCAGGAAAACCAGTGAGTATTAGATATGATGATAGAATCAAGAAGTTGAAGTGATGCAAGAAGGGGTCACAGTCCAAAGAATGCAGGTGATTGTAGAATCTGAAAAAAGTAAGTAATAGCTTCTCCCTAGAAGCCTTCAGGAAAATTGCAGTTATGTGTGTATCTTGATTTTACTCTTCTGACCTCCAGAACTGCAAGAGAACAAATTTATACTGTTACAAAACACTGTTTGTGATAATTTGTTATAGTAGCTATAAAAAACTAATACAGATTTTAGCACCTAGAAATGGAGTGCTATTGTAATAAATACCTTCAAAATGTGGAAATGGTTCCAAAGGATCTTTGGTCTCTTCTGTAACTAACACCTTCCTCAGGTAGGTCAATGGTGAGGTCATTGCATTATACACCTGTTCCATAACTGATTATATTATACTGAGTTTTTTTCTATATATTTAATATTTTATTTCTTATCCCCAGAAAATCCTAATGATTGTGAAGAAAATCTCCTTTTTGTTTTATTTTTAAAAGATATTGTTAGTTATAAATTACCAGTGTCTTGGAGAAGTTTGAGCTCTGCACATATATTATGTCAAAGTTTTCAATATAGAGATTCATGAGACAATTTATGGGACACAATGTAATTATTTATCACAGGGCCCACTGTAATTAAATTGTAATGTAAGTCTGATAAACTATTTTAAATACAGCCCTGACCACCAACTCAATAATGTGAAAGTGTGCTTTCCTCGCCTAAATAACAAGCAAACATCAAGATTTAGTATGAGAGGGGAGCCTGGGTGGCTCAATCATTAAACATCTGCCTTTGGCTCAGGTCATGATCCCAGGGTCCTGGGATCGAGCCCCACATTGGGCTCCCTGCTCCGCGGGAAGCCTGCTTCTCTCTCTCCCACTCCCCCTGCTTGTGTTCCCTCTCTCGCTGTGTCTCTGTCTGTCAAATAAATAAATAAAATCTTTAAAAAAAAAAGATTTAGTATGAGAATACTGATCCACTTTTTGAGCACAGAAATAGATAAAATTATTTTTTAAACCAAAAAAAGCTGTTTATATATTTGACATATATTATGATTACATATTGGAAAAATAATGAATTACTTTATCAGAAAGGACAGAGTCTGCTGTCCCCATGGTTGTTTTCTTTAATTCTTATACCTTTCTGTTTATTCCTCTCTTTCCACTCTAACAGAAATTTTTCACTGGCTAAACCTACTGGGCCTACAAGATTTCTATAGTAAGACTTTACAGTCATTTAAAATTCCAGAATTGGTTCAATATACCAGCTTCTGCATTTACCCAAACTTTCCCAAACAAACATGAAATTCAGTGAAATATATTTGAATATATTATTGATATTCTATGTAAATGTAAAATAAAAATACACTGCATTGTTTTTAATTAACATATTTATGATATTCTTGGCATAGTTTACCTCCAATACAGTTGTTAACTTTTTTGGTTTTATTTAAATTCAAATTAGTTAACATATAGTGTATTAGTAATTTCAGGCTTGAATTTAGTGTTTCATCAGCTGCTTATAACACCCAGTGCTCATTACATCAAGTGCCCTTCTTAATGCCCATCACCCAAGTACCCCATCCCCTACCCACCTCCCTATAATTGTTAACTTCTAGTAACCTATGGCAGAAATTAGTCTCCTTATGGAAGTATCCACAATGAAAGTGAGGTTATTTTAAGTAAGCATTAGAAGCTTCTTTCCTAAATAACCTCAGTGCTATTTCTCAGATAAATATTCTATAACACCAGAGTGAGATATTTTTCCAATGTATAGTTCCAACCTACTATAGTTGCTTCATAAATATGGAAGGGTATTTCTTTCCCCTTTCTTTCTTGCTCTTTCTTGCTCTTGCTCTCTCTCTCTCTTCCTAAAAATGTAAAAATGATTTGAAAAAGACAACTTTTCGGGAGAGATGAGTAAACTTCTATTCACCTTTTGCTGTATAGTAACATTAATGACTATTAGAGGCTTGTTCTAAGGTGGTGACAATGGCAATCACAGAGTGTTTACCTATAGTAGTTAAACTCAGAAAGTTGGTTTTTGTTTGTTTGTTGTTTGTTGGTGATGGTTTGTTTGTTTTTTTCTTTTTCTTTTTCTTTTTTTTTTTGTCTGTTGCAACCAATGAAATTAATAATCTGCACAGGGATACAATACGTTTCTAATGATCTAAGTAAGCTGTTGCCCTTTATTAATCTTTAAGCCTCTACAAATGTTCTAACAGAACTAATCAATGAGCTTCCATATACTGACAACTAAAGATAAAAAGATCTGCAGCAGATTATAATAATATTCAATAATATAGCAATACCAGAAAACTAAGAACATGTACTACCCTATCATTGTGAACTCAGCATCAAATGAAAATACTTACTTGGCCTAACAATTTTGAAAAACAATCTTAAAATTCTGAAGCCCTCACAGTAAAATGCAAAGTGATGCTCTAGAGAAATATAAACATGCCAAAAGATAATTAAGATGAGTAAGGTTTCAGTGGTTGCAGAGAATAAGGTTAAGAGCTTAGCCCTGGAGACAGTCTGAGTCTCCAGTCTCTGCCATTTCTTAGTTGTATTCTTAGTTCTTAGCAAGTTACTTACTCTCTCTCTACCTCAATTTTCACAAATGAAATTAGGACAAAATCAATACCTGCTTCATATGGTTGTTAGGAGTAGTAAGTGAATTAATAGTTTGTAAGCACTTCAACACATGCCCTATAATACATGAATCCTCACCAACAATCTAAAGACTTGAATAGATTTTACATGCTATTCCTATAGGAGATGATGTGGGGCAAAGAGATTAAAAACATCTGTATAAACAACAGATGGCTAAGGGAGGAGTAGGAAAGTAGTCTTTTTGGAAGGAATACTTTCTTTTACCAGTTAGATAATATAAAGAGAAAACCCTTCATTTTGGTCATTTGAGGTAAAAAAAAAAAAAAGCATTTTTTTAAACAAATCATAGTAAATAAGCATAAATATACATACCAATTATACCTATCTACAATATAATTTATTTTCTTATTTGACTTGTGGTCTATTAACATATAAATATAGCCATAGGTCTTGTTGAGGTTATACTTATAATTTTATTTAATTGCCTTAGGTTAGCTCTGAAATGTAAATAATATATCACTGAGCAGAGATTAGTGCAAGAAGCACTAAATGAGTAGCCAAGAGACCTGAATAGTAATCCAAGCTCTAAACCAGCACCAGCAGTGTGACTCCAGGCACAACAAGAGTTAAGTTGAATTCAATATCTCCCAGTATTGTATGATTCAGTGTTTTTGATGAATTAGCAATACTATCCCTATTACTATGGATACAGGTCAGTGATTTAAAATACAGTTTAAAACACTGCTTTAAAAACCACAAGGTGAATATTAACCCAAGTCTATTTGCTTTAGTTATGAGACAAATAATGCAAGACTGGAAATGTATAGACATCATTTAAAAGCCTTTACTTTCAGGCATGTGTTGTTTTCAAAACTTTCTACAGCATCTTCTTCCTGTATTGTTATCTTGATTTTTCATCAAGATACTGTGCTTTAGTCACGACTTCAAATGACTTCACGGGATTTTATCTTCTGAGGAGTTAGAGTCACCCAACAATTTCATCTTAAGATAGATTTGTACAAGATAGATATAGTTTTCTTTAAGTCAAATATCCACCTGAAACACAAAAGGAATTGATTCTACAGAGTATCACATTTAAGGCTAAAAAACCAATTCTTTATGAAACATGTAAAAATAATAAGGTATTTATTTTTGAGTGAGTTAGACATATCTAATAAACTATAGAAAACTGTTTTTGGAAATTAAAAACATTCACAGTATACAGCTATTTGAACATTTAGGAGGATGACACATTCTTTAAATACACACTTATGTATCTACATATGTTCTAGAAGTGAGTATCTCCATTTATTTAACTCCAGTATCCTAGATTTTCAGTTTCTCTGTCTGCTTTATGTAAACAAAATAATCCAATCCAACAGCTGTCTCTATTGTATTGACCAATATAGACTTCACATGCAAAGAAGATCAATTATCTATTGCTAAAATAATGCTGCATAACAAAGCACCCAAACAGAGTGGCTTAAAACAGAAATAGTTTATTATTTCTCATGGGAAATCTGGTTGGGAAAAGTAGTTATGATGATTTGGGCCATTTTTGGGTAGAATTTAGCTGGGCTTATTTATGCTTTTAAAGTTGTTTGTCAGTAGACTATTGACTATGACCGGCTGCTAGAATGGTCTCTGTGGGACACTTGGTGCTTTTCCATGTATTTACATTCTTACAGCATTCTAGCTATAGTCTCATGGTTATGGCAGAGGTTCAAGAGGAAGAAGCCCACTCAGGCAACAGGCAGCAAGAAGGCACATGCACACACTTCTCAAGCCTCTGCATGTCTCTTGCTTGTTAATAATAACCAGTTCGTCAAACAATTCACATAGGTAAACCCAGAGTCAAAATAGGAGGGCACTAAGAGTTTCAGTATTAGGATATAGGGAGATTTTAATTGGCACAATTAATGCGACACAGTAAAAAAATCTTGAAGATGACTGTGAGTTATGTAAATTTTAAGAGATACCTGTGCTCCAGCAAAATAAATTATTAAACTTATGTTACCTTCTTAACCAGTGACAAAGGATGAATCATGATTATAATAATTTTATATTTTCTGATTATAAAATTATTGGTTAATTATAAAAAATGAAATACATGAAAAATTTCTCATAAATCTACACAACAATGAAAATCTTACAAATATTTCAATAATTTTTTAACTACATGTGTATGATTAGATAGTAGAAAGGAAATAGAGAATGTACTATATATCCATATTTTTATACTGTGTATATATGTACATAAGGTGTTTATGTGTATATAATGTTTATATATACATTTGTTATATATTATATAGATGTGAACATACACATGCACATGTATACATGCATACACACACATGCCCTTGCACACCTATATATTCTCCTTATCACAAACATTTCTCCACATCATTAAAAATTACTGAAGCACTCCTTTATTTTTTTTTTATTTATTTTTTTTTAAAAGCTTTTTAAGATTTTATTTATTTGAGAGAGAAAGAATGAGAGACAGAGAGCATGACAGGGAGGAGGATCAGAGGGAGAAGCAGACTCCCTGCCGAGCAGGGAGCCCGATGCGGGACCCGATCCCGGGACTCCAGGATCATGACCTGAGCTGAAGGCAGTCGCCTAACCAACTGAGCCACCCAGGAGCCCTGAAGCACTCCTTTAATTCAGCATCACATTTATCAAAATGCTTATGTACTATTGGGATCTTAAAGTACTTTTAGTTTTAAACTGTTATTAATAAAGCTAAATTACACATTTTAATACATATTTTCTAATTCTAATTTTGTTCAAGATGATATCTTAGAAGTCAGATTATTGTATCAAAAATATAAATGTTGCTAAATTTATTAACATATCATATGATACTATATTGCCCATAAAAATGTTCTTATAATTTACCCATCTAGCAACAGTCCTGAAAATACAGACTTCCCTCTATTCTCAACAAAGCACGGTCATTTAATTTGCCAATGCCAAAGTCAAATAGGTTTTTCTTCTTTTTTGCAATCTTTACCAGTTTTATAGCTTCTGTCAAATGACTTAACCTTTGTCTGCTTCAAGTTCCTCATATGAAAAATTGGAATGACAGTCTACTTCATAGGGAGATTTGGTGAGGATTAAAATAGTGAGCATAGTTTGCTCAAGCAAAATTTTTGCTGAGCATATTTTTAGGCACAAAGCAAGTGCTCCAAAGTGTTTTATAATTTTTATCACTAGCAGTATATTTGTTGATTTGTATCTGTTATGAATTGGGCAGTTAAGTATTTAAAGTATTTTTTCTATTCGGATGTTCCTTATTTTCTTATCAACATATTGGAGCCCAAGCATATAAACTTATTGTCAAATTCCTAACAATGATTTTTTTCAGTTTAACACTTAAACCTTGTTTACAGTGTTATTATATGCAGAATTTTTACATTTTTGTGTCCAAATAGGTTATTCTTTTCAAGCATATATTTTTTTTTCTTATACTTAGATCTTCACCAAAGGTGAGATACATATATATTTTTATTACTATTATAACTATTTATATTAAAATTATAAATTAATATATCTGGATTTTTCTGTACCATAGGGGTATCATTTATTTACTAATTCTTATAGAGCTGTTGGGTAACTTACCAAATTATTCCTTGTAATGAGTTTAATACAATAAATGGCAAAAAAATAAGTTCTTAGTGTATGTTAGCTATAGATTTATAAATATTAGCTGTAGATCAAGCCCTACTCATTCCAAATGTTTCTTTTATAATATCCTAAATTATTTCCCACAAAAATTTTAGAAAATTGCTACTCTATACAACTAAAAAAAAAATAGGGAGGTTTGGAATCAAAGTGAGATCACGCACAGGCCTTAACTGGTGGGCTGTTTCTTTTAAAACAAGCTGATCCATTCAGTGAAATACAAGAAAACAGAATGAATAGGGGAACCATGAGTTTTACTTCTTGAGGGGAAAAAAGTGACAAGCTGTCATTCACACACCAAGTATTTACCTGATTTAAAAGATGCCTCAGCTTATCAAGGCCTTGCCACACCGTCATGTAAAATGTTCATGGATACATACCACTAGTACCAAGTGATGCAGATATAAAATATAGGACTTGCTGAGGAAAAACTTCATAGCAGAGGACAACTGATCCCCCAAACTCATTATTCTATGGTTTAGCCTGAGCACACTTAGTCTATGAATGTTATAGCCAAGTTCCAGGAGAAAGGTATCCCATCTACATCACACCCTCTATATTTTTTAGTTTGAGGGAAGCAGAAATGACCCATGTAATAACTATGTAACAATAAAAACTGACTAGCCAGAGAACTCTCCTGGTTAAAATTAGGAAGGCTTGGGAGCACAGTAAGTAGTGCTAATCCATTCTTCTATTGAACTAACTCAGACTTGGGGAGCCAAATCCTAGGCCACCAAAAGAAGGGAGATGAAACTTCAGGACCATCCATCTGGACATGTTGATTGATTATATGGATTGCTACCCATAACTGTGGCTTTTAGGAAAAGCAATTTTATATACAGCCAAGAATACTCTGTATCCATAAAGCCTGACAAAATTATACAATTGCAATAATACAGTCAGGAGAAGAAAAAAACAATTTGATCCTCTCACAGAAGATGTATTAAAACAATGATGCTATTCAGTATGGTTACCAAGTGTAATAATTCTGCCTGGCCCTTGAAGACCAATGGTACTTGAAGCTTTCTGTGGACTGTAGAGGCTTAGATAAGAAAGTATTATGACTATTGTGACTTATACTACTTACCCCCTAATTGTGAGTGTGTCATCGGTACTAGAATACTGGTATTTCGCTTTGGGTATTGCTGATTTTTTCTTTTCTTTCTTTTCCTCCCTTCTTTCCTTCCTTCGTCCCTTCCTTCCTCCCTACTTTCTTCCTTATGCAAATGCTGTTCACTGTTGAGCCATGTAGAATACCTATGATTACTTTTCCTTTTATCTCTAATTTTCTGTTTTCTGTGTAGCCAAAGTATGTCTCCTTTTTATTTGTTTAGTTTTTTTTAAAATATAACATTCCAAAATTTATCCCAAATTACCATATCCCACCCCACATTCCCTGCTTGTCATAATCTCCTCTCATTACTTTTACACATAACATATTAGGTATTCTCAATTAAATATTCTTAGAGACATCACTCTTAGAAACTTCTGACTTGCTTTAATGGCCAATGTTCTCTGAGTCTGCTATTCTATTCTTACTCTGGGGTCTTCCTTTATTTTCATTTTAAGTTGTTCCTTCTTTTCTTTCTTGCTTTGAATCCTGTGTCTTCCTATTCTTGTTTCACTTCCTCATTTTATCTCATTCAGTAGCTTTCTTAAAAAGGATGCAAAGGATGAAAATTAATTTGCATGTCTTAAGATATCTCCAGTTGATCACTATACTTATTTGATGTTTTAGTTTGGTATAGAATTATGGATTGGAAATTTTTTCCCTTATGATTTTGAAGGCATTATTTCATTTTCCTTGATTTCTAGTATTGCTTTTGACAAACCTGAAACCTATCTGCTTGTTGATTCTTAGTATATAAACTGTTTTTTTTTTCTCTTTTTCTGTGGAAATTTTTAGATCTTTTCTTTATTCCCAGTATTCTGAAATTTTCACTGATGTTCCTTGACTTAGCTGCATTCTTTATCTCTTGTGTTCAGCTTTTTCAGGTTTTTTAGTTATAGGAAATTATTTTAAGTTTATTCTTTGATTTTCTTTCTACTATTTCCCCTTTTCTCTGTTTTAGAACCCCTGTTTTATAGATGTTACATCTTCTGGGGGATTCTCTATTTCCTTATATTTCCTCCTGTTTTTTGTTTTTGTTTTTGTTTTTGTTTGTCTTCTGTTTGGGAGATGTGTTTACCTTGATCTTTCAGTCATTTGCTTAGCTTTTAATTTCTCCTATCACATTTTTAATTTCTGAGAGTTCTTGTTGTTTTCTAATTATACCTTACTTAATAGCATTGTATTTTTACTTTATAGATGCAGTATCTCCCCTCCTCTAAGTATATTAATGGCGGATGGTTGTTGCTCTTTGAAGTTTTCATTTTCCTAAATAGCCTGTGTTTCGCCAAGTTTCTTTCTTTCCTTATTTGTTTGCTGTCTTCTTGTTTGTCATTCATTTTAACAGCTTTCTTCAGATATCTAGTCATCTTTGGCTATCTGCTCATTTTTAAGGATAGGACCTAAAAAACTAATTGAAACTCTCTGTATGTCTATGTGTGTTCACTTGCATTTTAAGGTTACAGTTCGGGCCACTTTGTGAGGGAAGTCTTGGTGTTGGTTTCTTCAAGTCTTATTCTTGAACTGGTTAGATTTCTCATGTAAGATTCTTCCAATATCTTACCTGGAGATTATGACTGTCACTGGTAGTTCCAAGCGGAGAAAAAAAGCTGGAAGTCTCTGCATTTAAGTTATAACTATTTGTTTAGTACCCTTGACTCCAGTATAATACTCTATTGCTCAATTCTTCCTGATGCTTGCGTATTTAGAGATCTTGATTTTATTCATTCTTCACAATAAACTTGTGGTTTTCTGGCGGGATCAGTTAGGGGTATCTTCACAACTAGATTTGGGGGGAACATCTGGGAGCCTGTTTCTTTAAACCTTTTTTATGGACAGTTTTCAACATAACAAAATGGATAGAAGAGTATAATGAACTCCCATCTTCCTAAAACCCAGCTTCAGTACTTATCAGTATTCTTCCAATTTCATTTATTTTAAACATACTTTTCACCCATTCTTCCATATTCAGCCCTGACTTTTCCCCTCTTCCAGAGATCCTGATACACCCAATCCCTGAACTTTTTGGATTTTTTTTTCGGTATAAACTGGTTTGCTTTTTGTTTTTTGTTTTCCCACACCATTATAACTTACAGTGCTTACCCCTAATTGTGAGTATGTTGTCAGTACTGCATTTGGTATTTTGCTTTGCATATTGCCAATGCTTTATTTCTTAAGGCCCTCCAAAAAGACAAAAAAAAAAAATAAGATTCCCTGCCTTTAGCTTGGTATGCTTAGCAACCTATCATCAATGGGTTGAGGGAATGTTGGTACAATATGAACTGTTGGTAGCTGTATAAACATTCTGAAGATAAACTGTTTATCCTTCATCTACCAACTACAAATAAACTGGAAAACCAATTACCTCTTTAAAAATTGGAGAAAACACATTCTACATCTGGGAATTTGCTACAGCCTTTATACCAAATAACTAGATATCTAAATTTGAACGGAGTCCCTTAGACCAAGAAACCTTAAATACAGTCAAGGCAATGATAAATTAAGCTCTTCCCTGGAGTCTCTTAACTTTTTTTAGCCTCTATGAAATTGCAGATATTACTTGCCAACCTCAGGGTGACTAGAACTTTTGTCATCAAGACTCAGTTGGTATTTGTCCAGTTTGGATTGTAGACTCTAGGATTTCCTACCTGTCTTTAGTAGCTACTACTATCTGGTCTGTTACAGGATCTTTATGGAAACCTATTTCCTTATTTTAGAAAAGGGCATGGTTATCCTAAGTCAGAGAGAGAAAGACAAATACAGTAGTATTTCACTTATATGTGGAATCTAAAGAACAAAACAAACAAATAACAAAGAGAAATAGACTCATAAATTTAGAGAACACACTAGTGGTTGCCAGAGGGAGGGAATTGGAGGGATAGGTAAAATAGGTGAAGGGGATTAAGAGGTACAAATTTCCAGTTATAAAATAAATAAGTTATGGGGATGGGAAGTGCAGCATAGGGAATAGAGTCAATAATATTGTAATAACTTTAGTGACTCATTGAGGTGAGCCTTTCCTAATGTACATAATTGTTAAAACACTATGTTGCATATCTAAAACTCATATATGTCATCTACACTTCAATTTAAACAATTTTTTAAAAGTCATAGTTTTCCAACCTGTCTCACTTTGAAATGAGTCTCTCTGATGTAAAATCATATAATGTGGGACAAACCCCTAGAGGTTCCATTTTCTTAAGAAAATTATGCCTCTAATTAAGAGATAAAACTGACCCCCTTAGCCATTTTCATAAATGTGACTAAGTACTCATTAAAAACAGAGATAATCTCCTAACAACCCACCTCTGAGATGGATGAACCAATAAAATGCTGTCCCATAATAGCAATGAATTGCCAATAGCAAACAACATTGAATTCTTCCTATAATGGGCTGAACATCACATGATATTCTCAGCTATAGATAGATTACCTATTTCTACATTTATACAGACTTATAGGTCAAAACAAATAACTGTATAATAAGGCTAATGGTCCAACAGGCACTGAATTACTAAGATGGCCATATAAGTTTTCTTTCTATGAAAACAGATACAGCAACAGGCTCATATGCTAAATCTTTATGTTGCACATGTGTATGTATGTGCACACTTTTAAAGAAAAACATTTGGACTGAGAAATCCAAATCAAATATTTGTGGCCATTATCCTTATAGCCCACTGGATCAATAACAAATCTTATCATAGTAATGAAATCCACAACAATGGACTGGTTGCCCTGCAGACGATAGTGCCACAGCCATGCCAGCTTCTCTAGCAATAACCTCCACAAGAACATGAATTTCAACTATTTCCAATTATTTTTGTGTTATATATGATCTTACCCTCTTTGTCTTAGATGCGCTGTCAGGTAGCTGAGAGTCAGTGAGGGTTATGTGTGTTCTCGCTCTCTCTGTATATCTCCCTTTCTTTCTTATTCTCTCCCCCTCATCTTCTCTCCCTCCTTCCGTACATCATTCCCACCCCACTTTTGCATTGGGCTCAGAAGATAGATAGACAATTTACATAACCTCAGGGAAAAGTTGGGTAGGTCATATTGCTCAGATCAAGAATACCTAAACAGACATGAATTTGGAGACTTTTTTTTTTTTTCTGGAAGTTCTACAGGTCCCTCTTCTGCTCACAGATGTTGTTTTTGATTAAAAAAAATGTGACTCTGGGTCCTGTGAGCCTCTTCACTCCAGAAAAAGAAAAAAGGAGTTTGGTTAATCCCCCAGGGGGATATCCTTCATCAGGGTAGATAACAGGCCTTGATTGGTTTATTATGAACAAGACTGACTATTGTAGAAAAATGAATGTAGGGAATTCATTGTGGGACTGAATGAGTAAAAATCTCTCTCTTTCCCTATTACAGATGTGGATGAACTGCCACAAATGATCTCCCATGGCTGTTTCATAACTGACCTCTTAAAGTTGATAGATCTATTACTTGTCCTCTGGCCAAGCATTGGGGATCTTATTGATATTAAACTCTCAGGAAAATTACAGAAACTTCTCTGAAACAGAGACCATTTTACAGCCCAACCTGGTGATCAATTAAAACAGATGGAGATACTTATACATAGAGAACCCTCAAAGGTTACAGGGTGAATTGATGAGAGATATACTTGGGGATATATACCTTCTTCCTTTTCGTGATTGAGCAGGTCTGAAATTACTCAACAGAAGAACAGATTAGAAACAATCACTAGATTGCTAAGACTCCCTCTTTCTTTTTTTTTTAAGATTTTATTTATTTATTTGAGAGAGAGAGAATGAGAGATAGCATGAGAGAGAAGAGGGTCAGAGGGAGAAGCAGACTCCCTGCCGAGCAGGGAGCCCGATGCAGCACTCGATCCCGGGACTCCAGGATCATGACCTGAGCTGAAGGCAGTCGCTTAACGAACTGAGCCACCCAGGCGCCCAAGACTCCCTCTTTCTAAGAAAGTCACATCACTAACTAGAGTGCTTCCATTGCTACATAGTCTGATAATATATTCTGCCTCCTAGTCCATTAAATATGTGAAGCATCATTTTGAATGTAGCTCTTCACTGATATATGTCATGCTGTATACAAACTATTCATGGTCATCCTAGATTTTAAGATATTGAAAGTTCAAGGCATAGTGTATACTGTACTACTTGTGTTTTTGAGTTCTCTCCTCCTGTTTTATATCTTCTCTTAGTTCTAATGGTATACATCCTAAACCCTTGCATAACATCCACCCAGTTAAGCATTGCGTCATGTGTGAGTGCTAGCAATTCCTGAGACAAAATAGTTTTGGGTCCTAAAACCCTAAATATGCCCTTTTCAATCCTCCCTGACAGAACTGTTATAAGAAAGTGTTCTAATTTGCAAAGAATGTCCACATTTTA
This sequence comes from Callorhinus ursinus, assembly GCF_003265705.2. Taxonomy (NCBI): domain Eukaryota; kingdom Metazoa; phylum Chordata; class Mammalia; order Carnivora; family Otariidae; genus Callorhinus; species Callorhinus ursinus. The sequence goes on from NW_027397069.1 coordinate 33,673,429, forward strand.
CTAGGGGAAAAAAGTACAAAGCCATTGATAATCAATAAATCAATATTGGAGATTTACTGGAATTTTTTTCTGGTCCATATGGGCCACTTTGAGGGGATGGAGTAAAATTTTCTTTTATAGAATGATTTCTCTACTGTTATTCATCTTGAGTAAGAAAGAGTGAAAGGCTTCTTTGTTTTTGGGCTAAGGGCTACATCACATTTTCTTTGAAGAACAGAGGCTCTACAGTTTGAGGCTTAAAGACTGCAATAATATTTCTATGGGTAAAAGGTAAGTAAATTATGCCCCACTATATTAATGTTAATGAAGGAGTAACTAGCAACACCATACATTCCGGCCCCCCACCTCCCCCACTGGTAGGAAATTTAGTAGCATCATCAGAATACTTGTCAGCAGTCAGTAGAACTAGAGAGCAACACAGAAAAATAGGGAAGACCTTTATGTGTTGTAGTGGTCATTATCTGGACAACTTGCTCATAGCACCAACTGTTGTGAACATCCTACAGATAAAAAATGGAACCTCCACCCAAAACTTGCTTCTGATGAAAATGATGATAACACACACCTGAAGAGATTGTAAAAAGGTTAAGGCTTTGTAGGGAAAGCAGAGTGGCTCCCAAATAGGTCCAAAAATAATAAGGAAACTGGCTTGAGGGTTTTTTTTTTTTTTAAGATTTATTTATTTATTTATTTATTTATTTATTTATTTATTTATTTGACAGAGAGAGGCACGGCGAGAGAGGGAACACAAGCAGGGGCAGTGGGAGAGGGAGAAGCAGTCTTCCTGTGGAGCAGGGAGCCCGATGCAAGGCTCGATCCCAGGACCCTGGGATCATGACCTGAGGAGAAGGCAGACGCTTAACGACCTAGCCACCCAGGTGCCCCTGGTCTGAGGTTTTATGGTGGCTGGGGCTATGGCAGGAGTAAGAATTTCCCAAAGGCAGAGACTTTTATGATTTGAAATTCTCACTGGTGCTAAAAGGAGTATCCACATTTTCTTATCAGTTTTACCATATGTGGAACAGAAAGGGAAGAAGAGTGAAACCTAAAATCTATCAGTATCAAACATTAATAAATGGAATCATATTCTTTTTTAATACATATATTCAATAATCCACTCATTTCCTTCCATGTGGAATCTATTTTTTTTTTTTACTGATAAGTTTACTGTCTCTTTAGTTTTGCCTCTTCCAGAATGTCATGTTGTTAGAATCTTACACTATATGGCCTTTTCAAATGGACTTCTTTCATTTAGTGACATGAATTTAAAGTTCCCTCATGTTTTTCCTGGTTTGAAAACTCTTTTTCCATTGCTGTGTAGCACTCTTGTGTGGATGTACCACAGTTTATCCATTATCAAAAGATAATCTTGGTTGCTTCCAACAGTTGGTATTTATGGATGAAGCTTGTATAAACACTTGTGTCCAGTTTTTTGTGTGGACATAAGCATTTAATTCAGTTAGTAAATATCTAAGAGCACAAATTCTGGATCATATAATAAGATTATATCTACATTTGTGAGAAACTACAGAACTATTCCATAACAGCTGTACCACTTTGCATTTGTACCAGCAATGTATGAGAATAAAGTAACCAGTTTATAATCTCTCATTTTAATTTACTTAAATCATTCACATTTTTCTCTTTGTCATAGACAATTTGAATCATTCTCCTCAATATCTATATCTGAATATATACACTAATAGTATGCAAATATGTGTTCTTTCAACATCTGAACTTCCACAGGTATCTAAACAATCTGCATTGGGAGAAGACTAACATTCATCATGGACCATTATCAACACTACATGGTGCAGAGGATTCACATTTTTATCAGCAGAATAAACCTTATGAAATAGATATAATAATAAAATAGAAACTTACAGAGATTTAGTGAGTTGTTTAAGACCATATCGCTAAGTGACATTCAAACCCAAGGATACACAGCTTTTGAGCTGATGTTCTTTTCACCTCATCCTACAGCCTTTCCACACTAATGATGAGTCACTCTCTCGTGGATTTGAAAAATGTTAAAGTGGAGAAGTAAATTAGATGGGAACTGTAACTGCATACATAAGTAGAATTGATGTGTGCCTCCACCACATATGTTAAGTTTACAACCACACTTGGAGCAAGTTTCTTTTCCTGGGTTTTGTCTGGGCTTCCTGTGAAGACTCTTTTTCACTCTATTCTACCCCATTTGAACGATATTAAAGGATCATCTCTTTATGATACCCACATTTTGTTAACATCATTTACTTTGGAGAACAAAGTTTGTTGTAATTGTGGTCAAAATTACTAATATTTTCCCCCAGAAGGAATAATGTCATTAATCAGTATTTCAGAGGCTTTACCTGGAAAAATTAATGTCCATGGACTTAATGCAGTCAACAGAGTTATCATTTATCTTCTCTCTCATCTTACAGATTGGAGCTGACAAAAAGCAATCAGTAGATTTCATATATAAACCCGTATATCTGTTGAAAAGAAAATCTGTCAAAACTCTTTCCATGTTCCTGAGTGACCACCATTACTGGGCATAGGTGCTGATGTCTGCCACATTGCCCACCACTTCAGGTTGTTTCTGGCAATGTCTACTGTCATTTTTTATCTCTTCTTTGGGTATTAATAGTATATTAGGAAAAGAGTTTGATGTATTTATATCTCCACCAAAAGTTGGAAAACAAGTGATATACCCCAAGGTTAATGTTATATGAGGAATTGGAGAGGGCATATTTCTTTGCAGAGATAAAAAAAAAATCCCATATGTTTAATGCACATCTGAATATAGACATTTTAGACATTTGGATTTATAATCCTTATTTTACATGATTCTATTTTGTTCACTTATTCTTTATTTTAGATCATGTATAATACTGTAATATTCTATACTGTGCTATGTTATACTAAAGAAATATACATTTGCATAAATTTTCAAATATATTGATATTATTGAAAGTTGGTGTTTATATGTTGTTTCATAGTAAAGCATTTACAAACAAAAAATGAACTATGTGCTCTAAACTGATTTATAATGTATTATTTACATATGGGTAGTCTGATGGAAGTTTCTTCATCATTTTAGAATTTGTAAGCACATGGATTATTTTTCACAATTCAGGTTCTCATAGCAACATGTTTATTCAAATATTTTACATGATAAACACAGATTATATACTCAGAGACATTCTACACACAGCTATGTTTATTTGTATTGGTGTTAATTAATTTATGATGAAATTAAGGTTAAGAAGTTTAGCAAAAATCTTTGTGCTTTAAAATGCCTGTAAGATGGGCACCTGGGTGGCTCAGTTGTTTGGGTGACTGCCTTCGGCTCAGGTCATGATCCTGGAGTCCCGGGATCGAGTCCGCATCGGGCTCCCTGTTCGGCGGGGAGTCTGCTTCTCCCTCTGACACTCTTCCCTCTTGTGCTCTCTATCTCTCATTCTCTCTCTCAAATAAATGAATAAAATCTTAAAATAAAATAAAATAAAATAAAATGCCTGTAAGAAATAATCAAAAATCAGAATCACTTTGTTTTAAAAGTGCTTTTCACACTTAATGCTGCAGTGCTTTTTATTTTTTTATTTTTTTATTTGTTTTGCTGCAGTGCTTTTAAATCATTGTCTACTAATATTCAAAATAGATACCAATAAAAGTAAATCTTTTCTCAGTCATCTTCTTAATATTTGTATTTAGACATGCTAGTTTAGTTCAGGAGGATGCACATTTCATTTTTATTAACTTATTTTATATCATGTTTATCCAGGGTTTATGACTGCAAAAGTAAACAAAATCTTATACACTGATAAGGTATGTGTTTTCACATGGCCATGTCTTTTAGTTTGAAATTTAGAGACAGTTTTGATTACTGAATCATTGTCACAATCTAAAGAAGTTTATGCCAACAGTCATTAGTCTTCAAAATTTTGATCTTAGTCAGTAAAATTTCTTAAGGAATGACCTCAAAATATATTTATGTATATGCTTATTTTTAAAATGTTTTATTCTATACTTGGAATGTTGTGTTAAAATATTTTTACATTATGAAAGATAACCAAAAATATAAATTAAAATGGTAAGATAAAAGTAACATAAATGCTTTAAAATATTTTCTATTATTAAGATAAAAGAAATCTGTTTTCTTATATAAAAATCTTGTTGAATTTAAATCTTTGGTTTCACATGTGGTTTATTCCACTCTATGTATCAACACATATATGTTTTCCAGTTTAGTTTCAAATCATGTTGAGTTTATTGTTAAAGGCAGCATGATTAAATATGCTTCACTATATTTTAAAGTTTTGGCATAAAGCTTCATACTCTGGAGGTTTATTTTGATAATTGTATTTTAATGGTTACCATATCTGAAAAATAGATTTCAGAGATAAATGGATCCAAATGGAATACATTATTAGCTGTGTTTCCTAAATTATGATGATCAGGTTCCATATCAATCTAACCATTCTGAAAATAATTTTGTTAAAATTTTGCTTGTAAAGTTTCATTCTTCCTCCTGTCATTCGATTGTTCTTATAAAGTAATGGGAAATGCAATGCTTTTTTTGCTTTTATATTTAGAGCAAATCTTTCTTTGAAAGACTTTTAAATAGATTAAAATCCTTTGTTTACAGATTTTTAAGTATGTGACTATGAGAGGGCTTTTATAAATGACAGAAATCTCATTATAAATAACAAAGTGAAATACCAAGGAAACTATTCTAAGCAACTATTTAAAAGTTCTCTCTCTTTTCATAAAATGTGTTTTTACTAAAAGAAAGCAGAACTATTATTTTCACATTCATGTTTAAAAACACCATCTGAATCTGGGGCACCTGGGTGGCTCAGTCAGTTAAGGTTCCGACGTTTGGTTTTGGCTCAGGTCATGATCTCACGGGTGGAAGGATCAGTCCCTGCGTTGGGTTCCACATTGAGTGGTGAATCAGCTTGAAGATTCTCTACCTCTGTCCCTCCCCCCACGCATGCTTTCTCTTTCTCTCTCTCAAATAAATAAATAAATAAATAAATCTTTAAAAAAAAAATCTGAATCTTAAAGAGAATGATGAAACATTTTAAAACTTAAGTAGTATACTACAAATTATCATCAGTTTTATACTATAATTTTGCTGGTGATTCATTACACAAATGTTGAGAATGTTCAACTTTGTTATTTTCTTGTTTTCTTGTTCTTATATTCAAACCCTGTTTCATTGCAAAGTTCTCTATGTCCTGTGCTGATTTTGTGCATATTAGATTAGTTACATGTTAAATCGGTAAATCCTCATAAGCAGAAACAGACAAACTGTAATAATGTGGAAAGCAAATGAATAAATGAAGTAATGTCCCCACAATGTGAAAAATCCTACCTATCATAAATGATACATCACCTTCTTATGAGATATGAGATGGCATTAATATCAATTCATGAATTAAATACTAGTAAAGTTTAATTTCCTTATGTTATCAACTGTGTGTGAGAGAGAGAAAGAGAGATGAGAGATATAGAGAGATTTTTTTTTTTCTGTATCACAATGGCTAGTCATGCTCCACATTCGGGGTATATGCCTCTAATCAGTGATGTGTTGGCATAGACTACTAACTAAATGCATCATTTAAAAATCCCAAGCTTAGAACATATTTCCCAGCTATTATTAAAAATAACACGATTGTAAAATTCTCAGGAATAATGAGTTTACCTCATTTTTATCTTATCTCTCATTAGACCTAATAAGATACATAATATGCATTCCACAGTGTAGGTCCTAGTCAATATTGATTGATAATTCAGTCAAACAAATTGGTAAGGCATACTCCTAAATCATAGATTTTGAGTTACTTGCATATAGAGCTCACACAATGCAAATTGTCTGAGAGAATCTTTGTTATACATATATATTTTTTTAGTAATTCACAAGCTTGTGCAGTAATTTGCCTTTCCCAGGAGTAATTCCTTCTGCAGCTGACTTAGAAGACTTTTAAATAATTCAAAATGGATTTTCTGAAGAGAAAAATAGTATTTCAAAAAATACTCTTAAAATTTTGGTATGGTTGCCTACTGCATCAGATTCACCTTGACCTATCAAATCAAAATATGATGTTAGAGAACAATGATCAGCATTTTTAACAATCTCCTCTAGGACATTTTTAATCAGACTGGAGTTTAACAAACACTGTTTCAAATAGTCTCAGTATCATTTCAAATCAGAGCTCAGTACATTACCCACTTTGTATGTGACAAAGCCAAACTCAAGCACTCTAACTCTGGAATCTGTGCTCTTAAATCACTGTTATTATGTCCCTTGATACACTCCCCCTAACATTCTTGCATCCCAATGATTTTTAAATGCTTTCTCAAATACACCAAAGATTTCTGCTATCTCAAGTTTCCTCTCCTGAACCAGTATTCTCAAATTAACCGACCCCAACAAATTGTTGCACATACACTGAATTAAGAATATTTTTAAGTGATCCAAAAATAAACCAATGTTGGGGTGCCTGGGTGGCTCAGTTGGTTAAGCAACTGACTTCGGCTCAGGTCATGATCCCAGGGTTTTGGGATCGAGCCCCGCACCAGGCTCCCTGCTCCGTGGGAAGCCTGCTTCTCCCTCTCCCACTCCCCCTGCTTGTGTTCCCTCTCTCACTGTGTCTTTCTCTGTCAAATAAATAAATAAAATCTTTTAAAAAAAATGAACCAATGTGGACAAATTAAGCCTGATCTAAAGATTTATTTTGTTTTCTTTGGTAAAATATTCTCATAATAATATCATATTAGGTACCAGAGTTTTGCTCAATAGACAATGTATTTTTGCAGTTTGCTCCGTATATTAAGTCATTCCTAATGGTTTAGCATTCTGTTCTAGGAGCCTTTTGGACTTTTCGTTAGTTCCTGACTAAATGCATAGTGTGCCTTTAGAGGAATTTTGAGCTTCCCCTTGCAAATAATCTCTTCCTGAAGAGGTCAAAGGACACTGGAGAGTTGATCCAGATGTAGAACAGGCAAAGCAATAACCACAGTGCTCTTCCCTAAGCTTTCATTCCAAGCATACAATCCAATGCCTATATTAACTTAGAGATCATTTTTACTCTTAGGTGCTCACTTTGTCAACTATCAACAAATGATCCTTTTTGGCCTCATATCACTTGATGTCCCCTGCCTATCCAAGTTCTTTGTTCACCTAAAATTTAACCTTTCTCATAAATTATTCTGTTACATCATGCCATGTTGTATTGTGTTGTATTATATTGTATCAGTCTTTTATATCATCCCTTGGTGCCTACCAAATTACCAAGTGCAATAACAGATTTAGACAAATTAAATTGTGCTAATGTTCATGGAAGAGGGTTTGGAAAATTGCTGACAAATCAGGTGATTATTGTATAATGGAATAAATAAGTAAATGAAAAAACTGGGCTCTAATGTTCCTTCACAGCTTCTCAGATAAGAGATATACATCTTAATCATAATAATTTGAAAGAAATGTTTCTAATTATCTACCTTAAATTATTAGACAAGTAAATAAGATAAATTGATAAAAATTTGATAGGAGTGGGGTGACTGGGTAGCATGGTTGATTAAGTCTCTGACTCTTGATTTCAGCTCAGGTCATGATCTCAAAGTCATGAAATCAAGCCTGGGGTCAGATTCTGCGCTCTGCATGGAGTCTGCTGAAGGCCCTCTCTTCCTCTCTTTCTGTCGCTCCACCCCCACCTTTCTCTCTCTCTTAAATAAATAAGTCTAAAAAAAAAGTTTGATGGGAGAATGGAGGATATGCATAATGTCTTTTGAAAGAGTATTTTGGGGAGTCATGCTAGTGTCTTCCAGAATAATTTGGTTTATGGAGAGATTACATTTTCTTTAGAATAGTATTTTTCATATTGAAAGTACATTCGACCAAATGTTTTTCATAACTTATTTCAATAAATATGTCATTTTATATTTAATTTTCTTTAAGAATATAAACTAAATAATTTCCTGCTTAAAACATACTAAATACAAAAAGTATGTAACCAATATGGGTAACTAAGACCGGACAATCAACTTTAGGTCATATGTATAAAAGATAACTAGAGAAAGAGCTCCTAATAGATGAGTAACAATTCACTTTGTCTCCACATGTAAATATTTTTACCTAATTGTCTGTATACTATCATCTATCTATCTATCTATCTATCTATCTATCTATCTATTAAAAAATACTTAACTGGATATGAATGGGTGCCTACTGTATGCATCTAATTTAAGCAAAAAGAAAAATAAAGTTTCCTCATTGATTATATGCACATTTATAAAATATTTTTATGGGGCGCCTGGGTGCCTCAGTCATTAAGCGTCTGCCTTCGGCTCAGGTCATGGTCCCAGGGTCCTGGGATCGAGCCCCTCATTGGGCTCCCTGCTCAGCGGGAAGCCTACTTCTCCCTCTCCCACTCCCCCTGCTTGTGTTCCCTCTCTCTGTGTGTCTCTCTCTGTCAAATAAATAAATAAAATCTTTAAAAAATATTTTTATTTAACGAGCAAGTATTAAATACTCCTTTATATTTTACTTATGTAGACTCAAAGAGATTTCACTTTTTTACAAGTAATGTTTCTTTTTAAACAGAGAAGTTAAGCTAGAAATTTCGTGTTCATTTTCAAATACTTTGGAATCTCTGAATATTTACAAACTTCTGTTGATTTTTATTTATACCAAGTTGAAGGATTTTTAAATAATGAAGCACTTTTTTTAAACTTAATAGGTTATATCAATTAAGTTTTGAGCAGTGTGCCTGCATTGCACCTAACTATAGTCAACCTACCTTAGAGAAAAATCAGAACTGTCATAACTTGTATTTTTCTGTGAATTGAAGAAGATGGAAATGGTGTATGAGGTTGAGGAGGTCAGGTATAATCTGTCTACCCAGAAACCTCCACCTAATGAACAGTTATGATAAGCTTAGCCCATTTTATCTTAGGTAGTAATACAAACCCAGATTTTAAAAAAGTCTATCTTGTCACCAACAATTCCTATCACACATGACTTTAAGCAGTTTATATATATATACCCAGTAACACTAATTCAGTCATTTTTATTCTTAACTACATTGCCTTGAATTCTTATGCAGAATATAATATTTTCTTAAATGTCATTCTGTGTATCTTTATCAATATAACTTATGTGATCTCGCTAATGAACAAATTCAGGCAAGGCTTTTAAGGCAATAGGAAACTTCAACAATAGAATCTTAGTGCAATTGTTGAAATATTCAAATTTAGAGCAAGTTCTAAATCTACTGCTGTTTAAAAGGAAATTTGATATACCACTTTTTCCCCCTTGTAAACATTTCTGTTAATTGCTCAGAGTTTGAAAAAGCTTTACTTCATCCTGGCAGTTCCCTAGAGCTAATAGTCCTTGGCTAGGTTTAGTAATTGTGGCAGAATGCCAGTTACAGTACATGATGAGTGAAATATCTGCTACAGCTGTCACAAAGCAACAAAAGTCACAAAACATTTAAAAGCCAGAGGCTTAGAATTAGATTTCTCAGTGAATATGTAAACAAGACTTTATATCTCAAACTTATCTATAACATTGAGAAATATGTTCCCATATTAAAAACTACCAAAATTGTCATATTTCATTATTTGATCTTCACTAATATTTCATGATCAATGCACAGAGGAATAGACAACACACTAAAAAGAGAAGTTGCCATTATTATCATTTATTTATAGAATTAGAAACATGAGTATAGCTTTTCTGTATTCCTGGAAATGCATAAATTGGTGTACATATAATTAGGTATGTATACTATACAATGTATAAATGACCTATCTAAAGGGTATTTGTAATCTTAAACATTTTCAAAGTGAGTTAGGGGAGGTAAGGAAGTTTCAGTTATAATCAGAAGATATTTATAGCACATATTATTTATTGCCCAAGGCATCAAAAATCACAGAATTTCCCATTATATACTTATTTGGAGAAAATAATCATATATTTTGCCCCTCACTTTTTAAAATTATGTCAGCTACTTTGATACTCAAAGATCTGAAGGTGTAGGATTCCTTATGTGTCTTATTTTTGTTGGGGGAGAACATAAATAATCCTGACAATTTTCTCATTCTTTCTCAGAGGAAATTGCACATGGACCCTTCAACATATTTTATCTTCTACCCCCCAAAACACAAACACACTCACATACACACACACATACATATGTGTGTGTATACAATTTCTAATTTAAATTGACAATATAAAATTCCACTGAAAGGTTATTTATATATGTAATTTTTCATAATAATAGGTCTACATTGTCTGTTTTCTTTTACATGCATGAGCCATGTTTTGTGTGTTTTCCCAAAGAGCTAAATAAATCATAGAGGAAATAAAATAAAAGTTGTAGAGAAGAAAATATAAACAACCATTGGGTAAAGGTTCATATTGCTAAACACATTTGGTTTTGTCATTACCCTTTTATATTTGACAACATTTTAGCCCAGAGATTTTAAGGAACTGTCCAAGGTCAAGAGGAGAATGATAGAGTCCAGATTTGCATTTTCAGGATATATACTTTGTATGGATTGTTACTTTCTCAAATCAGCAGGCTAGTTACTAGTGTAAACCTTCACATCTATATAATGTGACCCTATGTGATCATGTGCAATCTCTGAAAGCAAAATAATATTCATCATACAAATATAACCCATCGATGATTCACAAATATCAAGCCTTGAGAAACCTGTGGTTAAAAATTGAAGATAAAAGAAGATAAAAGTCAAAAGTAAATTTACAAATTTATTGATTCCAGATTTCCTGACTTGAGCTTTTATCTTTTATGTTATGCTCTATGTCATATTCATTCAGTAAACATTGACTTACTTTGTTCCTACCATGATCTAGAAAGTAGCAATAGGATAAAATTCATATTCACTGTGTTCAAAGTGGGCTGGGTAGTCTACCATCACTCCCCCATTTTGAGAAGAAGAAGTATTATTAAATATTTAATACGAGTTAGGGCGCCTGGGTGGCTCAGTTGGTTAAGCGACTGCCTTCGGCTCAGGTCATGGTCCTGGAGTCCCGGGATCAAGTCCCTCATCGGGCTCCCTCCTTGGCAGGGAGTCTGCTTCTCCCTCTGACCCTCTGCTTTCTCGTGCTATCTCTCATTCTCTCTCTCTCAAATAAATAAATAAATAAAATTCTTTAAAAATATATTTAATACGAGTTAAATATAATTCAGTTTGATTTTAGAGGCAAACTTCTTAAATGCAAAGCTCTATTGCCTAGAACCAGGAGTGGGACTAGAGAATAAAATGATAGCAATAAAGACCGGTACACTTACCTGATTGAGAGAAACCTCCATTTGGCTAGGAAATTTTTAACACCCAATGCAAAGATCAATTTTATTTTAATATATATAAAATGTGTAAAGTTATAAGTATATTAGTTCTTCACAGCTAAAATGATTTCTGGTATTTATTTATTTATTTATTTATTTATTTATTTATTTATTGGGGGGTTGCTGATGACTTTTTCTTTTTCTTAATTTTTAAAATTTTATTATGATATGTTAATCACCATACATTACATCATTAGTTTTTGATGTGGTGATCCACGATTCATTGTTTTTGTGTAACACCCAGTGCTCCATGCAGTACGTGCCCTCTTTAATACCCATCACTGGGCTAACCAATTCCCCATCCCCCACCTCTAAAACCCTGTTTGTTTCTCAGAGTCCATAGTCTCTCATGGTTCATCTCTCCCTCTGATTCCCCCCCTTCATTTTTCCCTTCCTTCTCCTAATGTCCTCCTGCTATTCCTTATGTTCCACAAATAAGTGAAACCATATGATAATTGACTTTCTCTGCTTGACTTATTTCACTTAGCATAATCTCCTCCAGTCCCATCCATGTTGATGTAAAAGTCAGGTATTCATCCTTTCTGATGGCTGAGTAATACTCCATTGTATATATGGACCACATCTTTATCCATTCGTCTGTTGAAGGGCATCTCGGCTCTTTCCACAATTTGGCTATTGCGGACATTGCTGCTATGAACATTGGGGTGCATATGGCCCTTCTTTTCACTACATCTGTGTCTTTGGGGTAAATACCCAGGAGGGCAATGGCTGGGTCATAAGGTAGCTCTATTTTTAATTTTTTGAGGAACCTCCACACTGTTTTCCAAAGTGGCTGTACCAACTTGCATTCCCACCAACAGTGTAAGAGGGTTCCCCTTTCTCCACAACTTCTCCAACATTTGTTGTTTCTTTCCCTGTCCATTTTTGCCATTCTAACTGGTGTAAAGTGGTATCTCAGTGTGGTTTTGATTTGAATTTCCCTGATGGGTAATGATGCTGAACATTTTTTCCTGTGTCTGTTAGCCATTTGTATGTCTTCTTCAGAGAAGTGTCTTTTCATGTCTTCTGCCCATTTTTTGACTTGATTATTTGTTTTTTTGGGTGAGTTTGAGAAGTTCTTTATAGATCTTGGATACCAGCCCTTTATCTGTAGTGTCATTTGCAAATATCTTCTCCCATTCTGTGGGTTGCCTCTTTGTTTCGCTGACTGTTTCCTTTGCCGTGCAGAAGCTTTTTATCTTGATGAAGTCCCAAAAGTTCATTTTTGCTTTTGTTTCACTAGCTTTTGGAGATGTATCTTGAAAGAAGTTGCTGTGGCTGACGTCAAAGAGGTTACTGACTATGTTCTTCTCTAGGATTTTGACGGATTCCTGTCTCACATCGAGGTCTTTCATCCATTTTGAGCTTATCTTTGTGTATGGTGTTAGAGAATGGTCGAGTTTCATTCTTTTGTATGTGGCTGTCCAATTTTCCCAGCACCATTTATTGAAGAGACTGTCCTTTTTCCATTGCATGTTGTTTTCCTACTTTGTCAAAGATTATTTGACCATAGAGTTGAGGGTCCATATCTGGGTTCTCTATTCTGTTCCATTGGTCTATCTGTCTGTTTCTGTGCCAGTACCATGCTGTCTTGGTGATCACAGCTTTTAATATAGCTTGAAATCAAGCAACGTGATGCCCCCAGCTTTGTTTTTCTTTTTCTACATTTCCTTGGCGATTCAGGGTCTTTTCTGATTCCATGAAAATTTTAGGATTGTTTGTTCCAGCACTTTGAAAAATGTCATTGGAATTATGATCGGGATGGCATTGAAGGTATCGATTGCTCTGGGTAGCATAGACATTTTAACAATGTTTATTCTTCCGATCCATGAGCATGGAATATTTTTCCATCTTTTTGTGTCTTCTTCAATTTCGTTCATGAGTGTTCTGTAGTTCCTAGAGTATAGATCCTTTACCCCTTTGGTTAGGTTTATTCTGAGGTATCTTATGGTTTTGGTGTTATTGTAAATGGAATCTTTTCTCTAATTTCTCTTTCTACAGTTGCATTATTAGTGTCTAAGAAAGCAACTGATTCCTGTGCATTGATTTTGTATCCTGCCACATTCCTGAATTGCTGTATGAGTTCTAGTAATTTGGGGGGGGGCGAGTCTTTTGGGTTTTCCACATAAAGTATCATGTCATCTATGAAAAGAGAGAGTTTGACTTCTTCTTTGCCAATTTGAATACCTTTTATTTCTTTTTGTTGTCTGATTGCTGTTGCTAGGACTTCTAGTACTACGTTGAACAATAGTGGTGAGAAGGCATCCCTGACGTTTTCCTGATCTTAAGGGAAAGTCTCTCAGCTTTTCCCCATTGAGGATGATACTCGCTGTGGGTTTTTGTAGATGGATTTTATGAACTTGAGGAATTTTCCCTCGATCCCTATAATCTGAAGAGTTTTAATCAGGAAAGGATGCTGTATTTTGTCAAATGCTTTTTCTGCATCCATTGAGAGGACCATATGGTTCTTCTCTGTCCTCTTATTAATGTGTTCTATCACACTGATTGATTTGCGAATGTTGAACCACCTTTGCATCCTGGGCATAAATTCCACTTGGTCATGGTGGATGATCCTTTTAATGTATAGTTAGATCCTATTAGCTAGGATTTTTTTGAGGATTTTGGAATCCATATTCATTAGGGATATCGGTCTGAAATTCTCCTTTTTGATGGGGTCTTTGCTTGGTTTGGGGATTAAGGTAATGCTGGCCTCATAGAATGAGTTTAGAAGTCTTCCTTGTTTCTATTTTTTGAAACAGCTTCAGTAGAATAGGTATTATTTCTTCTTTGAATGTTTGGTAGCATTCCCCAGGGAATCCATCAGGCCCTGGACTCTTGTTTTTTGGGAGGTTTTTGATCACTGCTTCAATCTCGTTACTGGTTATTGGCCTATTCGGGTTGTCAATTTCTTCCTGTTTCAGTCTTGGCAGCTTATAGGTTTCCAGGAAGGCATCCATTTCATCCAGATTGCTCAGTTTATTGGCATATTGTTGTTGATAATAATTTCTAATAATTGTTTCTATTTCCTTGGTGTTAGTCGTGATCTCTCCCCTTTCATTCATAATTTTATTAATTTGGGTCCTTTCTCTTTTCTTTTGGATAATTCTGGCCAGTGGTTTATCAATCTTATTAATTCTTTCAAAGAACCAACTTCTAGTTTCATGGATCTGATCTACTTTGTTTCTGGTTTCTAATTCATTGATCTCTGCTCTAATCTTAATTATTTCTCTTCTAATGCATGGCTTAGGCATCGTTTGTTACTTTTTCTCTAGTTCTTTAAGGTGTAGAGTTAGTTGGTGAATTCAGGATTTTCTATTTTTTTGAGTGAGGCTTGGATGGCTATGTATTTCCCCCTTTGGACCGCCCTTGCAGTATCCCATAGGTTTTGGACCAATGTGTTTTCGTTCTCATTGATTTCCACGAATTGTTTAAGTTCTTTGATTTTCTGGTTGACCCAAACATTCTTTTTTTTTTTTTTTTTAGATTTTATTTATTTATTTATTTATTTATTTTTTAAGATTTTATTTATTTGACAGAGAGAGACACAGTGAGAGAGGGAACACGAGCAGGGGCAGTGGGAGAGGGAGAAGCAGACTTCCTGGTGAGCAGGGAGCCCGATGTGGGACTCGATCCCAGGACCCTGGGATCATGACCTGAGCCGAAGGCAGACGCTTAACGACTGAGCCACCCAGGCACCCCGATCCAAACATTCTTGAGCAGAGTAGTCTTTAGCTTCCAAGTGTTTGAATTTCTGCCAAATTTTTTCTTGTGATTGAGTTCCAGTTTTAAAAGCTTTGTGGTCTGAGAATATGCAGGGAATAATCTCAATCTTTTGGTATTGGTTGAGACCTGATTTGTTACCTAGTATGTGGTCTGTTCTGGAGAAAGTTCCATGTGTGCTCGAGAAGAATGAGTATTCTGTTGTTCTAGGGTGGAATGTTCTGTAAATATCTCTGAGGTCCATCTGGTCCAGCGTATCATTCAAAGTTCTTGTTTTCTTGTTGATTTTCTGCTTAGATGATCTGTCCATTGCTGAGTGGAGTATTGAGGTCTCCAACAATTAACATATTGTTATCAATATGATTCTTTATTTTGGTTAACAGTTGGCTTATGTAGATGGCTGCTTCCATGTTGTGGGCATAGATATTTACAATTGTTAGATCCTCTTGTTGGATAGACCCTTTAAGAATGATATAGTGTCCTTCTGTGTCTCTAACTACAGACTTTAGTTTAAAATCTAATTTGTCTGATATAAGAATTGCTACCCCAGCTTTCTTTTGAGGTCCACTGGCATGGAAGATGGATCTCCATCCCTTCACTTTCAGTCTGGGTGTATCTTTAGTTTCAAAATGAGTCTCTTGTAGACAGCATATGGATGGGTCCTGTCTTTTTATCCAATCTGCAACCCTGTGCCATTTTATGGGAGCATGTAGGCTGTTCACGTTGAGAGTGATTATTGAAAGATATGAATTAATTGTCATCATGTTGCCTGTGAAGATGTTGTTTTTTATAGATTGTCCCTATAAATTTCTGTTGTATATCACTCTTGGGGTCTTTCTCCTTTTATAGAACCCCCCTTAATATTTCTTGCAGGACCGGCTTAGTGGTCACATACTCTTTCAGTTTCTGGCAGTCTTGGAAGCTCTGCATCTCTCCATCCATTCTAAATGACAGCCCTACTGGATAAAGTATTCTTGGCTGCATGTTCTTCTCTGTTAGTACCCTGAATATGTCTTGCCAGGCCTTTCTGGCTTGCCAGGTCTCTGTGGATAGGTCTGACACTATTCTGATATTTCTCCCTCTGTACGTAGGGAATCTCTTCCCCCTAACTGCCCTTAAGATGGTTTCCTTGCTTCTAAGATTTGCGAGTTTTACTATTACATGCCGGGGTGTTGGCCTGTTTTCCTTGATCTTGGGAGGGGTCCTCTGTCCCTCTAGGACATGAATGTTTTTTTCATTCCCCAGATTAGGGAAGTTCTCAGCTACGATTTGCTCAAATATATCTTCTAGTTCTCTCTCTCTCTCTCCACTCCCTCTGGGATTCCAATAATTCGACATTGGAATGCTTCATGGTGTCACTTATTTCTCTGATTCTATTTTCATGGATTCTGAGTTGTTTTTCCCTGGCCTCCTCTTTTCCCTTTTTATCTATTAAATTGTCTTCCAGGTCACTGATTCATTCTTCTGCCTCACTTACCCTAGCTGTTAGATTATCTAGATTAGATTGGATCTCATTGATAGCATTTTTAAGTTCTGCCAATTCAGCTTTCATTTCTGCCCTTAGAGACTCTATGTTGCCATTAATTTATTTCTCCATTCTAGCTATTGTCTTCACAATTGCTAGCTTGAATTCCATATCCAACATCTTGGTTATATCTGCATCCATTTGTAAATCTGCGGCATAAGTCATAATCTCTGAGTCTTTCCTATTTTGGAGGTTTCTCCTAGTCATTCTGTTGATGGGTGGTTGAGGGAATGTATAGAGTCCAAATTATGGACCAGAACCCAAGCAAGATGCACCTATTTTCTAGGGACCTTAAGGTTGCTGGCCTCTTGTTCTCCCAGTCTGTTACTGAAGCAACCCTGTTTGGGCAGAGTTGCCCTGCCCCCCTGTGGTGGGGGATGGGCTCAGTGGGAACCAGTTTCTTGGGGCTTTTGTTCTGTGGAGGCTTTCCCTGGCAGCTTTCCTCGTCTCTTCCGAGAGTCAGAGCAGAAGAGACCATTTCCAACCCTCTGCCTCAGAGCAGAGATATCACAGTCGGGGCACATCTCTGCCCTTTGTGCTTCTAAAACCACCAGCCGCTCCCAGTTCACTCGCACAACCCTGCCGCTCTGCGTTTCTGTCCTGGGGGCTGCCCTAAAGTCCTTTCCCAGCAGTTTCCAGTCTGGGAGTCTGTGCCCCATCCCCAGTGCGTGAGGCTGTCGCTACCAGTGGTGTAGGATCCCCATGGCCAGGCTCCCTCCCGCTGCCATTTGTCCTCCGGTATCTGCCTGCAGAATCACGGCTCCCTGCTTTGTACCTCAAAACCAACCATCTACAATATTTTGTTTATAGAGATCCAGATCTTCTTACATTTAAGGCTGATTTCATGGGTGCTCAGAGTGGTCTGGTAGATATCCAGCTCAATTCTGGGACCAGTTGGAATAGGGTCCCCTACTCTTCCGCCATCTTTTCCCCTCTCAATTTCTGGTTTTTAGATCTGAAAAAGCTTCCTTCACTGGGTCTTTATAAAGAAGATATTACAGAATATAATGTAAACTATAGTTAGCATTTTCCATAAAGTATGCACAAGAAGTTTTATAAAACAGTTTCTTATAAGTTCCTCACTATATCTAGAAGAAAATAATATACTTCTCTTTTGTAGTCATTGTAATTTTTTTAATTTTATAGATTTTTCTTTAATACTTAATATTTTAATTATACTAACAATAAGAGCATTCATTCTTTTTATTTAACATTTGTGGCACATTCTGTAATATAAACTTTGAATATATTCTTATTTAATTCTCAAATCATTCAAAATGATGTCGATACCAATAATATGTCCATTTACAAAAAAGGAAATTGACACTTAAAAAAAGTTTATTTATTTTTTAAAGATTTTATTTTTTTGAAAGAGAGAGACACAGTGAGAGAGGGAACACAAGCAGGGGGAGTGGGAGAGGGAGAAGCAGGCTTCCCGCAGAGCAGGGAGCCCGATGTGGGGCTCAATCCCAGGAACCTGGGACCATGACCTGAGCCAAAGGCAGATGCTTAATGACTGAGCCACCCAGGCACCTGACACTTAGAAAAGTTTAAATAGATTACATAAAGTCATATAGCAACAAAATGGCAAGCTGAGGTTTTCACATTGGATAGGTGGGTAGATAGAGAGATAAAGAGACATCAACTGAAGATATAGTCATCTCAGGGCTTAAGATGGAAGCTTCAAGATGGTTCACTCACAGTGGACAATCTCTTCCAAAGGCAATGGGAAAGCTGGGTTCAGGGCCCTCGGAGGTATGCATTTCTATCTTCATATAGTAGGAAGGCCTTGTTTCTTCACATGGTCACCTGTTTGGTTTTCTGACATGGTCTCTTCAGTATGATAGTTAGCTTTCTTAAGCAGCTCAGAATTCCTAAAATCACTAAAAGGGAAGCTTTCTGGCTTTCTTAAACACATAAATGTTATAGTGGCCTTTTCTCAATTATACTGGATACAACAATCACAACCTAGATTCAGTGTGGGAGAATCTACACAAAAATTTGAATTTTTGGTTCATTGTGATTTGGTTTGGTTTACTGTGGACCATTTTTGAGAGTAGCTACCAAAAAGAGACCAGCTCAGATAAGAAAGGAGAAAGGAAAAATAGAATCTCCCTGAAAGATTAATAATGATACATTCCCAAGGAGACAAGATATGATGAAATGGGATGGCAGAATTTATTGGGGGCCATTATTTTAATAATAGCTACATTAACCTTTTTATACTAATTTACTTCAAAATATCTTCTTTCTTTAAATAAAAGATTGATTTTAAAGAGAGAACATGCAGGGGGGAGGAGCAGGGGGAGAGGGAGAGAGAGAATCCTCAAGCAGACTCCCCACTGAGTGTAGAGCCTTAAACAGGACTGGATAGATGTCTTTATTTTCATTGTATTAATAACAACAAGAACAGTAGTGGTTATATTAATAATAATGGAGGTAGTAACAATAACAGTGGTAGTTTCTAGCTTAGTTGCATGATAGTTGGAATGTATAGTCTCTAACATTTGAGTCCTTTTAAATTTGTCAAGACTTGATTTATGGTCCAGCATATAGTTAATTTTGGTAACTTTTCCATGTGTACTTGTAAAGAATATATCCTCTACCGTTTAGAGTGCAATGCTACTTAGTCAATCAGGCCAAATACCAGACTGAAGCTGTTCAAACCTTCTATTTATGTGCTACCAATTTTCTTTTTTTTCTATCAATTACTGAAAGACATGTATTAAAGTTTCCTATTATTATAGGTTTGTCTATTTTTCTTTTTAGTTCTCTCAGGTTTTGCTTTATATTTTGAGGCTATATTATGTTTATACAAATTTATTATTTTTATCTCTCCAGTAAATTAAATCTTTTATCACTATAAAAGTACTCAGCTTTCATAGAATGCTTCTTAAAATTTATTTTGTCTAGTATTAAAATACCAGTTTTCTTTGGATTAGTTTTTGCATGAGTCTCATTTCTATTCTTTTACTTTCGTTTAATTCATTATAGTGTGTTTCTTATAAACGGCATGGATTTTTTTTTTTTTTTTTTTGGTTTGCTTTTTCTCAATTTATATTCTTCAGATCTGAGGAACATAAACTGAGGAAAAGCAAAGAGTATCTGGATGGCATTTAATGTGTTCCTATCAAGATTCTGAACCAAACTACTCCTTCCATTCTTCAAGATAAATCCCAGAGATAATACTGTGGTCTAGGAAGTCACTTGGGTCACAAGGGAAACTGCTCTAAACTTGTGTATACTCAGATGGTGGTTTTGGCCTAGGATAGGAGGCAATGAATGAATGAAATAGTGGAAAGAAATCATTAACTTGGAAGAAACAGCATCTGCCCCTTGCCTGATTTGTCTTAGACCTGTTTGTGATACTTCAATAACAAAATCAGTGCAGAATTTCATGTGCTTTTGAGCAGTTGAACAGACAACAAAATGGATGTTGCTTTCCACCCTATACAAAACTTCTGAATCTAAAGACAATCAGCACCATTGTTGCTTTTTTCCTCATTAGCAAAGGATGAAGCCTTGACCTGATAAAATGTTTTGTGGGGTGAGGAAATGATTGACTGATTTTATGATGCCTGGGGGTCTTCAAATTAAAGCTTGTTTTCTCCCTACCACTGAATTAATTGGCTGTCCCAAGCACTGGGTCCTGGCCTTTGCCAATATATATTGACTGAGAGAAAAGCTGATATCTCCAGAGGGCAATGAGCTCCAGACTGAAGTAACAAGATATATTATTAGCACAATCATTTCAAAGGAAATGTGTTTGTGTATGTGCATCCACACACATACACATGACTAAAGAGTCTATCAAAATCAAGAATTTAAAATTAGAGAAATGAACATATTTAAAGAGCTAAGGGAATATTAGCATATGAAATAATAATCTGAAAACATAAACATCATCAACTAGAAATGTGGGAAATAAAAAGTATCCATTAAACCATTCCTCTTTAGAAGTATTTTTCAGATTATTGTATATTTCAATGTCATTTTCCCCTTTTGTGAACTATTGTATTTTTCACAATTTACTACTTTGTGCTTCAATTTCTTCATATAAAGTGATGATAATACTGGTTATCATAGATTTATTTTAAAAGTTAAATTACTTAGTACACATAAATCTATAAAAATTTATTTTTTATTGTTATCATTATTGTTTCAATCTAGTGACTGAAAAAGTAACAAGATTAATATAATAACTAGATATGCATAAAATATTAGAAAGTGAGTATGCTTATTAAAGGACATGTAATAGGGGTGCCTGGGTGGCTTAGTCGGGTAAGCATCTGCCTTTGGGTCAGGTCATGATCCCAGGGTCCTGGGATCAAGCTCCCTGCTCAGTGGGGAGTCTGTTTCTCCCTCTGCCCCTCCTTCCTGCTCATGCTCTCTCTCCCTCTCTCTCTCCATCTCTCTCTCTCTCAAATAAATAAAATCTTTTAAAAAATAATAAAGGACATGTAATAGATAAGGAAAACAGGATTTATTAGGCATATGAAAGAAAGATTATTTTATTTTTCTGATCATAATATATATATATATATATCAGTTTTAATAGATAAATCCCAAGCCATTTAAATTTTAGGAAAATACTTCTTAGTTACTCATAGATCAAGAGCAATTAGAATAGCACCTGGGTGGCTCAATTGGGTAAGTGTCCAACTCTTGATTTCAGCTCAGGTCATGATCTCAGGGTTGTGAGATCAAGCCCCAACGCTGGGCTCTGTGCTCAGTGGGGAGTCTGCTTCTCTCTCTCCCCCTCTCCTTTTGCCCCTCCCCCTGCACATGCTATCTCTCAAATAAATAAATAAATCTTTAAATAATAAAGAATACTAATGTAAATACTAATTACAATATATATTAAAACCTGTAAGATTCAAGTAGCAAAAGGATTTGTATAGACTTCATCATCTTTTAGGAATTGTTAAGATGAGAATTAAGTGAGCTATGTTTCCAATTTAGTAGACAGTAAGAAATAAAAATGGAGAAAGGGAGAGAGAGTGTACCCATTTAACAATAAAGATGAGGACAGTTTAAAAGTAAAAACAAGGGCAGAAGTAACATGAAAACATTAAGTATAAAAAACCTAATGTAGTTATATTAATAATAGGTGAAGCTAGACTTGAACACAATTTTGAGTGACAAAATGGAACTCACATAGGCATTCAACATAATCACAATATGTATAGACTTACTAAAAATGCTTTAAATTTTATGAAGCAAAAATTGACGGAACTAAAGGAAAAATAGACAAATCCATAAGCCTAAAGAAAGATTCAGCTAGACATTTTTAACAATTAGTAATGGCTATGTGTCTGCTAGAGTAAAAGTGTGTGGCCTCTGTTGGCCATGACATAGGAAATCCTCACCCTCTCACAGACTTTTTGTCCAGGAACGTAGGTTCATGGGACAGATTGCGGAATATCCTGAGAAAGCTGCTTCTGATGTGCCAGCTAGAATAGGGCAATAGCAGCCACTGCTAAAACTGTGTCCAGGCCCATCTCCCCTCTTCCTACAGAAAAACTGCTCTAATCTGTAGGGTGAGGAGCAAAAGGACTGTAGCCTAAAGACCCTCATAGAAACCCACTGCATCTAGGCAAAAATAGCAGCCACTACCAAAGCCCCCATCAAACCCATGATTTCATCCCCATTCCTGTCACCTGCCTTGTATGGGAAGAGGTAGAAAAAAAGAAACTCAAAATGGATATTATATCTAAATATAAATTGTAAAACTATAAAACTTTTAAAAGAAAACATAAGAGAAAAATTATGTGACTGAGTTTGGCAATGATATTTTAGATATGACACAAATATCACCCTATAGAGAAGAAAATATTCAATTAGATTTGATCAAAATTGAAAATATTTGCACTGCAAAAGACATTGTTAAGAAAATGAAAAGGCAAGGGGTGCCTGGGTAGCTGAGTCATTAAGCGTCTGCCTTCGGCTCAGGCCATGATCCCAGGATCCTGGGATGGAGTCCGGCATCGGGCTCTCTGCTCCGCAGGAAGCCTGCTTCTCCCTCTCCCACTCTCCCTGCTTGTGTTCCCTCTCTTGCTGTGTCTGTCTCTGTCAAATAAATAAATAAAATCTTTAAAAAAAAAGAATATGAAAAGGCAAGCCCCAGACTCAGAAAAAATGTTTGCAAATTATATATCTTATAAAAGAATTTTATGCAGAAAATATAAAGATTTCCCAATTCCCACATAGAAAATATGTACAATTTTGAGTGAAGAAAAGTCCCAGACTAAATAAAGTCTGGCATCTATTCTATAAAATTAAAGAACAATCAATTCTAAATAATGTATTGTTCATGCACATACATATACATGCAACAACACTTACACAACAAAAACAGTGGAAGGCAGAGTGAGAACAGAGACATGTAAGTTATTGATAAGTGTCTAGTTATTGTTTTGAATAGTGGTTCATGATTGATTACAATATTTTTAAAATAAATAAAATATAATAGGTACATATATAAACCAATACTGCTAAGTATGTCATTGTCATAGCCTGAATGTTTATATGCCCCCCAAATTTCCTACTTTAGAATCCTAACACCTAATGTGATGATGTTAGGAAGTTGGGGCCTTTGAGAAATGATTAGGTCACGAGGATGGAAACCTCATGATTGGAATTAGACTCTTATAAAAGAGACACCATAAAAAAGAGTTCTTTGACCCCTTATAAAAGAGAGCTCCCACAGCAAAAAGGTGCCATCTAGGAAGTGGGCCCTCGCCAGACAATCTGCTGGCATCCTAACCTGGGACTTCTCATCCTCGATTACTGTGAGAAAAAAATTTCTGTTGTTCATAAACCACCTAGTCTGTGATATTTTCATACAGCAACAGAGACAGCCTAAGACACTTACAATAGAAAATAAGTTTAAAATGATAAACTTCAAGTAATGATGGATAAATTGTGGTATAGTTAAAACACAGAACACTGTTTTGCCATTAAAAAGAAAGAAATGTTTATGTAGCAACACGAATGAATTTCACCAACACAATGTTAGGTGAGAAAAAAAAGCCCCAGAAAAATGTCTACTGTAGTATGTATGGCTAGTGTATTTATGATGCTATTTATTTAAAATTTAAAGCAAGTATGTTATGGATATATAATATGAATATGTGCAATAAATGTAAAAAAGAAAGTAATGTAAATGATTTTTTTTGAAACTAATGAGATTGGTTATCTCTTTTGGGATTGAGGGTAGGGAAGAGAGTAATGGAAGTGAGGAGGTGTGTATATAGATGACTCAATTTTATTGATAAAATATTTTATTCCTTAAACTGGGTAGTGTGTGTGTAGGCAAGTTACATCTTCAATAGGCAATAATTTGTTGTTAGTTGAAATAGTATTTTTCTGAAATAGTCAGCATATATGTATGAGGGAGAGGCAGAGAGATTCAAAGAGAAGTTCTTAAAAAATAAATATGCATAATTCCATTTGCAACTATTGAAATTATTATAAGTACTCAAAAATAATATCAAAGAAAGAAAAAAGTCAATAAATGAGAAAGTATTACATATAGTTAGATTACTTATTAAAGTAGCTCTGGTTTATCAGATATCTCATTTTTATTTAATAGTCATAAATTTATGTGGCGGGTATTTTAATTCCCATTTTATAGTTGCAGAATTAGAATTCAGCAAAATTAAGCAATGTTCTTCTGGCCTAAAATTCCTGTATTTTCCTATATGATTACTTTCCAGGTGTGATGGATCTATCTAGTGGAGTGGCTGTGGGCACATTGATTTTATGGCTGTGGAAGTAATAGGGTTTCATTTCAACCATGAGTATATGAATGAGGAGAGAGATCAAGAATGGACTTAAGGTTTGCCAGTAAGATTTTGGTGACTTGTTAAGGAAACATTTTTATATAAAAGTGGGGCTAAATGTCCTGAGAAAAATAAGGCAACAGGTAAATATTACAAGTTTATGTTTGTCTCCTAAATTTAGCCTTGTGTTTTGCATTTTACTCCGTTTCAAGATCTTGTGCCATGAAGCCAAATGCTATTTCTGTACCTCTCCATAGGGTGTTGAACTTGCTTAACTTTGGGAAAGCTAAAACAGCTGAACACAATGTTTCCAAGATATCTAACTTGGCCCCAAAAGAGTTACATGTCTTTGGACGTTTCTGTAGCTGTTAACAAAGAAGGGTTCTCTCCCAGAAAACTGATTGGACTCCCTGTTGGACACTATATAAATACCACTTTAAAGAAGGCATTTGCTTATTGCTATTGGAAATTTTTTTTGTTTTTTGTTTTTTTTTTCACTGAAAGGAAAAATAAGAGGCACTTTCAGTGCCTCTAGCAGCAAAAAAGTGTCTAGGAGCTAAAATAGAGCTACAGCTGTAACTAACTTCCACTCATTCATCATCGTCACTTCATGAACTAGGAGCCAGCCCACCATTTCTCTTACTTTACTTCAGCTCCTTTACAGAATGAGGTAAGGTTCATAATGCTCAGATATGATAGTTCTTTCTTCTAACCTATTATTTACAGAACAGTTTTGTTCTGTGTCACTCTATAAACTCTTGAGCTTTTCAAAAAGGAAACTAAATTCTGGTTGGTGTTTTTGTATAAATATGTGCATGCATGTTAATAGGACATTTGGCAATGACTTTAGCTTAACACTTCAATATCACCACACAGCTGTGGCATTTTTATTAGGTACTTTTTAACTTCTCCAAAACCTGAAACAGCTCTCCTTTTCTCTCATTCAACTAATCATATTCAAAGTAAGTCCTTTTTTTAAGGATGCTAAATGAAAAGATTTAGACCTCCCATATGCCACGGCTTTTTTTAAGACATGGTAATGGTAATGGATTAAATTATTATGTCTGTTGAACTGCCAATAGTATAATTGATCACATCATCATAGAAGGGAAGTATTTCCTTAAAATGGATTGTATTCCATCAATTTATTCTCTTTTAAGAGTCACAAGCATTAAACTTTGGAATGACCATTACCCATTAATTGGCATTCTGATACTATCCGGTGTATTATTAGCCTTTGTATACTATGTCATTAAAAGTGTCAGTCATAAATAAAAGTGTATCAATCATAATATTCAGTAAATTATAATACTATAATAAGTTAGGATCATTTTTTCATCCCCCCCAAAGCCATTAATTAACCATGTGCTTAGATGTGCACATATTTAACCATGTGCAAAAGACAAAATGAAGCTTTGTTGCAAGCAAATATTTTTCATCTGTTTAACTTATCGCAAGTAGAGTTATACACCCACATAATTTATAAAGTCACAAAACATAATCATAACTTAACCTTTGACAAGATTACTAAAGTACTCCATATAAGAGAAAACCATGGCAGAAATAAAGTCTCCTATAAAATGTAGTTCAGTAACATGCAAATCTTTGGAATGTTTTAATACAAAATCTGTGATAAGGTTGTGAGATTATATAGGTAGATTTTCTAGATTATTCACCACATAAAAGTCAACTTTTCCAGTGTGAACATGTGGAATCAGCATCGTAAAATTGATTGAAAATATTGTGGTTTCAAAATACGTAGATAAAGATATTTAGATACACTAGGATTTTAAATTTGAAAAATGGGTCATTGTAACTCTAGGGTAGTGATGGTTTAATACAAGAAAAGATATATTTGTAAACATGTTCAACCAAGAGATAGAGAGCCTACCAATATTTTTGCAGATTTATTTTTACACTTAATTTAACAGAATTCACAAGCCTAGTGTTGAACTAAAATTTTTGCATAATGCGTATCATTTGGCATACATATTTAACATGTGTGATATAAATATTTTTAAATAATATATGTGGATTTTTATAAAATATAATAACTTTGGCTTAAAATCGTGGTTTGACCTCTGACCTCAGTTATAAACCCAGAACAAACGTAACATTCTCTAAAGAATGAATTTGCTATGAATTTCATACTGTTGACATTGAGAGATACTTAGTAAACCAACTCATGGTTGAATGGCCTTCCTCCTCTAGTCACTCTTGTAGAAATCATATATTTTTATAAAAAAGATAAACCTGAGCCATCAGGTTTGCTGACTTCTTTAAGATTTTATTTATTTATTTGATAAAGAGAGAGAAAGAGAGAGCACACGTGAGAGGCGGGAGGGTCAAGGGAGAAGCAGACTCCCTGTCGAGCAGGGAGCCAGATGCAGGACTCGATCCCGGGACTCCAGGATCATGAGCTGAGCCAAAGGCAGTCGCTTAACCAACTGAGCCACCCAGGGACCCAAAGAATTTTTATTTTTTATTTTTTATTTTTTTAAAGATTTTATTTATTTATTTGACAGAGAGAGACATAGCAAGAGAGGGAACACAAGCAGGGGGAGTGGGAGAGGGAGAAGCAGGCCGGAGCAGGGAGCCCGACGCGAGGCTCGATCCTGGGACCCCGGGATCACGACCCAAGCCGAAGGCAGACGCTTAATGACTGAGCCACCCAGGTGCCCCCTTACTGACTTCTTTAATACTCAGAAAAAGGACAGATTCTTCTCCCTTATCAGAGTTTTTCCAAAGTAAAATAACTCATTCCCACCTAGCTATCTCAAGATAGTGAATGAACTAAAGATAATTCCATCAAAGATTATTATTGTTGTATTTCATAATAAAATTAAAAGTGCTGTGAAGCTCAAATAAGAAACACTTACAGAATTCTGTTTATTTAGCAGATAGAATTTATGTCATAAAATCATTATATTGAAAAAATTGTTAAGACAAAGCTCTGGAGATTTAAGCATTAGGAAGTAAAGCATTAGGATACTTTTGGATCCAAATTACAGATACACTGACATATTTGTGATAAAATGTATCCAGATGTAAAATGATAGGGTCTTTTTAGCATACAGGCACCTTAGAGCTAACTGTATCTTTCTGATAATTTAAGCATGAAGATACTGAGACCAAAAGATATTTAAGATTCATCCAATTTTATGTGAGTAGTTGTACAATAAGAAATAAAACCCAGGTAGTCAGACACTTGAATGAACCAGTGCTCTTTCCACCTAATAGGGTTCTCTCTCTAATAACTTAAAAAAATAGACATACTATTTTTCCTTTTTATCAATGACTATCTGCTAAATTCAGAATTACTGTTCAACAAATGCAAATACTGACCTTATTTACTAGTTCTATTCATTTATGCAAAAAGGCACTCTTCTGGTTCTACTATATAAAGATCTGACCTAGATGATGTAAGATAAATGAAGATGAATGAGGCATGGAAGGAATTGTAATTTTGTGGAAAGAAATAAGTCATTTAAAAATTGTCGTATATCAAAATGAAAGAGTCATGATCATAATAGAAGACAAAGTATACAAGGATTCAGGGGGATAAAATAACACTTCTACTTGAAATATCATTAAAGTTTTAATCAAGAAAGAGACCATTTTTGTTGGCCGTTAGATATTGATAGAATTTAGTATGAAAAAATTAGATATTTCTGCATTTTTAAAAAGTTTGTTATTTGGGCGCCTGGGTGGCTCAGTTGGTTAATCGACTGCCTTCGGCTCAGGTCATGATCCTGGAGTCCCGGGATCGAGTCCCGCATCGGGCTCCCTGCTCAGCAGGGAGTCTGCTTCTCCCTCTGACCCTCCCCCCTCTCATGTGCTCACTCTCTCTCTCTCACTGTCTCTCAAATAAATAAATAAAATCTTTAAAAAAAAAAAAAAGTTTGTTATTTTAACAAACAAAAGCAAGTTTTCTCAACACCAAAGAAAGTCTCAAGAACATTCTGAGTGTTTTATAATTATTGATCAAAATATGAAATAATCATACACATTATTTACTTTGGAAAGGTAGGACTATGTTATTAGAATCTTCTCAGAGTTCTTGCAAAGTTGTACAATTAAATTCTAGCATTTTTGTCAGCCATCTGACATTGGATACCATATAATCTCTGTTCAAAAGTTACTTGTATGTGGCCTTTCTTTTCTTGAGGTTACTTTCTTCTATTCTTTGTTGAGACTTTTATCATGAAACAGAATTTTGTCAAATGTTTTTTCTGTATCTATTGAAAAAATCATGTGATTTTTATCCTTTATTCTGTTAATGTGGTTTATCATACTGATTGATTTTCATATGTTGAACCATCCTTGCATCCAGGATTCAATTCTACTTGGTCATGGTGTATGAATGATCATTTTAATGCCTTGTTGAATTTGGTTTGCTAAGAATTTTATTGAGGATTTTTACATCTATGTTCATCAGGGAAATTAGCCCATAGTTTTCTTTGGTATCTTTTTCTGGTTTTGGTATCAGGGTAATTTTGGCCTCATAAAATGAGCTTGAAAGTGTTCCCTTCTCTTTGATATTTTGGAGTAGTTAAAGGAAATGGAAATGTGTGTGTGTTTATATATATATACATATATGTGCATACATATATATAATGGAATATTATTTAGCCTCTAAAAAGAAGGAAATACTTCAATATGCAACAACATGGATGAAACTTGAAAACATTATGTTAAGTGAAATTAGCCAGTCACAGAAGAATGAATATTGCATGATTCCACTTATAAGAGATATACAAAATAGTCAAACTCATAGAAGCAAAGACTAGAATGGTGATTGTTAGCAGCTGATGGGAGAGGGAAATGGGGAGTTGTTAATCAACGTTTCAGTATTTCAGTTATGCAAGAAAAATAAGTTCTAGAGAACTGATGTACAAAAGCACGTGGATAGATAACAATACAGTATTATACACTTAAAAAATGTTAAGAAGGTAAATTTAGTGTTTTAACACAATAACAAAAAACTTATTTGTGCCACTTTGGAAAGCTTATATATATGAATTTTAAATATATTATATATTCATTTATATTCTATTATATATTCATTATATATATTTATTTATATATTCTAATCTATTCTAATATTCTATTATATGTTCATTTTTATTCAATTCTATTCTATTCAATGTTCATGTGTATATATATTTTATATTCACAATTACTGAGTTATAATTTTGTCAATATTTTTTTTGAAAAAGTGTTTGAGCTGCAAAGCATTCATCAAATGAGAACCACATTGCTCTTGTCATCAAAACATAAAGCAGTTTCCATACTCTGCAAATTTTGCCATAGTTCAATATTTGTGCCGAGTTTGTGTTCACTGACCGGATTATGCAGGGATAGTATAATGGACACGTAGTGGGAAACAGATTGGAAAGACTCTCAACTCCATAATGAGAAAATAAATAGCAAAAGTGTTCAGCAATATGCTGAATGAATGTTTGAAAATAGCAAACTTCCAGTCAGTTAGTCTACCTTGGAAATTTCACCAAAGAATAATTCTACATAAGAAAAATAATATATATACTTAAAAGCGTTCTCAGAGTGTTGTTTTTTGTATTACCAAACATGGAAACTATGTAAACAGATAAAAATGGAGAATTTTAAAACATATAGACATTAACTCAGAAGAGTATTACTGAAGTAACTACAAAAATTTTCACTCAGCTGGACACACTTTTAAAAAGGAATAATTTGGAATAAGGTGTAAACCAGTACTGAACCAGGTAAACCAAAACATATGGTTACCCTAAATAGTATGCACCTTTCAAAATGATGTTAAAAAATAATAATTGGCTTGGGAAACTATTTGTGTTATAATATTAACTATATAAATAGAAAATTCAGAATGATCACAAATATATACATTAAAATGTCACTCTTCTATCATAGATATATTTTTATAGTAAAGATATGAATGACTATATTTCTTTTCCAATTTTCTGCATTTTATAAGTTTTATATATTTAATATGCATTGATTTTATTAAAAACAAATAGTAAACATTATAGCTTTAAAATCTAAACAAGAATTGCATATGTAGCGAATTAGTGTGACTTGTTCAGAATTCTCACAGAGATAAAATTAATAGCTAAGTTATAGAGGAAATAGAAATTAGCATAAAGAATATATATACTCTGTCTTTTTCCAAGTTATGCAATTCAGAAGTATCCCAAATATTTAATGGCTTAGAACACTGAAGAGTTGACTTTAAGTCATGTTTCAGAACCATTAAATAAAACAGCAATTGTTCTACAAGTGACCTACAAATAGGTAAAACAGATTACAATTTTATTCTAAGGTATTAGCAGTCTCTAGAGAATGTCTGGAAAGTATATACTTTTACTCCATTTGGGAAAGTAGTTTATTTCACTACATTGCTCACTTGCATGCCACCCTTTAATGGTAGCTCACTAATAATTACATATTTCACTAATAAATTGATTTGGAAAAAATCATATTTTGTCAGACTAGAGTCTGTATAAGTGAATGGGGAGGGTTTAGCTAATTCAATCACACAGAATATTACCTGCCATAAAGAAATCTACCAGCAAGAGTGGATAAAGCAAATATCTCAAAAAGAGAGGAAATATGCCACCTAATTTTCAATGTGTATAGCTGCAGTTTTTTATAGATTTAGAAGGTTTTACTTCAATCATATTAGAACAGACAAAAATTATTAAAGATACTTTTAAATGACAAAGGAGTTCTCAATAACAATACAAGATTCTTCAGTATTTGTGCAATAACTCTCCTAAGACTCAGCTAATAACATTTATGGGGCCTAATTAACTTTGAGATCAGATTAATTCACAATATTAAAAAACCTGATCAGGATTTTCAGAGGTTGTATTTCTAGAAAACTGAGAGTTTACAGTTACTTATTTTTATGATTCTTTGAAATAATAACAACTGGAATCAAAATTGAATCTGCCTCCAAAGCAAACCTAAGGAACTAACTCCCTACTATAGTTAGCAAGCATGAGAGAAGAAATGATTACAAAATTTCCAGAAACACAAAAGAATATAACTAACAGTCATTGGATACCTGCTATTTCAGGCATTGTAACATATGGTTTCATTCACCATAATCCCTTCTATAATCTTATGTGGTAGGTATTGTCATCCCCAACATCTCCTTTGAAGATGATTATATTGAGTCAAAGTGATTAAGTATATTTTCTAAGATGCACTCCTAATAAGAGACATAAGGCAGTTCCACAGTTGTTCAAATTCAAACCTAGTAATATTTTTACCCCATTACTTTCTCTTTTTTTAATATTTTATTTATTTATTTGACAGAGAGCACAAGCAGGGGCACAGCAAAGAGAGAAGTAGGCTCCCCACTGAGCAGGGAGCCTGAGGCGGGCCTTGATCCCAGGGCCTGCATCATGACCTGAGCTGATGGCAGATGCCTAACCGACTGAGCCAGCGACCCAGGTGCTCCTACCCCATTACTTTCTTAGAAGTTTTCTTGTGTGTGTCTTTGAAGTTGTTGCAGTTCCCAACATAGATTGGATTTTCTGTTCTCATCTAAGGAACTCCTTTCTATATACTTTAGAAAATATTTAGTCAAGAAATAACACTTACACTTATCTCTATTATTTATGCAACTTAAACATCTTCAGGAGCTATTAGATAATTAGTTCAGTTAAAATAATTTTACTAAATAAAACTAAATTGAAAGAGGAAAGAATCCTCTGGACATAGTAATGATTCTAGCACTTGTGACCTCCTCCATTCTATTATAAAACATATTGTGTACATTACATCATTTACAGTTAATCTTGTCATTTATACCAATTTCTTACATACATTTCAATAACATATCATGCCTATCAAAAAGAAAATGCAGCTAATTTTTCACATTTTTTTTTCCTTTTTCTCCATAGCTTGAAAACTATGGTACTTGTTTCTTTGTAATGAATTCACTTGCTTCTCTCGGATTTCTTTTCCTCTGCAGCAGTCCAATGAGTCTTTATCTATTGCTCCAGACAGACATCTTCCCAAATCACCTAGAGATGTGAGTGATAACCCCATCACTTACTAGACAGAAACATCAAAATTCTGGCCACCATTCACCAAGATAGCTTCTTCTTATCTGAAGCTATCCATTTATAATGTGTAAGGACAGAGCCTGCTTTCAGTAATGCAGCTGGTTATAGCAACTAAGAATAGCACAAGCTTCTTTCCAGATGATGCAGAGTAACTCACCTTCATCAAAATCAACTAGAACCGGATGCTTGACTCCTGAAGGACAACTGGAAAAAGTGTATATTGAGTATAAATCGCACAGAAAGACTGAGTCAAGTAACTAATCGAAATAAATTTTGTAACCAGATCTTTAAATAGGTATGATTTAGCATCTATAAACATTTTAACCAGTTTATAATCGTATTATTTAGTAATGCAAGTAATTTTGCAGTTTTCATTACTTGATCAAAAATAATAGAAATAAGTGTATAAAATTAGGGAGTAAATTGAATATGTTTGAGTGAAACTGCAATTTTAATGAACTGAAATAATTATATATGTACTGTCTCATGCTATTTCTGTCAGATAACATACCTCTCAAAATTGGATCTTTCTTTTTGACATTGCCTAGTGTTATATAAGCAGTTATGAGACTCTCCACAATATATATTAGTCCTGAATAAGCCATCATGATACAAAACTTACTTTGATGATTAAGATAAAAGACATTGTTCTCTTAGGACTTGTTTATATTATTTAATATAAAATGATTCTCAATAAAATGCAAAAAAATCTGTAAAAATTGATATATTCTCTTTTCTCAAGCATTTGTCTCTCTCACATATTTGGAAATTTAAAGTAAATACACACAGAACATTTTACAGTCATATACAAAGATCAACAACAATGAAACCTATGCTTCTGTAGTCTTTGCATCATTATTTCACCCATGAATCTTACAAATCAAGCAAAACTGAATGATCCATGAACAAATGAACAGCATCAGTGAAGTAATAATACACACATACTAATGTGCAGACTTTGGTTTGAGTTCCATTTCCAACATCTATTTTATGTCTTTTGTGTTTTTATGGTCTAAATTTCCTCTTTTCAGCTTTCTATCTGTAAAATGGCAACAATCACTCCAATTAAAACAATAAGTAAATCCTAAGACATATAGCTATATAATCATTTAACACATAAAAGGGAGAATGAATGTTTCTCAGAAAGTCTTTTTTTGACATTAAGAAATTATTCTGTAAAGTATTAAAAACTCATTAACAGTAAAAATGTGCTTAGGCAGAAGTAGCAAGAAAACATTTGCATTTGATATTTTAATTTTTTTAGATATATTAATGAGTTTCACTGGTAACTCAAGAGTACAATATATAATAGAGAAAAAACTAGTGGTTGGCTTGTTCAGAGGTAAATGTTTGTTTTGTTTATATTATTTATATCATTTTATACATGTCTCAGAGGTAAGACATGAGGATATCTCTATTCTTGTTCATCATTTAGTGTCCCTCCTTTTTGGGGGCACATTTTATATTAAATTTATCTTGTAAAAGACACTTAGCAACTAAACCATTTTTCTTTTTAGTATCTAAGAAAGTTGAGGAATGTTTTTAAATACATATATGTCCCAGGGGAAAACTATTGCCTACGTTCTGGGCCTTCTCATTTCCTTTAAACAGAACAGAAGGACATTAACTCCTTGCCAAAGATCTGGAAGCGAGCTTTTATTTTCAGCTCTGGTGGTCTCCTCTGGATCCTCATCCCAGGAGCATTAACCAGCAGAGACCCCATGCTGTGATTCATGCTGTTTAATGCCAACTTGATGGGTAACAAAGTTATCATAATCCATAATTTAATTATAGATGATACTTTCTGCTCTGGTTGTAACACTGAGACTGTGGCTTCATTTACACTTCTGGGATACTTCACAAATGATTTGGGCTGATCTTTGATACAGGGTCAAGGGTGGAGAAATTTTTCACATAATTGCATTTTATCCTACTTGAAAGAACATTCCACATTCAAATTGGATTTATTTTTGAGTTGATGTATGTCTACTTTCTATGGTAAGTATAAATTTTAATAAGGATTTGTGTGTTTCCTCTTTGCCATAGATTTTTAGTTGGACTTACCATCTTATTTGAACATAAAAATTTCTTCTTTTCTTGTTACTACCAGCCTTAAAAACAGAAACAAAATATATTGTTTTCCTAGGGAAATTAGAACAAATGTGTATTTGGAAATTGATTTTATTTTCCTAGATTGTACTGTTCTCATTCAAATTCCATGTCAATTCATGAATTTACTGAGGCTGTTCACTTAGCGAGGCATAGTGCCCTTCTCCTTTCTTATCTTCAGATGGTATCCAATTTGCTCCTTTCTTCTCCATGAAGCCTTTTCTGCAAGAAACTATGGTAAACACTAAGTTTACATGCAGCCTATATTAGTGCTTGCTAGCTATGTGACTAACACACTCACTAGACCATTCTGAATCTTTCTAAATTCTCACAATGATGGCAATGAAGCTTCTCTCAAGGGAACATGATAAGTATGCAAAAATAATACTCAGACATATCAAACAACTTCTCAGAACAACTTAAGACACTTTGACATATATGGGTTTAAAAATGAAGTGGCTTGGCGGTGGTTTTAATTATTTTTGTATGTGAGTATGTGCGGGGTGGTATTAATATGTACAATAGAAATTATGTAAGAAAAATGCTTTATATTATACATACTTTGTACTCTTACTTTCAGAACTAAGATTAGCTTTATCAGAAATTCCTTGGAAACTGCAATTATATTTAGAAAGGAAAACCAGTTTACCATGGGAAGCAAGAGACTATAGAGAATATGAGTTCTTTCCAGTATTTTAAGGAGTTCAATAAGTCTCACAAATGAATACAAGGTTCTGGTCTTTTGTGATCTCCTATATCAATGTTGAACACATAATCACAAAATTTATGAAAGTTGGATGTAAAATCTTTTGATTAGATTGCACTAGACAATGATATATAAGCCTATAACTATCGTGATATAGAGGAATATTTACCAAAAAAAAGTATTTCGACACAGAGTACTTTTCATAGGAAAAACATAGGTCACTCTACATTAATAAATACAAAAAAGAAATCAAATGTTTCCTTCGTGATTCCAAAGCTAAAAGCAAACTGTTTTCTCTTTTATTGACATATGTATATTTCTTATATTACTTGTATTAGTTTATCCAAGTTAAAGGAATAACAGACACATGTAGGATTTATACAAAAGGCCAACGGCATTATAGTTATACATAAATTCTCATTTCTATCATTACACATTTTAAATTATCACACTAAAATTTTATGTAAGTACAGGCATGTTCTCTTTTAATTTACGTTTAGAGATCTCTCTATAGCATGCCTAAGGCATGTTCAAAGAAGAATAGGAGAAAATAAAATGGAAATAAAGAAAATGGAATTCTCAAAAGGAGAGAATATTAATGTGATTTGCTTTCTTTCTTTTCTTTTCTTTTTTTTTCTTTTTTTTAGATTATTGGCTTTGAGGTGTTGTTATGGAGCAATATTAATTCAGTTTGAAAAGAAAAAAGTACCCAGAGGGAGTCTGGAGGGAACCCTAAACACTTCCTTACCTGGAGTAGTCCCAATTTTATCTGAACATAAAATTCCCTGCTCTAGTGTTATTCCTGGTTACATTGTATTACCTAAAACAGATCGTGCACACATCATTAAAAGAAGTCAAAATTTTATTAACTGTGTTTAAATTTTAGACATGGTTTATGGTGAATGTCCATAGATACTCTAAAGCCAATGTTTGGTTTCATGAATGCTCTTTTGCATTAAAATACTTAAACAACTTTGGGAGAAGCTCCCAGAACTTAACCTATCAGAGTAATTATAGATTTAATTTATTTTATTATGTTTTTATTTATTTTCCTTTGAGGTCTATATTATATGTAACTCAAATAATTAAAAAAAATTAAGATTTGTATCCTAAAGGAAAGTGATTTATATATGCAGATATTCTATTTGTATTTAAAATCCCATGTTCAAAATATAAAGTACGTTAAAATATTGTTAAAATAACCTTAAGGTAATAGTAAGTGAATTGATATTTAGTTCATGTTTTTAGGTACATCATAAAAATATTGATTAGTTCACATATAATCTGGAGAAAAATTCCATAAGCTATGGTGACATTTATAAGAATATTAATTCATGAATTAATTAATATTAGAATATCAATCAATAGGTGGGTACACCTATGGGTAGATAGATAGCACTTTTCACAAAAAACTAGAAAAAAAATAAGTAACTTTCATTTTTAAATTAGTTATACTTGCAAGTACAGACTCGTTTTAACACATAATCAACCATTTTGTTCAGAATCATCCACATTTTTCGGCGCCTGGGTGGCTCAGTTGGTTAAGCGACTGCCTTTGGCTCAGGTCATGATCCTGGAGTCCCGGGATCGAGTCCCACATTGGACTCCCTGCTCAGCGGGGAGTCTGCTTCTCCCTCTGACCCTCCCCCCTCTCATGCTCTCTCTCTCTCTCATTCTCTCTCTCAAGTAAATAAATAAAATCTTTAAAAAAAAAAAAACAGAATCATCCACATTTTTTAAAACCTAAGTTGTAGGCTTGTATGAAGCACACAGTATTTTAATAATTTATAAATTCTTAATGCTTATCTTCCTTTAAGTGTTTGTGAAAATGAATAATTTTATCTAATAAATGTTCTGATTTATAAAATAAATTTAAAGGTTAAGAAGATATATTTTATAGCAATATACCAAAGAAGATAATAGTACAAATTACCAACTTGAAACTAAAAATAATTTTTCTAAGTGCTAAATCATAAATATCAAGTATATCAAGTGTAAAATTTCAAAATTTTCACCTGTGTTCCTTTTTCTCACATGTGAAGTATTTTCATATTTTCCAATTTCAATTTCTGGTTTCTCTTATTTTTTTAAGTTTTTGGCACATAGAATGCTTTTTCTAGTTTTAATGAAATAAGCAGATAATTTTCTTCCTAAGAAAAATAATGCTGTCAGTCTATTGTTAAAATATTGAAAACTCAAAGATGTATACCCTTTCTTACTGTTTGTGACAAATTTATAACAAAAAACCTCAGTGTTATACATATTAAAATCTACTCATTCTCCCTGTAAATAAGGAGACCAAACTCTGCTCACTGTCTCCATTTTGCATGATGTTCTCTTCTCCTTAAACATAATCACATTGTGAACTTCATATACTATAATCTATGAGCTAAACTATAGGGATAATCACCAACAACATAAATATTAGTGGAAATGGGGAAAATAAATTAATATACATATATGCAATTTGGAAAGAAACAAAAAAATATGAGAAGCTACTTCAATCTTCATTTTGTTAGCTGGTCACAAGGCTGATTTGGTATTTATAGCTACCTTTCTCAACTATCTATTTGGGTCCTTTTACCCTTGGGAGGACCCAAGTAGCTGGAGATTTTTCCCTTCTGTTTCCACAGTATCTGAAATCTTAGTGGACTTGCCTTATGGGTTTTCCATAATCTTCCTTTTATGCTGTCCAATTAGTATGGCAGCACTAGAAAGGACTCAGTTCCCTGGAACTGCACATAACCTCCCTGACACATATAATAGAAATTCTAATACCTACTCATATTTTTTCAATCACTGTGACCAACAAGTTATTATTTCTCCAGTGGAATAAGGAATTGTATCCAAAGTGTTGGTGGCTGCCTCGATTTTCAGTTCCATAAAATTATATTTTTTAATTAGGTCCCCAGCTAGAGGCATTCCTCCCTGGGGTTCTAAGTCCTGAAAATCAACAGATTCCTGGGTGAAGATGACAAAGACAATATTTTGTAATTGAGCCAGATGCATTCCCAATTTTTCTTTGATTCCCTTAGCAAGATACTTTGACTATGGGAAGAAACAGAAGTATATGTGGGTTGCTGGTTCAAAGCACAATTCTATATTCTATAAGAAAGCACCTAAAACTTTAAGGTTTTATGCCCCCAGCTGGCTCTTAACTGAATCTTCAAAAGGCTACCCACAATCAGTAAATCAAATTGTTTCTGAGTAATATGGAACATGATAAAAATCAGTAAATCCAGTATGTGTTAGTGTATATTGGATTGCTTTGCTGCAGAATTAGAAACAGTATTATGTGGAATACCAAGAAGATGAATGCAGTATAAAATAAGTCAAAAGAATGATGTGAAAGAACATGCCTTATTGAGAAGATAAATCTATTTCTAGAATTTGTATCTCTTGTGCTGAGGAAAAACCATTGCCTTCAATCTGTGATTTGTGGCAAATTTACACCCTATAGAATACAGTCTACCAGAAACAAAGGATAGTCCACTGCTATTAACCAGTTGGGTACTAAAGTTTGGGCCATAGTTTTGCTATGAGAAATTTCTGTTGTTGCAACTATGCATCATCCCCATCCCATGGGTCATCAGCCACTTGGTTCATCGGTCTATTGAGTTAGCACAAGTGTGACTGAGGAAAGAGATTGACTGCAGTCTCCTGGTGGTCAGAATGTCCAACTGATTACTGAAAAACCTTCTCTTTAGTGGATATCCTGTGGTAGCAATACATACTGTCAAACTCTGTGTTTATTCTGAGAAGCCCATTCACGTAACTCTGGTTAGCTGTCCTCATTACAATCTTTCAGTCTGCTTCTGCCAAGTCTCTGACACCTAGTGAGTAAATTTCTGTATGAAGTAATTGTCTTTACATAGATATTTTTATCTACAATATTAGTGTATTTACAGACTTTAGACAGTTTGCACTTAAAGATTTGAAGTTTCATTATCCACCTTATTTTATTTCTGTCAGCTTTACTTTCTTTTAACTTAATTTTCTCATTAATTTTTCATGTTTTACTTAATAAAATTCAAAACAATTACTTTAAGTTTATTCAAATTGTAACAGTCATTATATAAACCTTTCATGATTATTGATACAGGGAATTTTACCCAATTTATAATTATATACTCTCTCTTCCTTTTAGCAGTTTTTTTTTTTTAATATTGCTGATCCATGTGGAATTTTTCCTTACTACCTTAAGAGCTGATGAATAAATAATAGTTTTGGTGCGCTTGTACCTCTTGTTTAAACAACATTTAAATTCTTTATTTTATAAGTTCAGATCTTCAGATATCTGAAAGGGAGTGAGGGAGCTTGACCACATGCTTTATCCCTGGGTACTTTCTACATCAATAAACAGTTTCCAGTTAGAGTCATGAGAAATTTGGTGTCCCCTTGAGCGATACCACACAAGTTTCAACTTGTTGTATGGTTTAGGGATGAGCAGGTCACTTAGATAAATTAACTACTAGTGGACATCTGGCTATATATTTGGTTAGCACATTCATATTTTTTCATATATCTTTAATGTGATTTTTTTTACTGTTTTTAACCGCACTTGAAAAGAGCACCTGGGAGATTAGAGATCATGTTTTCTACCATCTGTATTCAAATTTACATCATGTCACTTTTGGTCATGAAGCATTGTTTCTTATCATTCAGCTGAGTCTTTGGAACTATGATGAAATCTAATAGAGAAAACAAAGTAGAAAGATTTTGAAAAAACATTTCTCCAGATTCATTACAAAAACCATTTCTCAATTCATTACATATTATAGCTGCCATTTCCCATTTTTTCCCATGAAAACAATCCTCATTTGTCTAAATTGGAAGACATTAGTTTTATGCATTACGTTTTTTCTTTTCTTTTACTCATGTCTTACTTTCCATGATAATGTATTATTCTCTTAAAAAATAGAGTAATGTTTGGAGACAAATGATTGCTTTCAACTTAATTGAAATTTATTTCTGGGAGATAACCCTCAAAACATTTTGTGGCAAAATTAAAGCTTGTAGAAAATTTAAATCTAATGTACTTTTGATGACATTTTTAAAATGAGGTGTTTAATGATTTTTTTTTTTAAAAAAAAAACTTTATTTGGAGACAGTTTTGATGAATCACCACAATTAAATATTTCAAATACCTGTGTTGACTATTTTGCCTTATAAATAAAATTTCACTTTTGTGTGGAGAATTGCTATTTCTCAAAATTGAGCAAATAAAATTAACTGAAAATAAATTATCCAGCAGGGGAGCAAAACAGCCATTTTATGAAAATTAACAAAACTTTGCTTAAGAATATATTTTTGAGTATTTATAGAATGATAGAATTATTTTTAGTCCCTCAAAAATAAAAATTAAAAAAGTTTATTAATTTAGATCCCTTTGACTGATCCCTAGTTCCATCACTACATTATTCTCTAATTTTAATCTTTAAAAACTCTGCATTTCATATATCTATTTTTCATTTTTTAAATAATAGTTTCAGATTGATAATTTAAGAGTTAATAGGAAAATATTCCCAATAATCTTTTTGTAGAAGCTAATGAATATGTGTAAATGTGTAAATGCTTTATTAGAATTAAATAGTATTTTTTCTTGTAAGTATATTATGTATATATATATATATATATATATATATATATATACATTAAATACAATGGGAGAGCCTTAGAATTAAAGACTAAAATTTATAGCTCCTTTGACTAAGTATAAATTGGGGAAGTACACAATACTTGAAAGTGATTTTTCTATAATGAAATTATAATTCATTTAAGGCATTTAGATGGATTTTGAATCATTAGAACATACAATTTCTAACCTATTTCAAACTTCTCATATTCACCTATATTATATAAGTTCTCAGGAAATTAAAGCAAGATACTTCAAGTATTATATGGGGCAGTTTATCAGATTCACTGAATTACTGGAGCCTAGGGAGAAGGGAGGCTCCAGTAACCTAAAATATATTTAGAATTGTCTTATAGAAGCTTTTACTTCATTAATTTACATTTTATACAAGAAATTTTCCAGTTTGATTTGGTATGCCCTAAGAAAATGAATTCCAAATGATAAAAAAATAAGTTTAAGTAAAATAATGTAACTGTTTTATGTGTAGTAAATAAAATTTTTTTAAAGATTTTATTTATTTATTTGAGAGAGAGAATGAAATAGAGAGCATGAGAGGGGGGAGGGTCAGAGGGAGAAGCAGACTCCCTGCTGAGCAGGGAGCCGGATGTGGGACTCGATCCCGGGACTCCAGGATCATGACCTGAGCCGAAGGCAGTCGCTTAACCAACTGAGCCACCCAGGCGCCTGTAAATAAAAATTAAAACTCAATTCATAGTATTTCCAAATAATACAAATCTATTCAGTACAAATATTTTCATCTTTGTACATGTATTCATAGGGGGTAAATTCCGCTTGAATTGAACTTTACCTTCAATTAAAAAAATTAAGTGGCTTTGATATGTCAAACCCAGACACGGTAAATTTCAGCACACTGTTTTATCTTTAGATATTTCCATGTACTTCCTCATGTATTATACCCTACTGATGATACAAAGGTAAGTAAGATATCATTTAATCAAATTAAAGTCACAATAAAGTCAGTTATGGGAGGAATAATCAAATCATTTTGTGGTAGCATTCAAGCACTGTCAAAGAATTTTAAGATGCACTTACTCATTCAAGGAGTCAAAGAACAGGAAGATCAGAGATGTTTAGAAATAACTAGTCAGGGTTTCTTGAGACGTTTAACAGGTGGAATAAAACTTGGAAGTACAGACAAGATGTTAACAGAGAAGAGGAGCCATTAACCCAGAAGGAATATTAGAAGAGAAAGCATAGTGCCAGTGGGTATTGGATGAGTCCAAGAATATATAGGAAATATCACATGACACTTGCACAATACAAATTTAAGACACTTGTTATATGTTCTTGGAGATGAGTTTAAGTTTACTTGTATATGCAAATAGGGAAGCTATGTACAAACACTACCTCAGGAAGATTATATTGGCATCTATGTCTAAGATGAATGAGCATAATGGGAATTACTTTTCGGCAGTTTTCAGTAAACTGGACATAATTAGGACCTGAGATGATTTGTTGGGAGTGGTCCTAGAAATAACAGAGCCAATGAGACTTAAAGGAGGCAAACTATACATAACTGGGCAATTAGTTGTAGAATGAGAGAAAAAAAGAATAAAACTGGTTAATCCCAGCACAAGTGACTCTAGGTTGTATTTTTATGATCACCAAACTTAATTTCCAATGACATTTACTCCCTCTGTGTTAGAGTTCTCCAGAAAAGAGAACCAATAATATATGTATGATAATAATATCTAATACATTAATATTAATAATATTGAATATATTACATAATAATTATATATAATAGTATAATGTATCTTTAGATTATGTATATAAAATGCTATCTGCAGGCTGGAGACCCAGGAAAGTTGATGGTTTGGTTCTGAAAATCCCAGTGCTAATGGTGTAAGTCCCAGTCTCAAGGGCAGGAGAAGACTGATGGCTCAGCTCACGCAATCAGAGAGAGAGCAAATTCTCTCTCTCTTTTTTTTTAAATTTTATTTTATTATATTATGTTAATCACCATACATCACATCATTAGTTTTTGATGTAGTGTTCCATGATTCATTGTTTGTGTATAACACCCAGTTCTCCAAGCAATACGTGCCCTCCTTAATACCCATCACCAGGCTAACCCATCCCCCCACCTCCACCCCCCTAAAACCCTCAGTTTCTCAGAGTCCATAGTCTCTCATGGTTTGTCTCCCCCTCCGATTTCCCCCCTTCATTTTTCCCTTCCTACTATCTTCTTTTTTTTTAACATATAATGTATTATTT
The DNA here is from genome assembly GCF_003265705.2 of Callorhinus ursinus. NCBI lineage: Eukaryota > Metazoa > Chordata > Mammalia > Carnivora > Otariidae > Callorhinus > Callorhinus ursinus. Next base: position 33,716,593 of record NW_027397069.1, read on the forward strand.
GTTTAAGAGGTAGAGGTCTGTGATTCATCAGTCTTACACAATTCACAGTGCTCACCATAGCACATACCCTCCCCAATGTCTATCACCCAGCCACCCCATCCCTCCCACCCCCCCACCACTCCAGCAACCCTGAGTTTGTTTCCTGAGATTAAGAATTCCTCATATTGGTGAGATCATATTATACATGTCTTTCTCTGATTGACTTATTTTGCTTAGCATAATACCCTCTAGTTCCATCCACATCATTGCAAATGGCAAGATTTCGTGTTTTTTTTTTTTTGATGGCTGCATATTCCATTATGTGTGTATATATATTATACCACATCTCCTTTATCCATTCATCTGTCGATGGACATTTTGACTGTTTTCACAGTTTGCCTATTGTGGACATTGCTGGTATAAACATCGGGGTGCACAAACCCCTTCGGACCACTACATTTGTATCTTTGGGGTAAATACCCAGTAGTGCAATTGCTGGGTCATAGGGTAGCTCTATTTTCAACTGTTTGAGGAACCTCCATACTGTTTTCCAGAGTGGCTGCACCAGCTTGCATTTCCACCAACAGTGTAGGAGGGTTCCCCTTTCTCTGCATCCTCGCCAACATCTGTCGTTTCCTGACTTGTTAATTTTAACCATTCTGACTGGTGTGAGGTGGTATCTCATTGAGGTTTTGATTCGGATTTCCCTGATACCGAGTGATGTTGAGCACTTTTTCATGTGTCTGTTGGCCATTTGGATGTCTTCTTTGGAAAAATGTCTGCTCATATCTTCTGCCCATTTCTTGACTGGGTTATTTGTTCTTTGAGTATTGAGTTTGATATTCAAGACCTCAACAGGTTAACTGATGCCCACCCACATCAAGGAGAGCAGTCTGTTTTACTCAATATACCAATTCAAATGTTAATCTCACCCAGAAACACCCTCACAGATACACCCAGAAACAATGTTTAATCAAATATCTAGGCACCAGTCAGGTTGACACATAAAATCTGCCATCATAAAATAGACTAGAAATATATTGCCTAATTTTTAAATATTTCTAGGTCTATTTTGAAATTGTTTTTTTAGTTCCACTGTGATCAGGGATCTTACTCTATATAATTTAAGCCCCTTAGTAATTTGTTGAAATGTTAGTCTATGACTCAGTGTTCAATTTTGGTAACTTTTAGAGGTACTTGAAAATAATGTGTTCTTCAATTGTTGGATGCGTTATTCTGTATGTGTAAATTAGGGTTAAGTTTTAGGCCACGTTGGAAATTTTAGGTCTACTTATTCTATCAGATCCTCAGAGAATTACTGAAAGAAATCTCACAATGGTTGTGGAATTGTCACTTTTAGAAATGGCTATTTTTACCAGATGTATTTTAAAAGTGTGAAATTAGCTGCATGTAAATTTAGATTTATTTATTTTCCTGCACATTCCTTTTGATCATTTTGAAGCATCCCCCTTTATCTCAAATAATGCTTCCTTAAAGTCTACTTTTACTATTATTAATATAGCTATTTTTTTTAGCTTTGTTGTTGTTTGCAGAGTATGTCTTTTTCCATCTTTTCAGTTTTGATATTTTTGGATAGTTACATTTAAGATATGTCTCTTATAAGCAAATTATTTATAAATTGACCCATCCCAACAGTCTTATTCTTGAAGCTTTATAAGACCAGAGGTATTATCTGTCTTCTTCATGACATACCCTATATATGCAACATACCTTGCATATAAGAAATTCTAATAAATGTAATTGAATTAATATCTAAATATAAGTCATGAACTCCCATTCCAGTTATCTTAGCATCAATTATCACTTCATCAGTTTTTTTATTTTTTTCCCCCCTGGGTGGCAATCAGTTCTCCTTATCTGTCCCTATGCTGCTTAAAGGCAACTATTTTGTCAAATAATTCTTTTATCCCAGATAATATTGAGCTCATTATCTATCTATCCACTGATACATACATATGTATATATGTATATATACATATATTGGAATATGTACACATCTCCTTTCCTATTTTACATGCCTATCTAGTTCCAGAATTAATACCAGACTCGTGTAGAGGAGTTTAGGTTCAAATATTCATAAAATCTACTTACTAGTTGCACTACATAGTATGCTTTTATAATATACACTACTTATTAGTCTTATTAGTTACAGAATAAGTTAATGTGAAATTATATCCTCATGTATCACAAGCCAAGTACTGAATTTTTCTGTTAAATTTCCTAGATAAGTAAAATAGAGTAGTATATTCTTTCGGGTGATCTATTAATATAAAGTGCATTTCAAGAAACCTCATGAAAGCCTATCAAAAATGTACAAAAATAGTATATCAAAATTTTTCTGAAAGTTTGTAAAGTAGTTCATTATTCACTCAATAGTATACTTGAGTTTTTAAGAAGTAATTGCAATAGTTCATGTTTAAGACTATGATAGGTGAATTTAAATATAAAAATACTTTAATTGTTTAGATTTAACAAAACTATCTTAGATAGTTGAAAGTTTACTTTCCTATTTGAAAAGATAGTGATTCTTGTGTGTAACTTAGAAATATCCAGTATGGAATTTGGATACAAATGCAGATACAACATGCACATGCATCATTTATATTTTGATTACATTCTAAGTGCTGACAAGGTGCTATGTTCATGAATAATTCAAACCATATAAAAGAATGGGCTTTTTACATTCCATTCCAGAGTTTTGTTTTTCAGAGAGGATGTCTTAACAATGTAAAACATGTATCACTGATGGAATATGATTAGAAATACACTGTGATCTGACAGTTAACAATTATTCCCTTATGTATGATTCTTACAGGCTATATAAATGATATAAAAATTTGTACAGTAGCTCAAAGTATAAGTCACGGACAGTTAGAAAAAAGGCAATATGTGTAATTTCTTTTGTATGTAAGATAGAAGAAAATTGAAGTATAGGAGCATAGCATTTTAGTAATTTTTTTGGCTTCAGTGAGCATTTGGGAGATTGGAAGAGAGAAAGACAGACAACTAATCAAAAAATACCTTATGGTTGACCACAGCTAAGGGTGACTAGCACATGGACTTCCTGAGATCTTTAAAATGCATTTTAGAATAATCCCACTTGGGGACACAGAGGAAATATTTACCTGTTGTTTTTATTCCCTTAGTGGTTAAGGACAGTCCTACACAGTGAAGCCCCTAATGTTTAAGATTAAGCATCTGTATTGGTGTTAAGTGGATTCCCACAGGCATTCCACATAGAAAGATAAAAGAAGTGAGAATTTCTGGAGCTGGAAGTAAGAGGCAATAAGAGGCTCAAGCTGAGACACTATGCATTTTATCTGCAAAGCTTCTCAAAAGGCTACTTCAAAATAGTTGCCTCAGCAGTGCTAGGAGCAAGTAAAAGCCCTAAGGGTTTACATTGTAACAAAAGGTGTCCAATACAGTTAGTTGTTTGTACCAATCAACTATATTAAGGCCAATCAGCCACAGAGCCTCTTCAAGGTGGTAACCCAATCTCTTAAAGGAAATAATACAAGTCAATTAATAGAAAAAGAAATCAAATATTGTTCTCCAGCAATAGCAGATGTCTCCCAGGTAATGATTAATATTTGTCTTCTTTTTTCACCACCCATACGAAATTTCCCTCATTCTTGGACTTTGTTTTGGCTGGTTAAGATTGTTTACCAATGTGGGTAGACCCAGATCTTCTTTCCCAAAAGTTATGAGCCTATATTTGCCTTGCCATTATCTGTTTGTGATTACTTCAATCGTCCATTTGCAATTGTTACACGGTAGGAAAGAACCAAGAGAAATCCCAATAATTTCCCCAGTTTTCAAATGTATTCTTATCTTCCCCCACCATGTAGCTTATGGCTCCTTATGGTAACTGGCCATTATCCCCCTCAATATAATAACTGTTATTCTGTTTGTTTGTTTAATGGTTGACTGGAAAAGGAGGAGTCCCAAGTGGCCAAGTAGTAGTCATAATTTCAGTTTCTGTGGTACCCTTACCATGTCCTCTGGAAGAAGTATTTTGCCAGTGGGAGCAAGGACCTCTAATCCAATGGAGTGTAAAGTAATGGGGAGGGGGCAGAAACAAATTTTCCAAGTTAATTTTTTAAAGTTATAGTAAGAGGAACCAATACTCCTTCCATATCCCAGTTCCCAGATTCTGGGAATGTTGTCACTATTTATCAGGAATTTATCAATCTATAGATTGATATTCCAAGCTAGTGCCTCAGCTGAACATTTAACAGGCTATTTCACTCTTCTATTAGGCCAGTTCCTTCAGATATGTGGGATCCATTGTAAGACCAGTGGAAACCATGATCATATACTCATAGTCACATCTTCCATGCTGTAAAATGAATCTCTTAATCTGAATCAATGTTAAATGAATGACCATCCCAATTGATTAGACATTTGTAAGTGTTTGGATGGGAGACACATCAAGGTCAGGAAAGGCAAACTTACAGCTAGGGATAAAACCAGTTCTATATTAAGGACAAATCACTGATTCATGAGGGTAAAAAATATTTCTCTAAAATAATCTGCCACCAAGTGACTCACTTAACTCATCAAAGATAGTACATACTAAGTACATGGCAACAGTCTCAGTTATTGGCAATCTGCAATAAATTCTGTGGTATCAATATCTAAAACAGCCTTGATAAAAGGGAACCCATGCTCTTGAGCCCATGTATGGCCATCACCACTGCCACCATGGCCAATCCATTTATATGCCTGTTGGGCCAGCACTGAGGTTGATGAAAGCAAACCTGCCTGACTTCTACAGAATGTGTAATCCTGGCCCCTTAGTTCAGAGTTCCTCTTCTAGAGGTCATTGACCTCTAGAGAAAAAGAGAAAAATTAAACCCACTTTGTCCTCACTCTCTTACCATCCACATGTCTTCTTCTCATTCCATTTTCTAATTTTGTTCCTTCTATGTCACTGACAATGAATGAAGCCAACTGTCATGACTTCTGGCTGGGGGGGGGTTGTTGTCAGTGGAGTTGGCACTCTGTGATGCAGCTCCTTAAGGCAGTCTGGACATTCGCAGGGGCCGGGCTCTGCAGCTTCCTCCTCCTGGTGATTCCCTGAAGTTCCTGAGAGAGGAGAAGAGGAAGATGGCTGTGGAGTAGAAAGGCCCTAGGATTATCTCATCCCATGAACCCAACTAGATAACTATCAAATCATCCTAATATACCAGAAATCAATCTAAAAACTGATAGAACCAACTCCACAACTAAAGAGAGGGAGGCCACATCGAAGAAGGTAGGAAGTGTGGAGACATGTGGAAAAGAGAGAGCTGTGGTTGTGAAGGATGAGAGAGAGAAGAGGACATAGGGGAACGCTCAAGGAGGATGTTTCCCCAAAGCCACTGGCTTAGAAAGTGAGAGGGGCTGAATTTCATAAATTCTTACAACTTCAGGGCTTAAAGCCTGGAGTTTTAAGGTCAGCAAGCTTGCCTGGGATAGATCCCAGAGGGCACTGTACTGCTCCTAGAGAGAAGACAAGCAAACAACCCAGGGGGCAGAAGGCATGGAAACAGTAATCTGAAAAATTCCTGGGGCACACAGTGGGGGAAGTTATTGCTCTTCTCAGAGTGTTTCCCTGAGAGGCATCTCAGTGAATCCTGCCTCTCAGGGAGCATTTGAGCTGGCCCGTGCCATTTCCCTCCACTACCCCTCAGCATAAACATAGAACTACCTGTGGGAAGGAACACAGGGACACAATGGCTGCTTAACTTGCTTACACCAAGTCCCGACCCCTTGTGCTCTGGCAGAATTGCCCTCCTCAGTCAAGCTTACCTCAGTCCCAGCACAGAGGTCTCCTTCTCCAAAAGACCAGCACAAACCCCTGATCACACCACGTCTCCCAACCAGAGAGATCTGCAGGGCCTCAGTTCTGGTGGAAATGGTGTCCTTTCTCATTTCACAAGCAGACCAGAGGACACCTAGTTAAAACTCACCACATTCAAGCTAAGGACAAAACACTGCCCATAGCAGGCAAGGAGAGCCTCTGTAGATGACAGGCCTGACAGATAGAGTAGTGAAAACACAACAACAGAGTGTATACAGCACACAGTGGAGAAACTCCCTGAAGCACCAGGCCCTGGGCACTTACATAACCTCTTCTTTGTAAGGCCATTACTCTCAGCAGCAGGAGACATAACTGGATTTTCTAACACACAGGAAAAGGTGGAGACTTAGACAAAATGCCAAGATGGAGGAATTTATCCCATATGAAAAAACAAAATAAGGCCATGCCAGAGATCTAAGTGACAGAGCTGTAAGTAACATATCTGATGGATAATTTAAAGCAACAATCCTAAGGATACTTATGAAAAGAATAGAGGACATCAGTGAGACACCACAGAGATAAAAGTGTTAAAAAAATCAATCAGAGATAAAGAATGCAATAAATGAGAATCGAAACAGGCTTTATGCAATGAAGAGGAGGCTGGGAAAAGCAGAGGAATAAACTAGTGACCTAGCAGACAAAACAATGGAAAATAATAAAGCTGGACAAAAGAGAGAAAGAAGAATTGTGCAGCATGAGAATAGACTTAGGGAACTCAGTGACTCTATCAAGTGAAATAACATTCATATTATAGGAGTGCCAGAAGAAGCAAAGAGAGAAAAGAGGGTAGAAAATTTACTTCAAGAAATAATAGCTGAAAACTTCATTAATCTGGGGAAGGAAACAGACATCTAAACCCAGGAGGCAGAGAACTCTGATGAAATTCAACAAAAGAAAGCCAACACCAAGACATATTGTAATTAAATTTGCAAAATGTAGTGATAAAGTATCTTAAAAGCATCAAGACAAAAGTCCATAACTTACAAAGGAAGACCATAGGTGAGCTAGAGATTTCTCAACAGAAATTTAGCAATCCAGAAGAGAGTGGCATGATATATTCAATGTGCTGAATGGGAAAAATATGCAGCCAAGAATACTTTATCCAGCAAGGCTATCATTCAGAATAGGAGAGATAAACAGTTTCCTAGACAAACAAAAACTAAAGAAATTCATGACCACTAAGCCAGCCCTGCAAAAAATATTAAAGGGGACTCTTTGAGTGCAAAAGAGAGACCAAAAATGACATAGACAAGAGAGGATCAGAAAAATCTCTAGAAACAATGACAAAACAAGTAATAAAATGGCACTCAATACATATCTATCAATAATTACTTAGAATGTAAATGGACTAAATGCTCCAATCAACAGACATAGGATGTCAGAATGGATTAAAAAACAAGACCCATCTATATGCTACTTACAAGAGACTCATTTTAGACCTAAAGACATTTGCAGATTGAAAAGTGAGGGGATAAAGAAACATTTATCATACAAATGGATGTCAAAAGAAAACCAGAGTAGCAATACTTATATTGGACAAACTAGACTTTAAAACAAAAACTGTAACAAGAGACAAAGAAGAGCACTGTATTATAATAAAGGGGACAAAACAAGAAGAAGATAAAACAATTGTAAATATTTATGCACCAACATGGGAGCACCCAATTATATAAAACTATTAATAATAAACATAATGGAGGCACCTGGGTGGCTCAGTTAGTTATGTGTCCAAATCTTGATTTCAGCTCAGGTCATGATCTCAGGGTTGTGAGATCGATTCCCGTGTTGGGCCCCATGCTGGGCGTGGAGCCTGCTTAAGATTCTCTGTCTGCCCCTCTCCTCCTCCCCCTCTCTAAAAAAATTAAATGGCAAACATAATGGAACTAATTGATAATAATACAATAATAGTTAGGTACTTTAACACCCCACTTACATCAATGGACAGATCATCTAAACAAAATCAACAAGGAAACAACAGCTTTGAATGACATACTGGACCAGATGGACTTAACAGATATATTCAGAACATTCCATCCTAAACAGCAGAATACACATTCTTTTCAAGTGCATATGGGATATTCTCCATAATAGATCGCATATTAGGTCACAAATTAAGCCTCAACAAATACAAAAAGACTGAATTCATACCATGCACCTTTTCTGACTACCACACTATGAAAATAGAAGTCAACAATAAGAAAAAATTTGGAAAGACCACAAATACATGGAAATTAAACAATGTGCTACTAAACAATGAATGAGTCAACCAGGAAATCAAAGAAGAAATTTAAAAAAATACACGGGAACAAACTAAAATGAAAACATAATAGTCCAAAACCTTTAGGAATGCGCAAAAGTGGTCCTAAGAGGGAAGTATATAACAATATAGGCACCTACCTCAAGAAGCAAGAAAAGTCTCAGAGAAACAACCTATCCTTACACCTAATGGAGCTAGAAAAAGAACAACAAATGAAACCTAAAGCCAACAGAAGGAGGGAAATAATAAAGATTAGAGCAGAAATAAATGATATAAAACTAAAATAAAACAATAGAACAGATCAATGAAACCAGGAGCTGGTTCTTTGAAAAAAGTAATAAAATCAATAACCTCCAGCCAAACTTATCAAAAAGAAAAGGACCCAAATAAATAAAATCACAAATGAGAGAGGAGAAATAAAAACCACACCACAGAAATATAATTGTAAGAGAATATTATGAAAACCTATATGCCAGCAAACTGGACAACCTAAAAGAAATGTATAAATTCCTGGGGCGCCTGGGTGGCTCAGTCGTTAAGCGTCTGCCTTCGGCTCAGGTCATGGTCCCAGGCTCCTGGGATCGAGCCCTGCATCGGGCTCTCTGCTCCGTGGAAAGCCTGCTTCTCCCTCTCCCACTCTCCCTGCTTGTGTTCCCTCTCTCACTGTGTCTCTCTCTGTCAAATAAATAAATAAAATCGTTAAAAAAAAAGAAATGTATAAATTCCTAGAAACACATAAACTACCAAAACTGAAAGAGAAAGAAATAAAAAACTTGAACAGACTGATAACCAGCAAAGAAATTGAATCAGTATTTAAAAACTCCCCAAAACCCAAAGTCCAGAGGCAGATGTCTTCGTAGGCAAATTTTACCAAACATTTAAAATAGAGTTAATACCTATTCTTCTCAAGCTATTCCAAAAAATAGAAAAGGAAGGAAAACTTCAAAATTCATTCTATAAGGCCAGCATTACCCTGATACCAAAACCAGATAAGCACTACACTACAAAAGAGCACTACAGGCCAATATTCCTGATGAAACTGGATACAAAAATTCTCAATAAATACTAGCAAACTCAATAAAAAAATAATTTAAAAAATCATTCTCCACAATCAAGTGGGATTTATTCCTGGGCTACAACAGTGGTTCAATATTCAGAAATTAATCAACAGGATACACCACATTAATAAAAGTAAGGATAAGAACCATGTGATCATTTCAATAGATGCAGAAAAAGCATTTGACAAAGTACAACATCCATTCATGATAGAAAACCTCAACAAACTAGGTTTAGAAGGAACATACTTCAACATAATAAAGGTTATATATGAAAAACCCACAACTAATATCATCCTCAATGGCAAAAAACAGAGCTTTTCCTCTACAGTCAGAAACAATACAGGGATGTCCACTCTCACCACTGTTATTTAACATAGTACTGGAAGTCCTGGCCACAGCAATCATACAACATGAAAAAATAAAGGGCATCCAAATCAGCAAGGAAGAAGTCAAACTTTCATTTTCACAGACAGCATGATGCTCTATGTACAAAACCTGAAAGACTCCACCCAAAAAACTGCTAGAACGGATAACACAAATTCAGTCAAGTCACAGGATACAGAATCAATGTACAAAATCCTGTTGCATTTCTATACACCAATAATGAAACAACAGAAAGAGAAACTAAGGAATTAATCCCATTTGGAATTGCACCAAAAAAGAATAAGATACCTAGGAATAACCTGACCAAAGAGGTGAAAGACCTACTCTGAAAACTATAAAACACTGTTGAAAGAAATTGAAGATGACACAAAGAAATGGAAGAACATTCCATGTTCATAGATTAGAAGAACAAATATCATGAAAATGTCTATACTACCCAAAGCAAATCTACATATTTAATGCAATCCCTATCAAAATATCAACAGCATTTTTCACAGAGGTAGAACAATCCTAAAATATATATGGAACCACAAAAGACCCCAAATAGCCAAAGCAATCCTGTAAAAGAAAAAGCTGGAGGCATCACAATTCTGGACTTCAAATTATATTACAAAATTATAGTGACAAAAACATATGGTACTAGCACAAAAACAGACACATAAATCAATAGAACAGAATAGAAAACCCAGAAATGAACTCACAACCATAAGGTCAATTAATCTTCAGCAAAGCAGGGAAGAATATCCAATGGGAAAAGACAGTCTCTTCCACAAATGGTGTTGGGAAACTTGACAGCAACATGGAAAAGAATGAAACCGAACCACTTTCTTACACCAAACACAAAAGTAAATCCAAAATGCATTAAAGACCTAAATGTGAGACCTGAAACCATAAAAATCCTAGAGAACACAGGCAGTAGCCTGTTTGACATTGACCATAGCAACTTCTTTCTAGATGTGTCTCCAGAGGTAAGAGAAACAAAAGAAAAAATAAACTATGGGGAGTTCATTGAGATAAAAAGCTTCTGCACAGCGAAAGAAACAGTCAACAAAACTAAAAAGCAACCTACAGAATGGGAGAAGATATTTGCAAATGACATATCTGATAAAGGGTTAGTATCCAAAAGATATAAAGAACTTACGAAACTCAACACCCCAAAACAAATACTCCAGTTAAAAAATGGGCAGAAGACATGAATAGACATTTTTCCAAAGAAAACATACAGATGGCCAACAGACACACGAAAAGATGCTCAACATTAGGGAAATACAAATCAAAACTACAATGAGATATCACCTCATACCTTTCTGAATGGCAAAAATCAAAACCCAAGAAACAACAGATGTTGGTTAGGATGTGGAGAAAGGGGAACCCTCTTGCACTGTTGGTGGGAATGCAAACTGGTGCAGCCACTCTGGAAAACAGTATGGAGGTTCCTCAAAAAGTTAAAAACAGAACTAGGCTATGATCCAGCAATTGGCGATACTAGGTCCTTACCTAAAGGATACAAAAATACTAATTCAAAGAGATACATGCCCCCAAATGTTTATAGCAGCATTATCTACAATAGCTTAATTATGGAAATAGCCCAAGTGTCCAACTGATGAATGGATAGAGAGGATGTGGTGGTACACAGACACAGACACACACACACACACACACACACACAGGAATATTACTCATCCATAATAATGAATGAAATCTTTTTATTTGCAACAATATGGATGGAGCTAGAGAGTATTATGCTAAGTGAAATAAGTCAGAGAAAGACAAATATCATATGATTTTACTCATGTGGAATTTAAGAGTCAAAACAAATGAGCAAAGGGATAAAAAAGGGAGAGAATGCAAACCAAGAAACAGACTCTTAACTGTAGAGAACAAACTGATGGTTACCAGAGGGGAGATGGGTAAGGAGGATGGGTTAAATAGGTGATGGGGGTTAAGGAGTGCAATTGTTGTGATGAGCACCAGCTGATGCATGGGAAGTGTTAAATCACTATATTATACAGCTGAAACTAAAATTATACTACATGTTACCTAACTAGATTTCAGGATAAACTTTCAAAAAATGAAATGGAGGGGTGCCTGAGTGGCTCAGTCGTTAAGCGTCTGCCTTCGACTCAGGTCATGATCCCAGGGTCCTGGGATCGAGCCCCGCATCAGGCTCTCTGATCTACAGGAAGACTGCCTCTCCGTCTCCCACTCCCCTTGCTTGTGTTCCCTCTCTCTCTGTCAAATAAATAAATAAAATATTTAAAAAATGAAATAGGAATGTGATAGAGACATCACCTTTGCATATTTTCAGTCTTTGATTGAGACACTAACTTCTTTCAATACCTCCAAGATGGAATATTTCTTTAGATTGCTGTCTTGACCGAGACTGGGAAAGTGTCTGGCTTCCACTTTCCCTTTCTACTGCTACAATTCTTATTCCATAGGTCAGGTAACCAATGTGCTGGAATTATAAAATATGAGATGGTTACACTTGTCTGAAAATAAAGATCTAAGATAAAAAATAGAAGAGACAACATCATCTTTATAGAGTGTTGGATTTGCTATCAAATTAGATCCCTTCTGGTTGAGGTAAAATGCCTAGTAGGAAAGGATAACATAATCTCTGTGTCTCTATCAAAATTGAAACGTGTCCTAAATCAATAAAATGACTCAATAATTTAAGGATGCAGAGGTCTTTTACATTAAATGTGAATATGACAAATAGAGCATTTATTGTAAATTGATAGAAAAGCATTCATATTCAGGCATGGATTTAGATCATTTTGGAACATATGGAAAATGCTGAAGGATTAAAAATGAGTTTAGGGATTGTAATGTAAATGATTCATTTACATGATACTCTGGAATCCTGGGGTCCGATTTGAAGAAAAGAAAAATGGTTGTTTCATTAAAAAAGATGCTAAAATACATGATTAAATATATCCTTAGTACTACCCTCAATAGTATATGGATAATAATCATATGAAATTAATTTAGTAGCCTACTAATTGAGATTCAATTTTGTAACTGAAAACGAAAATGTAGTAAGAATGTAGCTAGCATTTGTTCATTATCACCATGAGAAGTCTAATTAAAATTCTCTTAATGATGTTTTAAAATTTTTATTCATACATACTAAGAGAAAATTGCCTAGAGTGTATAGTAAACTTTCAAAAATATCTTTAAATTGACCAAATACACAATGTAAAATGTTTTGTTTACTTACTATGTAAAGCACGAAGCATATAGTTTGCTAAATGTCCAAAATAAGAAAAAAAAAAGAAAAATTTAACTGCTGACTTTCCTAATTTTACTTAAATATAGAAATAGCTTTTTTTACATAAAACCATTTGATATGAGTCTGATGCTTTCATATCCAGGTAAAAACTACTTGTCAAGAAGTCAGATGCTATGGTTTTGGGATTTTCATGTGTTTTTAAAAAATAATTTGTAAATAAAGATATTAGCTGCTTTACTCTGTCCATTAAATACTAGAATATATGCTTAATATATAAATGCAGATCCCATTCATATCTATTGTTTCTATAAATTTTTTCAATAGAGCCTCAAAGCTGCTGAATACAGGTTTAATTTCAAATTTCATTTCTTTCTGAATTGCACCATCCTTAAACAATGCATCATCATCACAGGTCATTGCACTGATGAAATTAATCTGATAAAACACCTGTGTGACAGAGAAAATGATATATTAGTGTGATTCATCATTAATGAACATCATCAGCCCGTGATCTATTAGTGTATTGCTCAAAGGATTGTGTCATTAGGAAAGAGTGAGTTCCTAGTGTTAAATTATGGTGTTGAAGGTGGTAGTTAGAGCCTGGTATAATCCACAAGGCAGAAAGTAGATGTGCCAATACAAAATCAAGTTCCCTGAACTTTTTTTTTTTTTTTTTTGCTTAAAAGGGTTAAATATGCATTTTTTGCTAATAAGGTTTACTTCCCTAAGGTCAAATTAAGTTTGCCCTTATTTACTCATTTAATATTAATTGCTTATCCATCCTCTATAAATAATAACATTAATGGGGCTGACTCATATCACTAGTGAGAAATGCAATTTTATTTGAAAATGAAACACAGAAGAATTTAGAATATCTAAAAAAAAATAACTGCAGGGCTATTTTTTCCCAAGAATTTATTTAGGCATAAATGTGGCACAAACTATACCTCAGTTGATTAGCTCATGATATTGAACTTAGAGATTAGAAATTGCCCTGAAATGCCTTTGTTAAAGTAATCCAACCACAAAATATAAATTCATTCAAGATTAAAAATAAGAACAAAAATAAGAGAAAAACAGAATTTTAAATTACAGATTGCTAAATAGGTAGTGAATCTTAAGAATTCTGAATCTGAATAGATTCTTTTTTAGACTAAACTTGATGAGTTCACTCTTCTAAATTAAAATAACCTTAAAATGTGACCAAAGATATAATAATTGTATTATTTTTTAAAGATATTAAAAACCACTCATTTCTCAGGAATGTATGTTCAGTGAGGCAAAGGGTTTTACCATTTAACTCATTGTTTTATCCATTAGATATAGAACAAAGACCAGCAAATGTTAGGCACTCAAGTTGTTCTCTAGTTATTAATTAACTCAATTAACTTAGTAATATGAAACAGATTCAGACCCCTTAGATCATGTATGCATTTGAATAATTTCTGTATATATGTGGTTTGAACTATGATTTAAATAATTGTCTTTCAAATATTAAAAGTACCATGGTGATACTGTCATTAATTTTCATATCTAGATCCAACAATAAATTTGCTTATATTTTTTCATTGTAGTTTTATAGATTAAGAAACTACCACATAGTCCAGACATGCATAATGTGAGTAAAAAACTTTTTTTTGAGAGAGAGAAAGAGAACAGTGGGGCAGGGTGCTGAGGGAGAGGGAGAGAGAGAATCTTAAGCAGGCTGCATGCCCAGCATGGTGCCATCTCACAACCCTGAAATCATGACCTGAACCAAAATCAAGAGTCAGACACTTAACCAACTGAGCCACCCAGGCACCCATGAGTAAAATTTTTATTAAGATAACTCATAGTATAAGCTAGAACTATTAACTAAACTCATTGGGACTTTCAGTCCAGACAAGATGGCATAACCCCCTTTTCCCCTTTCCTCCCCATTAAGTTCAGTTATAAATCCTTGAAATAATGCCAGAAGCAAGCAAAGGAAGTATCTTAAAGAAGGAGACAAAGTAGTTTGGGATTCCAAGATTGGAAGAACACTGGCTGGGGGTATTATGACCCTCAACTACCAGCAGTAACCCTTGACCTAGCATTTCCCTCCTGCTTTCAACCTAGCAACAGAAGGATCCCAGGTAAATCCATTCCTCCACAAAGCAAATGATAGCCCTGCCAGAAACACCAGGTGACCCTATAAGATCATCAGGAGACCTTCTAACAGTAAGTGGCCAGGGGAGGCCACCTGTTTCCCCACAAAGACTGAAAATTCCCTCCTGGTGGGATAATACCAAGAGAGATAGCACTAGCAAGAGAGACAGCAAGCACCCTGTTCTGGGAAGCCTCATTAACCTCTGAGACTCACTCCCCACCTCTCACTAGGAGACATGAGGGTAGGCAGGAGGAAGCCTGGGGTGGGGGGAGGGGGGAACAGGACAAATAGCTCAGCCTGGAAGTGTTCTCCATCCGTTATAAGCGGGAGGAATTCCATTATGAGTACCTGGTCAAGGAAGTCCTCACCAGCCTGAAACTCCCAACCCTTAGGGGAGCACTAAGGTGAGTTAGCAGAAGGAAGTGGCAGGTCCAGGACTCCCCTTCTCTGTCCAGAGATACCAGGGTAGGGAAGAGGATCCTACTGCAACAATCCTCTGGCCAAGGAAGTCTTTTTATCTCCCTGGGCCTGGGGCTCTCTTCCCCCACTAAGAAGCACCTGGACATCTAGCCTGGATAAACCCCTTCACCTTCAGGCATCGGATAGACCAAGTTGACCAATAGAAACTTAAACTTCCATTAGAACCACAACACACAAAAGTAGGCTAGGATATGTATGCTAAATCTATGTGAAGTGACTGCTTTCTAAAATAAAAGATTTAAGTAGGACCTAGAGTCTCCTAACATAATAGACAAAATGTGCTGGATACAATTAAATCACCTGTTAAAACAAGAACCAAGAAAATTATACTTTGATGGAGAAAAGACAACTGACACAAATACTATGATAAATCACATACTTGGAATTGTAAAATGCTTCAATAATCAATTATAAACTTTCTTGAAACAATGAAAATATAGAAAATCTTAGCAAAGAAATATGTTATAAATAAGAGCCAACTGGAAATTATAGAACTGAATAATACAGTAACCAAATTTTTAAAAATGTGCCTGATGGATAGTAGAATGGAAGTGACAGAGAATAGAATTAATGAGCTTGATCAATAGAATTTATCCTAGCTGAACAACAGAGGGAAAATAGACTAAAATGAAAAAAAGAAAAAAAAATGAACAAAACCTCAGAGATATGTGGGACAGCAGTAGAAGATCCAACATTTTTATCATTAGCATCCAGAAAGGGACTAAAAAGAGTACTGAGACTGAAAGAACACTGGAAGGAATAATGGCTTGATAACTTCCCATATTTAGTAAAACAAAACAAACAAACAAACAAAAGACCCAGAAAAACCCTTAGCTATAGATTCAAGAAACTGCATGAAACCCAACTCAAATGCAATAAACTCAAAGAAATCTTGACCAAGACAGCATAGTCAAACTTCTGAAAACGAAAGACAAAGTAAAAATCTTGAAAGCCAGTGAAAGACAACTTATATGGAAATACCAGTTTGAACATCAGCACACTTCTCATCTGAAAACATGGAATTCAGAGGAAGGTAGCATAACCCCTTCCAAGTGCTGAAATAAAACAACTGCCAACTACAAATTCAATATATGGAGAAACTAACCTTCAGGAATGAAGGGAAAGTGAAATTCTCATATGGAGGAAAATTAAAAGAATTTGTTGCTAACAGAGCTACTGTAAGGAATGGCTAAAGAACGTTCTTTGAACAGAAAAAGAAACGATAAAAGAATTTTGTTGTATCAGGAAGAAAAGAGGAGTGATAGAGCATATATGTGGGTACATATAACAGACTATGCTTTTCCTCGTGTCTTTTAAATAACCCCATCACTATTCCATCCCTCCTACTATAATCACTATAATCTAGTGTAGTTAGACTCCTCTCAGTTCCTCAAATATATCACCCTCATTCTTTCCCTGCGTAGAACTTTTACACATGACATACTCACTCTCTGGGATTCTCTTCTTCTCCTTTCTCCAAATCCCATCTCTTTACAAGGCTGGCGCTTTCAATCTAAGAATCAGCTTTCAGCATCTCTCAAAGTTGTCTATGTAGACCCACTTGTTTGTTTTGTTTTTATGTTTGCTTTCTACCTCCTTATACTATTTGTTTCCTCAGTAACACTGTTCTCATTGGTAATTATGTACGTATTTCGTTTTTCTTCCTCTTTAACGTTAATTTGCTAACTAGTGATAAGCTTTACTTGGGTAGAATTATTTCTGCTTTGTTCATTGTTGAGGCCCAAGGCCCACATGAAGGCCTGCCGTGGAATGATTCTGTCTTTACATATCCCAATCTTTCTTCCCGTTCCTCCTCTAACATAAAGCTCTTCTTCCATCTGTGCTTCACTTCCTTCTCTTCCAAATCCTCTAGAACCAAATATAGCTTTTCTTTTAAAATCAACCTCTCCTACTTTTCCATTAACTTTTAAATCATGTCAGTTCTCCCTCAGTAAAACAAACCAAATCCAACAAAATCTAAACTCCAGACTCTTGACATTCTTCCAGCTATGAGAGTAACTTTATCCTTCCCTTTCATAGTCACATGTCCTTGAGTAGTTGCGCATGCTTTCTGAATATCACTCAGCCATCTCATCTACTTTCCAGCCCCCGAACAGCTACACAAACCATGTTGCTAAAAGTCAACATTACATCCAAGTCAGTAAATTAAAAAAAAATTGCTTAGGCCTACTCTTGTAAGATGTCTCAGTAATGGTTCCATGTCTGATTTCTTCCAACTTTTGGAAACTCACTCTAGAACCATCTTACCTCTTTATTCCTTATTTCCATTCTTTACTGGCTCATCTTCTTCAACCTAAGCATTCAATGTTGGAGTTTCTAAAACTCCAGTGTTGTCTTAAAACCATTCCCAAATTCAACATGAAAATACTTGGATAAGTGTATCCTTACCTCCAGCTGACAACTATCAAGATGTAGATTCCTCACAAAGTTATATTGTTAATGTGTAATAAAATGTCTGACCTTTGTCCCTGGTTCCTGGGTGATAACATGCACATCCTTGGAATGTCTTTTTTGTTTTTTTTAAGAGAGGAGGAGGGTGAGGGGGAGAGAGAGAGAGAATCTTAAGTAGGCTCCACGCCCAGTGTGAGCCTGACTTGGGGCTCCACCTCACAACCTTGAGATCTTGATCGGAGCCAAAATCAATAGTCAGACACTGAACCAACTGAGCCACCCAGGCGCTCCAATCCTTGGAATTTCTTGAGTGATAGAAGTGTCTTTGTTATTCATGGTGGCCCCTTTTACCACAACTAATGGTATATGCTAACAGGGTGACTTTGGGTGGACCCCTAGATAGTTTGCGCTAATGACATGATTCAGGATGGGGCTGGCCATGCCAAAAAGACCAACCATGTGACTAAAGGGTTGGGATTTTGAGCCAAGTGATATCAGTCTGACCTCTGAGGAAGGGAGGAAGGCCTATTTTGAGTTTGAATCATGTCGCCAATGATCCGATCAATCATGCCTGCATAATGAAACATCAATAAAAACTCGATACAAGAGGTTAGGTAAACCCAGGGTGGCAGTACTCGGTGTACATCACCTAGTACATCAATGTACTTGGAAGTTAAAGTGTCCTGACTCCACAAGGAGAGGACAATAAAAGCTTCACGTTTGGAACCATTCCAGATCTTGTACTATACAACTCTCCCTTTGACTGGTTGTAACTTGAATCAATTAGTTATAATAAAACCATTGTTTTCTTGAGTTACATAAACTGTTTTAGGGAATTGTTGAATCTGAGGAGATAATGGGATCTCTCAAATTAGAGGTTAGCCGGTCAGAAGTAAGAGTGGTCTGGGGACCCGTTTTTGTAGTTGTTGTCTGAAGTGAGGGTAGTCTTGTGGAGGACTATATCCTTAACCTGTGAGGTGTGGCTTAAATCTGGGTAATTGGTGGGCACCTGGGTGGCTCAGATGGTTAAGCATCTGCCTCTGGCTCAGGTCATGATCCCAGCATCCTGGGATCGAGTCCCGCGTCGGGCTCCCTGCTCCTTGGGAGATTGCTTCTCCCTCTGCCTCTCTCTCTCTCTCTCTCTCTGTTTTTCATGAATAAATAAATAAAATCTTTTTTAAAAAAGTCTGGGTAATTGGTGTCAGAAGTTGTTGCAGCTAGCCTGGTCTTTTTCTTCTATTTCAGATTATCATGTCCAACTCCCTACTAATATCTCCTTTTAAAAAGCTCAAAGCCACCAGTTGTTCAACCCATTCTAACTAAATTCATGATCTTTTCTTCCTGTATCCGCCCTTTTCCAGAGATGCCTGTATTATTGAATGACTCTACCCCCTGTTGAACACTGCAAGAAAGAAAACAATGTCATTCTTAACTATTTACGTTATTTTTCCACCCCTCTAAATATCCAACTTACTTTTATGTTTAAAGTTTAACTATTCCTCAAATCTGTTCACTGTAGCCATTTGTATCAATAATCATAACCCGTTACTATGTCATTCATTTGGATTTCTATAATAGACTCCAAGATTATTTTGCTTGTTCACACTTTCAATCTGTAGTCTCAACTCAGAAATAAGGATTGTCTTTTATTTTTTTTTTAAGATTTTATTTATTTATTCATGAGAGACAGAGGGAGAGAGAGAGAGAGAGAAGCAGACTCCCAAGGAGCAGGGAGCCCGATGTGGGACTCGATCCCAGGACCCTGGGATCATGACCTGAGCCGAAGGCAGACGCTTAACCATCTGAGCCACCCAGGCACCCTAAGGATTGTCTTTTAAATACAAATCTAATCATATCAAGTTTCCTGCTTCTTTTAGGTACGTTTAAATTCTTTAATGGTTTAGAATAAAATAAAGCCAAAACTTTTGAAAGAGGCCAGAAAAGCCCAACATGAAATGGGACCCTACCCTCCCTGATAACTACAGGCTTATATTATATCTTATGCCCCCTTTCACTGCCTTCTCTAATAATACAGAACTTCTTATTGTTCTGGAAGGCTCTACCTTCTCCCTTCTGTAGCACCAATTTTATGCTTCTACTTCGCTCCTCTTGTAGCGCTCCCCTCTTTCCTCTTCATCAGTTACCTCCTATGCAACAAATATTTTAGCCCAGGCGAAATTTATTTAAGGAAGCTTTCCTTGACCTTCTGAATCTAATGCTCTCATAACACATATGTATTTTTTTTTTTTGTAGCACTTGGCATGGGTTATATTTTTTAATTTAATTTTCTTATTTGGCTAGTGTCTCTCTCAGAAGAATGTGATCTTTATGAGACCGGAGATCATACCTATTTTCCTCAGTATTTTACGATCAGTTCTTGATACTTAGTAAGTCCTTAATAGTTGTTGAATGACCTGTTCAATAATTTAATATAAAGCATGTACTTATTGCCTATTTTTAATAAATAAGAAGTAGATTAACAAAAGCCAAATTATGTTCTCATATTATCAAAACAGCAAACTAACATATACTAATATTTTCTAAAGAACCATAACATCTTTTAACATTCTACACAGAAAATCATATATGTGAGAAACAGATATGATGATTTTCTAAAAGGCTGGACTTGGCATAAGGTATTATTTTATGACAAAATTCAAGTATCAGCCTTAATTCTTTCAATATGCTGGTCACCTTATCTTTTAAGTACAATTATGACAACTTCATCCTATGCATTCAAAGAAAACTTACTGTCCTTCCAAATGAGTATGGGAATTTTTGGAGGACGGAAATTTACCCTTAACACCTGTTTCCACATCCATGATGTTGCTGAATTCTCAGTTTCTGCTTTTATGTCTAGTTTTTTGCATGTTTCCCTTCTACTCAGTTTCACCCCCCCAACAGGGTTTCTCTATGAATCTTTCTCTTTAAAATAACACTTACGGTGTGTTTAACTGACTTTTACTTAAATACAAGAGAGTGGTGAATATTAGAGTTTCCTTTATATTGAACACTGCCCACTTACTAAATTTGCATTGAAAATAGCTGAATTTTGTCTTACTCATTTTGCTCTAATCTTCTATCCCTTTCTGGGCTTTATCTAACTCTTCCCTTACATCCCTCTCGAATTATTTTGAGCCACCAAGGATTTCATATCGAAGGGAAAGAAAACACTCGCACAATTTTACATTATTCTCACTCAAGTAGTTTGATTCAGGTTCTATTTGATAAAAGCCCTCTTCTCCATGAACCTGCACATTGTCCTAACTTTTCATCCCTATATATCTCATAAAGTTATTCTATTTTTAAGAGAGACTTCTCCAGAAGAATTATAAATTTGACTTTAGGAATGATGAGCTTTTCATGCAAAAGGAGAAGTTAATAATGAAGCCAATTTCACTGAAACCAAAATTTAAAAAAGTCCCCAAATTATTTAACACTGATTGTTTATGAATAAAACAGAAATATTAACTCAACTTCATTACTACAAACTACAAATGTCCAATTCTACTTTCTTGAACATGCTGTTTTATAAAGGTTAGTCTTTATGAAATTATCACTATTTTAGTCCATTTGGTCTACTATAACAAAATACCATAGACTGGGTGGCTTATAAACAACAGAAATTTATTTCTCACAATTCTGGAGGCTGAGAAGTTCAAGGTCAAGGTACCAGTAGATTTGGTATCTGGTGAGAGCCTACTTCTTGGTTCACAGAAAGTTGTGTTCTCTACATGTCCTCACATGGCAGAAATGGCAAGGGAGCTCTCTGGGGTCTGGTTTTTTTGTTGTTATTGTTTTGTTTTGGTTTTTTTTGTCTGTTTGTTTGTTGTTTTTAAGATTTACTTATTTGAGAGAGAGAGTGAGCTGGGGAGGGGCAGAGGGAGACAGCAGACTCCCCACTGAGCAGGGAGCTCAATGCAGGGCTTGATACCAGGACCCAGAAAACATGACCTGAGCCAAAAATAAGAGTCAGATGCTTAATCAACTGAGCCACCTACGCGCCCCTCTGGGGTTGTTTTTATAAGGACACAAATTCCCTTCAAGAGAGCTCTGCCTTCACAACCTAATCACCTTCCAAGAGCCCCACTTCCAAATACCATCACAATGGGGGTTAGGTTTCAACCTATGAATTTTGAGGGGACATAAACATTTGGTTAATGGCTTGATTACAAATCTTCATGCTATCCTTGATTATTTTAGCATGTACAAATCATAAGCAGTTAGTTACCAAAATAATAAATACAAATCCATTTTTTTTAAAAAGTTTTAATATATATTAGTGATGCCACTTCTTATAATTTTATTTTCAATGAACTGGTAAATGTGTTATTCATATTATTTTTCTTAGCTCCTAATGCAAAGTTAATTTTGGAGAGCTATAGATAAAAGTAACTGGTTTTAGAAGAGTGACACAAGCACACAAAATAATTGTATCCCAAAAGACTAAATTTAAGTTAATGCTAAAAGAAATTTAAAGGCTTCAGGAGTCCCAACTTCCAAAATACACTTCCTATCATAATTTTAGTCTTTGGCGCTAATATTTATAGGCATTTTAGTGGCAGAAATATTTTCAACCTAAGCTCAATAAAAGTGGATATAAATCAATGTGTATACTTTGCTAAATTTGGCATATTAAACCACTTTTGGATTTAGGAAGATGAATTTAAATCTCGCAGTTCCAGAAAAATTTTCTTCATACTTTTAAATGCATACTATCATGAAAATAAAGAATGAGATCTAAGTAAATAAAAATAAAACCATTTTTCCTTCTCCAATAAATGACAAGGCTCTTAAATACACAGAAAATTGTATGAATGATCTTCAGAGCTTTGACGTTCAGCAGAATAATTTACATGAGATTCCAGAGTAGCTACCAGTATGAAAAAGAACAAAAAGAAGAAAACTGAAGGCCTTTTCCAAATAGTACAGGAAATGTGAAGTATAGAGAGCAAACTGATGGTTGGGGGTGGGGGGTTAAATAGCTGATGGGAATTAAGGAAGGCACCTGTTGTAATGAACACCGAGGTGTTGAGTCACTATATTATGCACCTGAAACTAATGTTACACTGTATCTTAACTAACTGAAATTTAAATATTTTTTTTTTAAAGGTGAAGAATGCTAACCAAAGAGATAGGACAACATTCCTGGAAGGCAGTTTCAAATGATGCATGAGGGGCACCTGGGTGGTTTAGACTGCCTTCAGCTCAGGTCATGATCCCATGATCCTGGGATGGAGCCCCACATCATGCTCCCCTCTCAGTGGGGAGACTGCTTCCTCTCCCTCTGCCCCTCCCCCACCCCTGCTCTGCTCTCTTGCTCACTCTCTCAAATAAATTAATAAAATCTTTAAAAATAAGAAACGATGTGTGAAAAAACTTGAAAAATATACATATCTATTAGTGCAGCAATTTTATTTTTGGAGATAGCAAATTTTTTCCTAAAAAATAAATAATGGGGGAAAAGTCAAAGATTTATGCACAAGCCCAATAGAAAAAAAATTTAATAATTTAAATGTTCAAAAATAAATGATTTCTTAATTAAATCAAGGTAGTATGTCACATATAACAATTTGATGTCAAGAGAAGTGAATACTATCAAATGGTAAGTAAAAAATTCACTTAAATCAGATATGACAACAGTTGCACATGCGTTTCAGCACATATGTGTGTCAGCTAGTCTACAATTTCTCTGTATGATAGAATTATGGAGCTTCATTCTTTTTTCTGAAAACTCCATGAGAAGTCATGAATTGATTTTATATGCATATTATATTTAAAATAAGATATGAAAACTGATAAAACAGTCTTATTTTAGCATTAATATAGAGCTGCATGGCCTACCAGTTAGTATTTATTAAGCAGTTGCTGTACACAAGGCAGTGTGGGGTGGCTTTCTACATATGTAATCAACATATATATGATTTATACATTTTTGTGGTAGTGATACTTTTTTATCAGTATCCAAATACTTTTGTTACAAAACACTCTCATCATTTACCTCATCTGATAATCCCCCAAATAATCCTAAGGACAATTATTATCCCTGCTGGACAGAATGTTTGTTAAACTTTATCATGTATTATTTCTAAACTTCATAAAATAATAAAAGGTAAATAAAACTATCATAACTACATGGATATAGAAACTAAAGTTCAAAAAGCTTTAAAAAGTGCCCAGGGCCACTCATCTCCAATTGTGATAAAAAATTGAGCCAGAGGGATGCCTGAGTGGCTCAGTCGGTTAAGCATCTGCTTTAGGCTCAGGTCAATCCCCATCCCTGGGATTGAGTCCCACATTTGGGCTCCCTGCTCAGTGGGGAGCCGGCTTCTCCCTCTGCCACTCCCCCTGCTTGTGCTCTCTCACTCTCTTTCTCTGACAAATAAAATCTTTAAAAAAAATTGAGCCAGAATATCTCTAACTTTATAACTAAATATGAGTATCAAATTTTTTACGGAGGTAAAATAAGTCAAGGAGAGGTAGCAAGAGATCCATGGTCATGCAGTGATCCATAAAATGCAAGGCAAGGTAATCTGGCTTTATATTATCTGAGGGAAAAGTCAGTTCTATTCTGGCCCTATATGAAAGAGGATAAGATTAAAGGGACTCAAAACAACTTTCTCCAGTCAAAGTGAACTTTTCTCGTATTCTCATTGCTTTCCCACCCAATCTCTAGTCCCTCTGGACCTACAGGACAAGGGTAGAGAGTCAAACTAACCACTAACAAATCCAGTTGTATCATTACCAGTCAAGAATCTTATCCTCTCTGAATGCCACTTTCCTCCTTTGTAAAATGATGCTTACTTCATAGAATTGGAAGCATGTAGAAATGCGCAAAAAGTACAGTTCCTGGCATGTAGGACAAAATGACTAAAATTCTGTCTCTCCATTTCTGAGTCATATTTATCCTTCAGTGCTCCACTTAAATTCCTTCCTCTTCAAGAAATTTCGTTTCTGTATTCTGGAAGAGATCTATCCACTGCTGAGCTCTGAAAGCCAATTTCTCCATCTACTTTATGGTAAAACCATAACACTTTTATTTTGTAGCAGAATCAGATCAGTACATGTCTTACACTCCTACTTGGCTATATGCTCCTCAAGAATTTAGTTTTGTTCAGAATTCATGGACATCTCTTTAAGTGTCAGGATTCATATGAGTCATTTGAGATTTGCAAAACAAAATAAAACAAAAAAACAACAAAAAAACCAAGGTGGAATCCCTGGTAAGAAAGAGACGACTTTGTAGTCCTCATACTCCCAGCACAGTGTTGGTGATAAAAAATCATTGAAATACTACTCTGTAGATGAACAAAGAAATGAATTAATTGGTTATGTAACTTGTTTATTATTATATATTTTATTAATTGTCCATTAATAATATCAAGCTTTTAAAAATGTCTTTTAAATATATGCATGAATATTTTTGACTAATAAACATATACATAAATATACATATATATGTACATATATATAATGGGTAAAGCAGATTTCTCAACAGGAACTAAACCCGGTAACTGGTTTATGTAGTCTCAGTTACCTTGAAGGAAGGCAAGAAGAAACTGAGAAATTACCTATTATTTCTAACAAGATTTTCATTGTTGACACCTTAAAACTTAGCTAAACACCTTTTGAATAAGTGACTGGCGTTGGGCTTTGGACAAACTTACCTCAAAATTATGGCTCTACCTTCTAGATGCATTACTTAGGATGATGAATCAGTAACATTAACCCTAATTCCAATCACAATTAAACCAAGATGCTACCAATGACCAAGTGTTTAACATACCAGGCATTATGTTAAGTACTTACATATTATCTTATTTAGTATTCATTAAACCTTTGAAATAAGTATTATTAGACCACAGACAAAATGAAACGTAGGAATTCATTGGATTCAGTACCAAGTTTGCCTGACTTCAACAGCCAGAGACTTAACTAAAAGCAACATGGGGCTTCCTGTTGGAATTCAGTTTCCTTATCAATAAAGAAGAGGTAATATATTTAACAGGGTTGTTGAAATAATTAAATATGTCAAATTGTATGAAAGGCCTGGAATACTTGATTGATACTCAATAAACTAGGGGAAAATAAAAATATATAGCAATGTAGGATGTGAATGCTGAAAGCAACCCTTATGATATAGTTCTACCTTTTTGGGTTGCCAATAAGTAAACCCAACCGGAAGATCTGGTAACTTACGAAAAGCTCAAAAACTGGTTGGTGGTAAAACTTGTAGAAGCTTTATCACTTCATAGCTGAGACCTTGCAACAGTGAAGTATTGTGAAAAATTGAAGAAGATACAGAGTTGAAAGAGATACCAATATTGTAAAAACAAAACAAAAAAAAGACTTCTGAACAATGATGAAAAAGTATAGTTATTTAACATTGAGACAAAAATATAACTTAGTAATTCTCTTGAAGCATACAAAAGTTTAATGTAATATGTAAAATGACTATTCTCTTTTCCATTGAGAATAAAAAAATTGCAGTTAAATTGAGTAAGAACTCTTTAGTTAAATTTAAAAGACTGTTTTGCTAAAAACTGGAGCAGATTAGTAGGGGAGTTCTTAGAAACACTTTCTTTTAAGGTGCTAAAGATCAAATAGATAATGATCTCCCGGAGATGAATTAGGCTCAGTGTTATCTATACAGTGGAATAAATACGAAACCATCTGAAGCTCAGTATTTAGAAATTTGCATTCTGCAAATGTACAGAATTGTCTTAATTCTTAGATCTATTACATTGAAGTTTTGATATTTCATATAATTGAGAGAAATCTTTCAAAAATTCAAGCATTTTAATAAGCCATTTAGCTTTAAGATTTTCTCCAATACTATTTCAGGTGCAATAACTCCTACAGTTGAAGATAAAATAACGGTTCCATTTTACTGTCTTTTAAATTCAGTAATAATGGCTTGTAATTATAGAGCACCTCTCTTCCATGGAGCTTAATGCGTTTTAAGGACACGGCCTCATTAATCCTTCCACCTTCTTTTTAAGGTAAGTATCATCGTCCTCATTATACAGATGGAGAACCTGAGGCACAGAGAAGTTAATGGATTTGCCCAAGGTCACACAGCAAGTAAGTGACAAGGCTGTGACTTCTGACTCACCATCTAATGTCTTGCATGCCAGGCCATTCAGCTTTTCCCATTGGGGAGAAATAATCCGTTCATTTTTATCAAAGTTCAGCTACAGGCTGCTAAATTCCTTGGGGCAAAGTTGCATAGTGCAATTTCACACCACAGCATTGGCACACTGTCAGTTTACATAGAGGAGATCTCAAACTGAGCTACAAGGTTACTAATAAAAATAGAGAAGAAAAGATATCTAAAAATGGCTCTCTGAGATGTCTGAGTTTGTGCTGCCAAGAACTCACACTATCCTTCTCAACTAAGCAGCAGCATAAAAACCTGCAAGCTTCAGATATTAAATTCTAATGATCGTAAATGTTTTGTAAACATTTTAAAGGTGATAAAACAAAAGACTTAACTAGGTCATAGTAAAAGAGTTTTAC
Source organism: Callorhinus ursinus (assembly GCF_003265705.2). Taxonomy (NCBI): domain Eukaryota; kingdom Metazoa; phylum Chordata; class Mammalia; order Carnivora; family Otariidae; genus Callorhinus; species Callorhinus ursinus. The sequence continues at coordinate 33,743,911 of NW_027397069.1, forward strand.
AGATGTGCTTCATTTATTTATGCATGTGTATTTTTATTGATTTGTCTAAACCACACAACCTCCTCTATCTAGTCTTTGCAAAGCATTCATAAATAAGCACCCTCATCCAAACAAGACAAATAACCAGCACATTAAAAAGTTATCGCTTCAAAACAACAGCAAAACATTATGTGAAACCACTATCTAATCTGCACAATAAATCGTTCACTGTGTAAAACCTAAGGGAAGATATTCCAGACAAAAAGGTTGTCTGATTATTTGATATCCCAGTATCCTATCTAAGTGAGCAGCACAGAATACCATTTTCTCTGTGGCTGAAGATGCAATAACACCATTCAGCAGCCCATTTGTACTACTTAGCCCAAAATAGAAAGAATTCAAAGTGCTGAACTGTAGCTTTCTTCACTCCAAATAACTCTCAGAAGATTATTGTCATTAATGATTTTTTCATCTGAAGCATAACCAACCAAAAGCTGTAGAAATTCTTACCTGATTTAATGTCCTGTAGACACTGCAAAGTGTTAGTGAAAGTTAAAAAAAAAAAAAAAAGTAACAAAAATCCTTTCCCATAAAACAATACTGTTGTTTAATTAGAGAATGGCTGGGATGCCTGGCTGGCTCAGTCGGTTGAGCGTCTGTCTTCAGCTCAGGTCATGATCCCAGGGTCCTGGGATGGAGTCCTGCGTCGGGCTCCCTGGTCAGTGGGGAGCCTGCTTCTCCCCCTCCCTCTGCCTGCCGTTCCCCCTGCTTGTGCTCTATCTGTCAAATAAATAAAATCTCTAAAAAATAATAATAATAATTAGAGAATGGCCTCCTCCTTGCAGTTTTCACAGATTTCCAGTGGATTAAAACCTCAGTTCACTTCTGCAAGCACTAAAGAACAATATTGCCTGTTTGTACAGGGCTGATATGCCAGAGCATATCCATGAAATGGATTATGCCTTAATGTTCTGAGACCTATTTGGTCAAATCCCTCCCTATAAGCTTGGACCTGCCTGACGCTTACTGTAAGGTCAACGCTGGTTGTTTCCTGTTTCTTAAGAAAAAGATGAAAATAAACAAATCTTGCCTCTCAACAACTCACTCTCTTAGAAAATAAACTCAGCATAGGTAGGATCTTTTCATTCACTGATGAATACCAAAAGTCTGCAACAAAGATTTCAATAGACAACTGAGTAAATAAAATGAAAAATAAAATTCTTGTTAAAAACAAAGTCATGCTAGAGTGCCTGGGTGGCTCAGACGGTTAAGCGTCTGCCTTCGGCTCGGGTCATGATCCCAGGGTCCTGGGATCGAGCCCCACATCGGGCTCCCTGCTGAGCAGGAAGCCTGCTTCTCCCTCTCCCTCTGCCTCTGCCTGTCGCTCCCCCTGCTTGTACTCTCTCTCTGTGTCAAATAAAAAAATAAATAAATAAATAAATAATCTAAAAAAAAAAAAAGTCATGCTATTGCCTGTGTGTACTACCATAGAGGGGTATTTTACATTTTTATTACAAAAGGACTATGTCATGCTTATAAGATTTCTGGAACAATGTTGTCTGTAAACGTACCAGCTGTTGTTCATTGTTTCTAAATCTCATACTGGTTAAGAGTCAGACTGGGTTTCAATCACAATTCTAATACTTAATACAATGTAACTGTTTACAGCTTATTTAACCTCTCTATGCCTGTTTCCTCTTCTCTAAAATTAGAATAATCATAATGCCTACCTCATATGGTCATTGTGAGGATGAAATGAATCAGTATATGCAGAACTCACATAAAAATCCCTGAAAAGTATTAAATGCTATGTAAATGTGAGCTTTTATTCAGGGAGATGCCTGCCTGTTGATCATACTTCAAATGATGTTATTAAGTCAAAATTCAATTTAATCATTGCTAACAATGTTTGTCTCCATAGAGGGTATGAATGGGACATGAACCTCCCCCCTCCTTTAAAGCAGATGTTTCTGCTTCTGCCCACTACTTGCCGACTTTCTTCCTCCAAAAACCAACAGGCAACAATTCTCACATGCATAGGAATTAGACTAATGTAAATTCTGAATGAATTTAAATAATTTAAATAAAATCTGAATCCTATGCCAAACATCTCCTTGCTGAGTCACTCAGTGGGCTTCCTGGTTTCCTAAAAATTCAGACTCACTGCTTTTTTAAAAAGAAGAAAAATTAGGCCTGAACTTGAGAATATGTCAGCTGTGCTTCTTGGCAAGTACACTTATCAAAGTAGCCTTGAGAATATGTGCTCATCAGCGCTAGGATATATCTTGTTGTCTTGGTTGCTGCTGTTGGGTCATAGAAAGGATTTCCACCTAGAACCCATATGCTTCACACAGTTTCTCCCAGAAAGAACCATTACCTTCAAATTCGATTTTTTTTTTTCTCATACAACATCAGACTACATTAGTTTCCCAGAGTAGCCTCTGGCTCTGGACCTCCTAGCCAGTCCTTGAGATGAGAGGTATTTATCAGAAGAACTGTCAGGGCAGGGACAATATTTCAGACTTTTAAAATCACCAATATCTTTTTTTTGTTTGTTTTGTAATGAGTACTACAAAAGAAAACAAAATAAAACAAAGCAAAGGGAAGGAAAGGAAAGGGGAAAAAAGGAAAGGAAACAAAAACAGAGGAAAGACCAAATAATGAAGTGACTGTTGCAGGAAATGAATATTTAAATGTCCCATAATGCTGAAAGTGTAATAGGAATTACCATTCAGACTTTTTCTAGTACTTCACCTACACTTCTTTAGTTGGCCATAAAACACCTTCTTATGAGACAATGTCAGCGACTGCTGGATGCCCTCACAACAGCCCTACCCAGCCTGCTTCTTTCCCAGTCTCAGAACTAAAACCCCCATCCTGAAAGTCACATTCCAGTATTCCTGACTCCTCTCTTTCCATTATACTTGACATGTCATCCAACAGATAACTCCATAGACTCTGTCTATAGAATGTATTCTAAATTGGATCACTTCTCACCATCTTTACTGTTACCTCCTTGGTTCAAACTCTATCGCAACAACCTCCTAATTAACCTCTCTGCCTCTATCTACTCTTGCCTCACAATCCATTATCCCCAGATATCAAAAGCAATCCTCCATCCTTTAAAACATGTTAAATGGCTTCCCTTTACATTTAAAATAAATCTCAATCTCCTTATTCTAGGGTACAGAGTCTAACCTGGCCTAGTGCTGTCTCTCTTTTGTATTATCACTATCATGCTCTGCATCAACCATATAGACCTTCTTCCTGTTCTTTGAATATGCTAAGCTTATTTCTGCCCCAGGGATGTAGGATTTGTTGATTCTTCACCCTGCAGTGTGTTTCCCTGAAATCTTCGCATGACTGGCTACTTCATCATTCCAGTTGCAGGTCAAACATTATGTCCTTACGTACGTATGTCTTCTGATCATCCACACTAGGGTAATCACACACCTTATCTCCCTATTGTGCTTTATTTTCTTTATCCTTATCTTACATATTTATTTATATTGTTAATTACTCTTCCGCTTGAATATAGATCAGAATTTTTCTGTCTTATTCACTACTCTATTCCTAGGTCCTTGACAAATAGAATGCTCTTATTAAATATTTGTTGAAGGGAAAAATGGATAAGCAAATGAATAGGAGAAATCAAGAATCAAGGAGACCTAGGAATATGGTAAAAATCACCAGGTCTGGGGCGCCTGGGGGGCTCAGTCAGTTAAGCATCTGCCTTTGGCTCAGGTCATGATCTCAGGGTCCTGGGATGGAGCCTCCGCATCGCATCAGGGTCCCTGCTCAGCGGGAAGCCTCCTTCTTCCTCTCCCTTTGCCTGCTGCTCCCCCACCCCCAACTTGTGCTCTCTCTGTCAAATAAATAAAATCTTAAAAAAAAAATCACCAGGTCAAAATCCCTTATTCTAGAGATGGGACAGGACAGTGATTTGCCCAAAATGATAAAAGAAAATAATGTTCTATGTGTGTCTAAAATTCTAGACATTTCCATTAGCCACACTGCATCCCAATGCCATAACTGTTGTGATGGAACTACAAAAGGCTACCAAGTAAATGGTACAATTGCCATAAAAGGAGAGATCAAAAACTCAGTATAAATTAATTCATTATGTTTTCAAAGTCTGACCTGCTTTAGAAGCCCCATTTAAGTTTTAATACATCAATGTACTCCTTGTCATCTTTCTGTGAATCAGAACCTGCACATTCTTTAAGTGCTGAAGATACAGCCAAGAAACAATCAAAAATATAAAGGAAATACATAGTATGTCACATTAAGATAATTATTTTGATAAAAAATAAAGCAGGAAAGGCGGATACAAAGAGCCTGGGAATGGGGTGTATGGCCAGCTTTAAATGACATAAGCAAAAACTTGAAAGAGTTATTTGTGAAAGAACTTTTTGACATTTTCAATATTTTTTTAATAAAGAAATTCAGTGTTAGTTGTTATCACTACTGCGGAATGCAACCTTTACTTATTTCCAACAATGTCAGAGAAATTTTCTTTTTCTGATATTTTATTGTAAAAAAAAACCACACTCTTACATTCAGCAAAATCTATATTAATCAAGGTAATGATTGAGTATTGGTAGATCTCTCCCATTTTATTTTAATTCATATGAAGTTTGGATTGTTAAAAGTTAATTTTTTAACATAGCATATTTTAGATTTGGCTTGCAACGTCTTTTTCCTAACTCTGCACAGTCCCAGTCCTTTCCTGTCCAGTCAATTTCAAGTATATTCTATACACTTTATGAAGCCTCATAAAACAACTTAATGGCACAGGATGGTGAACATGTGAAAATGAAATATGGTACAGATTATGATGTTTATAAAAGATAGTTAAAAATTAATCTAGCAGCCTCAGATGTCTTTAAGAAATTGGCAGTCTAATGGTGAAATAAACACACACATAATTCGAGGCAAAATGTTTTTTTTATTTTAATTTTTTTTTAAACTACACCAGCTATTTACAAAAAGGCACCACATTCTGTCTTCTGTCTTGCATTATATTCAGTATGCATCAGGATAATACTCCCAGGAGAATTTTCAGGATTATTCATTCTTTGAATAATGACTTGTATGTGGGCTTCAAAGAAATGCAGTAGGAGTGGGAAGAAAAACATTTTCATTTCCTAAGGAATGTTCTGAACTTCCCAGGAGACACTGAGAAAAGATTTTGTTGAACTGAGGGACACATGACAGCCACTTAAGTGTGTCAGTACATTCACAGTAAAAACTGTTTCCCTCCTCCGTATATCCTAGTTTTATGCATGACAACAACTTGGTATTCAAATAATGCATAATCTCACTTATAGTACAGGGAATTCATTAATGGGTAATGCAGAGAATAAGTGATGCAATGTCATCCATAGAAAAAGCAAAGCGCTCCCTTGTGGCAGGATAAGGTTTTATTCAGTCTGATCTGAATTTGAAAGAGTTTTGAGACCCTTCTCCTCTTTGAGACAGTTTGGCTTTCAACAGGAGCTGCTGAAGAAATGTAGAGTTTTTAAAATGGTAAATGTATTTTGATCAGCATTAAATTCAGGACACTACTCTTCTGCTACTCACTTAGTCTGGCGATAACTTTTTTGGCCAAAGAAAAGTGGGCTCAATTCAATGGGAAGCAGATGACTTGAGCATGTAACCACAGTGCACGTAAGTCAGCTTTACATGCAAATTCTTCCTTTGTTTTTACTTAAGGGTTTGCAAAAATTTAAAATATGAATTTAATGGCATGAGCATATAATTCATTGTTTTCCTGCACATGAATCATGAAATGGGATGGAGTAAAAATGGCAGAACTGTTAGAATTTTTTCCATATAAATAATTGATATTAAATATGAGCACATAAGGATTCATTTTCTTTTGTGCTTTGCTTCTAGTTAAGTAGAACTTTTTTGGGATGGAATCAAAAGTTGTTAACAAGTTTTATCATGTGGTTTTTGAAATACTGTATTCATGCAGGTAATGAATGACATCTATAACAAAAGTTTTCCTTTTTTTAAGTCATAAATACAGTTTTCTACTCTCAGAGATTTTACTAAATGAATGCAGAAGAGATACTTGTAAAGAGTAGAAATTTTGATCACTGGGAACTTTACCCACTGGTTGATTGCATCTCCCATTAGCATCCAGATATTAAAATTTTCTCTACACTGTCAAGAATTCATAAATCCATTCAGTCATTTATTCATTGAGTTTAATAATTATTTTAACAACTCATTGAGTGTCTGCTCTCTACCAAGTCCTGCCTTTAATGTGGGAAATTCAGCATAAACAAGGCAAACCTGGAAACCTTGTGGGGATTTTAAGAGAGGATGATCTATGAAGACTGGTGTAAGAAGAACCAGAGAGGCTGTAAGGGGACCAGGGAAAAGCATTTTGTTCCATAGACATGATGGTAGCTGGGTTTAGAGAAGTGGCAGTGAAAGTAAAGGATAGTGAATGGACAGAAGTGAAATGGACAGAGGGGGCATGATTCTAATATCCAATGTCAATGACTATGCTCTGGATATACTTATTGACTCACTGAGATATATTTTATACCTGAAGTTATGATGGGTAGGGTATATTAGGAAGAATGATTAAAATGACAATATAGCAATTTTAAAACCAAGCCGGGAGGAACTCAAAATATAGAAATCAGGTAAAAGAGATATAACTGGAAGTAGAAACCAAAAGAGTAACTAGAGGCAAGATGGAAGTCAGAAAAGTCTGATATTGTTTCTTCCATGAGGAAATGCTTCAGGAAAAGAGTATCTAGAAGTGTCTAATGATGTGAAGAAACTAAATAAATAAAATAAAATAATTAAGCTTTAGATAAAATAACAAGGAGATCTGAAAGAACAAAGTTTTCATTTTATAAACTGATGCACATTAGCGATGACAGTTCCAAAGAAACTGTTTCATAGAGATTAAACAAGGAAAGGGATTTATAGGGCTTTTGCAGATGAAGCCATGCTAAGGACAAGTAGGAGTGATTCTGGAAGAATAAACTGCAGGTCTTTAATCACTCTGACATACAAGCTTTCAGCAAAATAAGACACCAATTGGTGTGAGCAAAAACAAAAGGACCCTTGCAGGTTCCTTGAGAAAGTTACGGGTTGTTATTTCTAGTAACTGCTTTAATTTCTGATGTAGTGGAATTTTCCATCTGGGGTAAATGGGGCCTGGGAAAATGTTATAAGAATAGGAAGACTCAAGTGATTTCAGGGAAATACAGTTTTTCATCTGAAATATATTAGTTCAGTATACCAACATGGATGCCACTGGCGACTTTAACAGTAAAAGCCAGACCGGAATATTTGGGGAGATAAAGAAAAGAAAATTTTATTAGGAGTTTGGAAAACTCTTTTGAGAAAGTTAATTCTAAATTAAATGTAAGAGAAAGGAATAGTTAGAGTTGTGTGCAGTGGATGGAAGAACGTGTACAAATGAGTGATTTATATTTTATTTAATTATTTATTATGTATTATAATGTGTTATCATCAATATATTACTAATTTATTATTGATTGATTGATATGATAAACTAGAACATGTGGAAATGAAAAGATCTAGTGGAGAGGAAAACATTGAGATAGAGACAATAATCAACAATACAAAGTTTAGGAGGTGGGAAGGAATAGAATCAAAATAACAGATAAGGCATCTAAACTTCATTGTAGCAGAATAGAAGGATGATTGCAAATGGAAATTACTTTAAATTTGGTGTCAAGAAGACTGGGAAATCCCAGTTTGATGACCTCTGTTTTGTCTATGATGAAAACAAATATCATCTGACAAGAGTGAGTGGGAATAAACGAGATGAGATATAAGAGAAGGTTGAAAAAATTTTTTAAAGATTTTATTTACTTATTTGACAGAGAGAGACACAGCAAGAGAGGGAACACAAGCAGGGGGAGTGGGAGAGGGAGAAGCAAGCTTCCCGTGGAGCAGGGAGCCCGATGCAGGGCTCGATCCCAGGACCCTGGGATCATGACCTGTGCCGTAGGCAGACGCCCAACGGCTGAGCCACCCAGGTGCCCCAAGGTTGAAATTTTTTGATATTGTTACTCAGGAGAGTGGAAGAAGAGGCTTGCAAGAGAAACAGAGTAAAATTGATTGGGAATAATGAAAGCCCAATAAATATTGATCACCATTTATGTTATGGACCCAAATGTGCAAAGAAGAGAGTGTTATTTTTTCCAACATTGTTCAGCAGCTTGGTTCATCTATTGGAAAAAGTGGATGGCTGAATCTATCTATGGTTAGAGCTTTGCCAAGAAAGTAAACATGTTGCTTCACATAAGAAGGGAAGTGTTTCTCTAACAAAAGTAAGAAACCTTTCAAAAAAGCAAGTGATACATACCTTGGGAGGGTGAGAAGTACAAATAAGAATATCAGAGTGGATGAAAGTGAAAATACAAGGAAGAAAGAAATGATGATGTGAAAACTGGAATAGTAGCTGTAAAGGATAAATAAAATAAAAAGAATGAAAAGAAATATTTGAAAAAATATATAAGCTAAAATGACAGAATTTCATGAGCTGCCCCCTTAAATTAGTCCATCTGACTTAATTTTGCATATCATTTAATTATGTCTTAAGTCTAGTTTGGGGATTGGCAAACTACAGCTCATGGGCCAAAATGAACTATCCACTACATTTGTAGATAAAGTTTCATTGGAACACATTTATATAAAGTCCATCTATTTGCATATCATCTATGGCTGATTCTGTGTTACTATGCTAGAGTTGAAAAGTTCCAACAGGGGACCTGGGTGGCCCAGTCTGTTAAGCTTCTGCCTTCGGATCAGGTCATGGTCTTGAGGTCCTGGGATTGAGCTCCACATCAGGCTCTCTGCTCAGCAGGGAGCCTGCTTCTCCCTCTGCCTGCCACTCCCCACTGCTTGTGCTCTCGCTCTGTCAAATAAATAAATAAATAATCTTAAAAAAAAAGAAAGAAAAAGGAAAGTTGCAACAAAAATCATATGGCCCTCAAAACCAAAAATATTTGCTATTTGGAAATATACACAAAAAAATTTGCTGATACCTAATCTAAATTAAAATAGTGAAGATATTTACAGAGTAACAGATTATATTCAGAATAAAATTTTTTAGATGCCTAATTAATTCTTCAGACACACTTGCAACTCATTCATTTAATGAGTATTTTTGAGCCCAAAGTATCAGACTATTTTCTAGACACTGAATATTTACAGTCAAAAAATGGGGGAAGTCTATGTACTTAATAAGCTTACATTTTATTTTATTTTTTTTAAAGATTTCATTTATTTATTTGAGAGAGAGAGAATGAGAGATAGAGAGTACGAGAGGGAAGAGGGTCAGAGGGAGAAGCAGACTCCCTGCCGAGCGGGACTCGATCCCGGGACTCCAGGATCATGACCTGAGCCGAAGGTAGTCGCTCAACCAACTGAGCCACCCAGGCGCCTTAAGCTTACATTTTAGTAGAAAGGAAAATTCAGCAAGTACAATTGATAATTAATATTAAATACTACATAGGAAAAAAAATTGGTGAGAAGAGGAGTTAATTACTTTAGATGGACTTCAGAGAGTCTTCCTTAGCATAAAAAAGAGATCCCAGGGACGCCTGGGTAGCTCAGTCAGTTAAGCGTCTGCCTTTGGCTCAGGTGATGATCCCAGGGTCCTGGGATGGAGCCCCACATCGGGCCCCTTGCTCCGCGGGGAGCCTGCTTCTTCCTCTCCCTCTGCATCCTGCTCTGCCTACCTGTGTTCTCTCTCTCTCTGTCAAATAAATAAATAAATAAAATCTTTAAAAAAAAAAGAGAGAGAGAGAGAGATCCCAATACACTAGAGCACATTCCAGGCAAAGGGACTAACTAAAGACAAGACTCTAAAGCTAAAACAAACTTGACATATTTAAGAAACAGAAGTAGGTCTGCTCCCTGGAATTATCAGACAAGAGGGAGAATAATTTTAGAATAGTTTAGTCAGATAGATAAAATAAGTCAATTCATGTAACACTTTGTAAATCAGGAGAGCAGACAGAGTTTTATTTCAATTAAATAATTATTTAAATTATTTAAAGTAAGTGAAGTGGTCTGATTTAGTTTGAAGTAATCACTGGCTGCTATGTGGAGTTGTGGGGTGATAGGTGGAGAATAGACTGTAAGCACAAAGAGTAGAAATAGGGAGACAAGTTAGAAAGCTATTGCAATTTCCAAGGCCAGTGTTGAAATGGTGTGGATTTAGGTGGATGGCAGGAGAGACAGAGAAAATTGAACTGATTTTAGATTTTTTTTTTAAAGTAATGGAGGTAATGGCATTTGCTGATGGAATGAAGCAGGGATGAAAAATATAAATGAACAAATGATAACTTTTTTGGTTTTGAATGAGCCATTTAGTAGATATGGAAATAGAACCCCTTTAAGTACATTATTAAAAACTGGAGAAGAAATAGGTGTGGAGAGAAATCAAGGGTTCTCTTTTAACAACGTCAAGTCAGACTATTTTATGTCTTAGTGGAGAGCTTGCATAAATAATTTGATATTTATTTGCACTTACAAAGAGATTGGTGTTAGGCATATAGATTGTGATAGTTGTATTGGAACATATGAAACTAGATGAGCTAATCTCAAAATTATGCTAAAATAGAAAACAGAAGGACACCCAGAATGGGAAATACAACATTTTAAGAGTGAAGAGAGAGGACCCAGTACAAAAGATGGAGTAGAAGTTCCAGAGAGATGGCAGACAAAATGTTGAATTTTGTGTGAAGGAAACCAAGAGAATAAAAACTTAAAAAGAATCACTGTTCCTGATGCATATGATAGAGAAAGAATAAAAACAGAATTGAGTTTTGAATTTGGAAACAAAATTTTTTATCTTGATAGAGCTGAGGGAGTGGAGGACAGATTAGATTAAGGAGAAGGTGTGATATGAAATGATGACATAGTTTCTTTGGTCAACTTTTTCAAGAACTTTTTTTTTTAATACAGGGGAACAAAAGGGTAAAATGGGAGGTAGAGAGAGAATATCAAGTCAAGGGATATTGTTAATATGGAAAATTCTAAAGTATGTTGTATTGCTATATGAATAATTCAGTGAGGTATTGAAATATTGATAATGGAGATGATTGAGGGAGAGACAGTCTGGAAAAGAATCTCTATAGCAGCAGAGGAGGAGTTGGCCTAAAATTATAGCTAGGGCAGTTCTTACATTGTAAAAGCAAAGAAGGCAAAGCTATGAATAAGGATGTTCATAGATTGATGAATTTTTGGTAGGCATATGCAGTAGCTCCTGTCTGATTACTTCTATTTTCTTCATAATGGATGAGACTGTGTCATCAGTAGAGATTTTCTAGCATTTCAGCACAATTCTTGCCTCCTGTGATGCTATTTCCTGTATCAGAAGTGCTGTAACCCCAGAAATTACATGTTGTAGGCATCCATACTGTCAGAGTTTTGGGATATGTTGCCAGTGGGAAGCCCCCAAGGCTGATGAGAAGAGGAGGAAGCAACAGGATTTTTGAAGGGGCAAAACATAAGCTTGGGTTCCTGTAGCAATTGCACAGAGTAGTATCTGCTTCTTCAGAGGGGTAATAGTTTCCTGAAGTTACTGACTTCCAGGTAACACAACCTCCCCTTTTTAAGTATTTCAGTCCTTCCAACACTTTTGCAACCTATTTCCCTCTTATATCTCTTGCTGCTTGCACTATATAGAGTGGCAGCTTCTGTTTTATTACCTAAATCCTGACAGTTGCTGCAGTGATGAAGGCTGAAGAAGAGAATGTATGAAATAGTCATGTTGAGAAGGGTGCTATATGGTACTTTAAAAGCAAGCCTTTTATTCTTGAAATAAGACAGTTGAAGAATCTCAACTACTTAGCTCCTTTCATTTTGCCCCTGCTGTGGTATGTGGTTCATGAAGCAACTCCAGAAAATCACCCAAGTATCATGGAGCCTAATTTTGAAATCACTAGTAAATGCTTTACTATTCCATACAACACTAGCGACATGTTTGCTCACCCAAAATTTGAGCCCTGCCAACGGAAGAACTTCTTAAACTTGTTAGACCATTTTACTTTCTAAGCAAATTTATTCTTCTAGAAATTCTTAAAGGTGCCATTCTATAACTTTTCTTCATTGGCTGTGTTGTTTTGTGATCACTTTGAAAAAACTCAATTTCTTCACATAACAGCCCTTAAATATTTTAGGATACTGATTATGAAGACTCTCCTTGTTATTTTTAATTTTTTTAATTTTTTAAAAATCTTCAGTATAAATCCTTCTGCATCTCCCCTTTTAGACAATGGTACTGAGTCTACTCAATATCCTGTCTTCTGGACCTAATCAGGTTAATTAATATCCCTCTTAAATCATGGCAGCTGGAATTCTCTAAGTACAGTACGAACAGCCTGGAAAAAATGACACAGTTGCTTCCCTTACCTCCAAGTTTACAACAGCATTTATTACAAACTTAACTGCACTGATAAGTATTTCAGTAACAATCAAATAAAATAGCTAAGATTTTTTTTTTGTCGGGCATTTCATGTTGGGTTTTTGACTGTATAATCTCTATACTTATAAATTCAGTTTTTAGACAAATTCAAGGTTTTGCATTCATCTGTATTTAATTTTGCTTCATTGGATTTGGCTTCTTTTTAGGCCTTTTCTTGGACATTCCTTCAGTCATGCACCACATTCACTATACCACTGTATCTAATTACATCAGTTGGCGGATTTTATCATCTCAGCATTATTACTTTCATCTAAATCAATGTCTAAAATATTTATGGATGACTACTATAGGATTATTATGGAGACTTAAAATCTATCTACATTGTTTAAAATATCATTGCATTATTTAACACTACAGAAGTAAGAGAACATGCAGACTAGAAAACCTAAAAGAGGGAGGCAAATGGGGAAAAGTACAGGCCATGATCAAAGATGATAGTGAAGACACACAAGTAAGGAAGGGCACCGTATTACTTGCTACGGCTGCCATAATGAAGACCACAGACGGAGTGGCTTAAACAATGGAAATTTATTTTCTCACAGTTTAGAGGCTAGAAGTACAAAATCAAGGTGTCAGCAGGGTTCATTTCCTCTGAGGCCTTTTTCCTGGGCTTCCAGATGGCCACCCTTTTGCTGCCACTTCACATGGTCTTTCCTCCATAGTTGTGAATCCATGGTGTCTCTGTGTGTGTCCAAATCCCTTCTTCTTGTAAGAATAGCAGTCAGTTTGGATTAGGACTCACCCTAATGGCTCTCATTTTAGCTTAATCATTTCTTTAAAGGCCTGCTATCCATACAATCACATTCTGAGGTATGGGGGTTCGGGCTTAAATATATGAATCTTGAGGGGACACAATTCAGCCCACAGCTGGTAATTATATTGACAACAAAATATAAGACTAGAGAATTACAGAAATAAAAGAGAAGGGAAGAGTGAAAGTAGTAGGGAGAAACACTGAGATTGATAGCTTAAGCAAAAGGGCAGAGGTAGAAGAGTGATTAAGTACACTGAAAACATAAACTGACATCCTTTTAGCTTTCATAATCTCGGTGGCATAATGCTTGAGCAGGTTTGCAACATTTCCAGGGCTAGAGAGCAACTCTGGCTATTCCTGTTCCATGCCTCTGCCCTAGATAAAACAGGGTCAGATATTCTCTTCATTCTCCTATAAGCTTTAAAATGTTATAAAATTTTTCTGACTAAGTGGTATTTTATGAAAATTATTAATGCCCCGTACCCTCTTAAGATATCAAAACTCACCCCGTCCCTAACTCTCCATTGCCAAAAATGACAAAAAAAATTTAGGGGGTCCCGGGTGGCTCCGTCGTTAAGCGTCTGCCTTCGGCTCAGTTCATGGTCCCAGGGTCCTGGGATCGAGCCCCACATGTGGGAAGCCTGCTTCTCCCTCTCCCACTCCCCCTGCTTGTGTTCCCTCTCTCGTTGTGTCTCTGTCAAATAAATAAATAAAATCTTTAAAAAAATGACAAAAAATTTTTAGATTTTATCTGATGTGAAGTTTCTTTAGTTTTGATAACTTTTGTGTCCTCTTCTTGAAATGTACTTTTCCACTGTACCCCCCCACCCTATACACTCCAAATTCCCTTCCCATCTTTTTGACTACTAACTTTCCATTTCTCTTGACACCTCTTAAAATTGCATCTGTAAGAGTTTCATTTTTATACCTCATTCCATTTGTTCACTGGTTTGACCTCATCTCCTTCAAGATTTCAACCTTCATTCCTTGTGTTACAGACCCACAGAGTACATGATTTTTCCTTAGGAGATCTCCAGTTAATTGCTCCTGTGGTACTTAAAACTCAATATATTCAAAGTTAAACTCATTTTCTCTGGCACTCATTTACTCGTGTTCATACCTGCTATCCTTCCTATGTTACTTGTTCTGATTAATGATTCCTGATTAATGAGTCTGTCATGCGCCTAATGGCTCAGGTTAGGGAGCCATTGGGAAAGCATCATCCCAATGGTTGTCCACTCTCATTACTATTAGAATAAAATTCAGATGACTTACTGTGGTGTCACAAAGACATATGCCTGATTTGGCCCTTCATCTCAGACATTATCTCCTAAGACATTCCCCCTCTTTCACTATGTTTTATGTACACTGAGCATCTGCTTGTCCTTAAAAAGATCTGCTGAACTAATCCCCATCTTAGGATATTTGATATTCTCCTGACCATTATTCCATAAGATTTTCAGATGACTTATTCATTCTCAACATTCAGATCCCAGCTCAAATATCTCTCATTATTGAGGTCTCAGTCCAAATATAACCTCCTTAACCCATAATGTCATCACCATTTGTCACTCTCTGTCTCTGTTCTATTACCTGCTTTATTTTCTTTATAGCACTTATCACTTTGTAATATCAGGACTGGTCTGTCCTGCTCATTAAAATCTAATCTTGCATTTCCATTTTCCACAGTACTAAAATAGCTCTTAATCATGTATAGAATGATGTCTGAAAATTTTACCATGGTATATAAGCTCCTCATTATCCTGCCCTACCTCTTTCCATCTTGTTCATTTTATGTTAATTGCCATCCTTCCATATCGAAACCCCTTTCACTTTATGCTGCAATTATTCACAATCAAGTTTCCTGCCTGCTCAATAGCAAAGGACTTCTGTTTACTTGGTTTAAGCTCAATATTCTCACCCATAAACTGGAGACAGGGGAAGGAGCATGAAATGGAGGAAATAATTTATTTCTGAATTTGCTCTGAGAATTTGATACTATATGTGAAGTGTTGTGTCTAGGGACTGTCACATAATAACAACTCAATAAAAGCTAGCTATGATTACTGTGACTACTCCATTCCTATGTTGTAATGCTGTTAGTGATAAAATCCACCCAATTAATACGGTGATTGGAACTTTCAAATAGTTTATCTTCTCATAAAGGGCAATTTTGTCACTGTTAGCACCCTATGTTTAAATGTTTTCAAGTTTTTTATATTTCCATATCTGCTCCATGGTGACAAAGTGTCAAAAGCATAAGTTGAAAATGTGACAAATATTATGCTTTCATTAAAATATATCATTTTAAGCCAAAGTGCATTCACATTTACAATGTTTATTTACATTTTTTCTGTCATCATGAAAAGACATATGACTGTGTAATCCCCAGAAAAATGAAGAATATATATACATATAGACAAATCAATATATATTTGATTGATCTCTATGAGCATTGTAATATGATTTATTGTTAAAATTTATTATATAGTGTGTTACTACCATCCTATTTATATTTAAACTATTTAAAACAGTTTTAAAATTTGTTTTGAAAATATGAACAAAATTTTTTTATTAATTATGATTAGTAAACTTAATAGTAGGGCATTAGATTATAATCAGTAATTTACCAAACTGAACAGATTCAGAAGGACTCACATAATAATGCCTTGTATGATTTAAAACATTGAAAGGAGAAAACAAATAATAGGATAATAGTACTTGAGTCTACAAGTGGTCTTTTCACTTTATTGATCCAGTGAAGTAATAAGAATCATTTTTATTTTGTTTGCTTCTATTAAATAAAGGCAGGAGGTATAAGAGCGATGTCTTGGTTACTAACATAATGGACGGTGGCTGTCTAGCACAACTGGTCCATTGTTTTTGCCTCATAACAAAGTACAGGAGAGTTCATTCAAAACTATATAAGCCAGGTGGCATACTAATTTCCACATAATATATCATTGAATACACAGTAATAGAATCTTAAGGCAGATGGCGTTTTGAAAAATCATTACACATGGGAAGTCTCTTATCTGGGAAGAGAATGTCTGAAAAAAAAAAGAATGTCTGAAACATATCTACTTCTATAATGTAAAGACCACAAAATTCAAATTCTAATATTAGAGCAAAAACTTAGATGTTATCCCAGTCAGTATTCTACCAAATCACAGAATTCTGTCACAAAAATTCTGAAAGGTTCTTGCTCATCCTTTCTTTAAAATCTTCCAAGGATGAGTAATTTGGTATTCCACATGTAATCTCATTAAAACAACAACAACAACAAAAACAAAGCAGAACTTCTCATTATAAAACTTCCTTTTAAAAGTTGAATTTAAAACTCTCTTTTAGCTATTCTGTATTGTTGTATTAAGTCTCATTCCCTTTCCAGGACCAGGCCTTTTTTTTTTTTTTTTTTTGCTTTGATGCTTTGATAATGGATATCATGCTCTAATCTTTGCTTACTCAGTCTAAGTGCTGTTAGTACCTACAACAGTTTTTACTTTTCCCCAATTCCTAGGCTCAATCTTGTCCTGGTTGCAGTACTATGGAATTGTTCAAAGTTGATTTGACTGACGTATTCCATGAGAGAACAAAATACAGCAAAGGTATCTTGGAAGATAATATGAGACCATACAGAATCACAGAATCAACAAATCACAAACCTAAAATACATATTTATATCACTCTTCATTCTGTTCTCCATTCTATCCTATATATCCTACCTCTAGTCGGAATCTCTCATGAATACCCCCAATAATGGAGAAGTTTCTGACTCCAAAGAAAATTATTTCTATTTTAGGCAATAAAGCTATTTTTGAAGTCTTTGTTTTTAGTTGAAATCAGATTTCTTCAACTTACATATTTAATAAATTTTGTTTCTGATATTTTAGCCCCATAATGTAAATGTAATTGCTTTCACGTGACAAATATTCAAATACTTAAAGACAGATAGTTATGCATTGTCTCTCATTCCCATCCCTTAAATCTACATTTATTTTCTTTACACTAAACACTGATTATACAACCTAAGATTGTGGTAGATTTCTGATACTAAATCACACCTACATTTAGCTTATGGCTTAATAAAATTATTACTGCTGATTCCTACAGACTACACTTTTTTTCATTCATGTGTTTTTCTGTATTTTTAAATTTTCTCAGCATCAAAATAGTCAGATCTAGAGATTTAACATTAGGATGTAAATTTGGGAATCTAGAGATTTAACATTAGGATGTAAATTTGGGAATATTGACAAAAGAAGCTATCAGATCCACTTTCATTCCTACAGACATATCTTAGAACACTGGTTTTCCAAGTTTTGTGCACTTCCCACTGATGGGTCACTCAATGATTCATTCTTCCATTCAATATATATTTATCATATACTTATTTGTATACAAATGACACATAGTATAAACAGGAAATAAATTAGGAAAAACCCCCACCTTTGTTGAACTTATCTAGTGGTATGTTTTTATATAATATTGAAGATAATTTTAGGGGGATTACTGCTTAGGATGAGGTTAACTTAGAGAGAGGGTGGGGGAGAGGGAGGAAGAGAGAGAGAAAAATAATACACTACAAACTGCAAAATTGGTATGACAAAATTATGAAGTTAGGGCATAAATGACTTAGATTAAGTAAATTCTAATTGAATCCTTGCAGCCCATTTGACCCAATCTAGTTTACCAGGACTAAGTATGTATGGCTAGCATTCAGCTGGTAAGACATGTTCCTTTAGCTCACCTACCAAAATACCTGGGTTTGAATTTTGGTTCTACTATCTATTGTTTGTGTGAATTTGGATTACTTTTTAAAACTCAGTATCTTTATTGGAAAATGGAAATTAAATAGTCACTATCTCAGTAGTTTATTTTAAATAATTAAAGTATTCATGAAAAAAGCTTGGCACAGTACTTGACACATAGAATAAATCAATAAAGCAGCTCTGTCATCATCATCATCATCATAATCATCATCATCATCACCACCATTATTTTCCTTTTAATATTTCTTCAAGACTTCTCCTTAGATTGCTATGGCATAATGGAATTTGGAGTTTCAGGATCCTCTCTGTGATGGAGACAGGCTTAATGTCCCCCTTAGCATGACTAAACTTTAGACAGGTTTCCTTTTGATTTGGGGGTCTCAAACCAACCTTTTCTTAGAGTATTTACTTTAGAAACTTGGAACTGTAAATTCTTTTTCTGCCCCTTTGAGATGTAAATTTTCTCTCAGCATCTTTTAAGTTTTACAGCTCAGGAATATCTTTCTCAAGGGCCCAAGAGCCATCTTTTTAAAGGGTAATTGTCAAGAAAGATAGCACCCCTATCTGCCAGGCTCTGTGGGAATGTAGAAACCTAACCAATAAGGAATAATTAGAAAACAGAGATAACCTAATCATATAGATCAACCTTCCCCCTAATGTCCTCCACTGCTCTTCCACTAGCTCACCCTAACTTCGTTTCAGCAGAGTTGAGTGGAATCTCTCTCCTCTTTTGCAATAGTCTTTAATAAAGTCTTTTTTTTGCCTATTTAACATTGTCTGATGAAATTCTTCTTGGGCAGATTACAACCAGATAATGCAATTTATAATGCAGAGTTCAAGTGTAAACGTAACCAGAGCTTTTCCTAGGATCCCAACATGCCTGGATATGTCTGCAGGACAAGTTGAGTACGTCTATTTGGAAACTATTTATATAATAAACTAAGTTGCTACTTGAGTAAACAGTGTGCTAAGAGAAGAAGGAGAAAGGCTCAGAAAGTGGGTGTCATAGCAATCCCCAGCTATGACAGGCAAGAACCGTTTTGAGTGCACAAATCACACTGACGTCAGACTCATCCCTTGTTACCTCCTATTTGGTCATAAAGAGGTGGAAGTGTAAAATAAATGTGAAAGAACAGGTTCACCAACCATTCTGTAACATTCTTTTTTTTTTTAAATATTTTATTTATTGAGAGAGAGAGAATGAGGCGGGGGGAGGGTCAGAGGGAGAAGCAGACTCCCTGCTAAGCAGGGAGCCTGGTGCGGGACTCAATCTGGGACTCCAGGATCATGACCTGAGCCGAAGGCAGTCAACTGAGCCACCCAGGTGCCCCATTCTGTAACATTCTAAAATATCCTTGAGAGACAAGGATATAAACAGAAGTAAGACAAAAATGCAGCTGCACTTGTGTGGAAAGAAAATAGTATGACCTAGGTGACGCTGTCAGCTGATTCGCTGCATGAGTGGTATTAGTTGGCAGAGTTCAGAAGCCTGCCCTCAGAGTAGTAGCATTCCTGGAAGGTCAATACAGTAGACTTTTGGTAGCATCAGCAGGTGACAAAACTATAGACAATTGCATAAACACAACACAAATCTGACTTTGTATGTATCTGAAGCTTTGAATTAGCTATCAAAACAAAGAGACAGAATCAGACAAAAAGAAAACAATAAATATCACATTGTAGCTAAATAGCCTATATTTATGAGATTTTCTCTAGTCTCCCAGAAATAATTAGCTGAAAATTTTCTGAAAAAGTTATCTACTGTTTACAGAGTAGAGACAGAATTATTGTGACTGTGAATATGACACCACTGTTTTTATCCTCAGACAGATTTGGGCAGATACCAGTCATATGTGCAATCTTTTCCCCAACATATCTCTTAGAATCTAATTCTGGTTATGATATAGGTCTGGAAAATCAAACCTAAATAGCACCTATCCAGTTAGCTTTTAATTTGCTCAGTGTAACCTTGCCTTTTAAATAAAAACTCCAATTAGGAGCGAGGAAGATATATATATAGCTGCATAACTTCTCAAGTGTCCTCAGTTATGTAACCAGGAAATTAAAAAAGAATGAGATTATATTACAGGTTTCATGGAGTGAATTCTTCATTTCATCATGGATCAGTAATATGCAGTAGTGATTGGGATGTTTATATCCTTAGACTCTTAATCATGATTTGGTATATCCGCCCAGGAAGACAGAACGCCTTCTAGTTGTTCTTGTCTTCTTGTTCTTAGCAGAGACAATAAGGAAGTCCCCTCTACCCAGTCAAATTAGGATTTCTTTTTTCACAGTTCAGATTCTGTGTTCTGTGTTGTCCATTTGACTTGAAGTATTCTCAAAAGATCTGAACTTCCATTTCTTAAAGTATACGTTATTTAGCCTCAGTAGTATGTTTCTTCTGCTTTTTTTCTCTTCTGTGTCAACCAAAAGGTGTCCTGAATCACAATTGCATTTGCAAAGTATTTTTTAATTATTTTATTTTATTGAAGATATCTTCATTCTTTCTTAATAAGGTAGAAGTTCCTAAATCTTGTCACTTTTTTTAAATCTAAGACTAATTAAACCTTAAAGCACTCATCTTTTTGGTGGGTCCCTTATTGGGAAGATAAACTTAGCATATACTTTAATGATCATGGAATAGTTCCCTTGATATCTATACCTCTTAGGAATCAAGTTAAATTAGTGTCTATCATGCTTTCCCCTTGGACTGTTTCTTCTTGGGCTTCTTATACCATATTACTTCAGATAAAGTATTACCCATCTCTTCTGTGCAAGTTTTTGCTAATGTAATGAAATATTAACAATTGCCATGTACTTGTTTTAGTAAGTGTCAGCACAGTTTCCTTCAGAATAACCATCATCTGAATATTCCAAAAGTCTTTACTGCTTATGATACCTTCTTTTACAAGTATACATACAAGAATACATATGCACTCACACACTGGCATGCATGTGATTGTTTGCATATGTTTGTACAAATAAAAGGAAATCGGAAGTGAGTGTTTTGGTTTCTAGAGACTTTAGAGAGAATCAATGTTAGAATCCTAGCAAATTTTCTAGTACAACTGTAGAACCTGACTCAAAGAGTCGCCTAAGTATGTTTATGCTTTAACCATCCCTAGTTAGTTCAGCTTTCCCCTACAGGATAAATTCTCTCAGCCTTTGATTTCACTCCCCCACCAATAAATATTTAATTTTAAAAAACTATAGGCACAAACAAATAACCTTGGGAGTCAACAGCAACCTCAGTGTGGTCCAAAATGTAGAGTATCAAGAAAAAAAAAAAGCCTAGATACAACCTTAGGCTACATAAATGAATAATAACAAGAATTAGGTAGATGATTTTGCTAGCATATTGTGCAGATATCTCTGACCACACCTGGAGAATCCCACATGAATTGCCCTACTTTACAAGACACATCTTAGAGCACCTTCACAATAGGCAATCAGAATTATCAGAGCTCTAAATATCATGTGAGAAATCACCCATGAGGACCCATTTTTTCATTCTTTTATTCATGTATTCATCAAATATAGGTTGAGGAAAAGCTGTGTGCTATGGCCCTTTCATTCTCATGGGAGAAAAAAGAAAACATAATGTAACAAAAATGCAATTAACATAACAATACAATATATGTTTTGGTGTGTAAATTACAGAATATCTGCACATTGTGAAATGATAAATGCTTTGGAGAAAAAGAAAACAAAGAAGGGAAAATAACATCTTGGGAAGAAGGAGTGACAATTTAAAAGGTGGTCAGGGAAGCCTTATAAAGATGGTTTCATTTAGGTAAAAGACTGATGGCAATGAGAGAGAAAGAGGGACTTGTGAATGGGTAATTGAACTGTTTTCCAGGTAAGGAGCACCAACAAGTAAAAATTTCATAAGGCTAAAAGTTATCTACAGAGGTTGAGGAAACACAATGAGGACGATGTGGCAGCAATGATTTATGCAGAGTAGTGACAAGACCAGTGAGTTAAAGGCCTGGGAGGACAGATCTTTGTAAAGCCTTGCTGACCATTTTCGGGACTTTGATTATTATTCTGAGTTAAATGGGAGCCATACGAGGGTTTTGAGCAGGAAAATAACATGGTCAGGCTCTAGTTTAAACAAAACCATCCTGGTGGATTTAATGTAAATAGTCTGAGAAGATGAAAACAGAGAAATTAGTTAGAAGGTTGTTGTAATAAAATATCAAGACATAATGGTTAATTACCACTGCTGTGGATATGAGGAAAAGTGGTCAAAAGTGGTGGGTATATTCTGGATATATTTCAATGATTAAGTCAACAAGATTTGCTGATGCACTATTTTTGGAGCTTAAGGACAACATTTTAAGTGTGAATATTTACAACAAGTCCCTGATTTGTATTGTAGTGTGGGACTGAAAATTATCTTGCAAGCTGAAGGCATACAAAGCAATATTTCTTTAATTGAAGTATAATTGACATATAATATTCTGTTAGTTTCAGGGGTACAGCATAGTGATTCAGTATTTTTATATGTTATGAAATGATCCCCACAGTAATTCTAGTTACTACCTGTCTTTGCAATCAATGGGAAAACTTAGGATTATTGCGTGACTTCCAAAAATTTTTGTCAAACCATTAAAATATCTATTAGTATAAGTTATAAATGTATAGAGAAATTAAAAAATCATGTATAAAAGCCAGTGTTTATGTACTACACTGTAACTTAAAAATGGGACATATTGAGAATTGAAGTGCCCTATTTTTGGTAAAAAAAAAAATGAGTCATTTATGCAGTTTGAACAGTGTTTCCCTTCTCATCAAATAAACTGTGTTGTTCATTTTAGATCAGCTTCCGACATTTTATCCTTTGCACTTTCAACATTGTGAAATATCTCCAGGAGTTTCTTTAATAAATTCTTGCCAGTGTCATTGATTCTGGTGTATCATCCTTCTTTTTATCACAATCACTTTTTTCAGTCATGTTGATAAGTTCACCTTCACTAAATTTCTCTGGCTGTAAATCTAGACTCTCTCAAATGGTGGCAATGACAACATTTGTATGGTCATCCATGTCTTCAACAACTTCATTTGTATTTGATTCAATTTTCATTTTCAGAATTCTGACTTTCTGATTCATTGCTGTACTTTCATGTTTTGGACAGCTTCCTCTATTGATTATTCTTTTTTCTAAAATGCCACCTTGGTTTATCACTGGATTAAAGGAGGCAACACAACTGCATGCATTGCTGTCAATGCATGTACCAAATAGCAGATGCACGGTGATCAGTCACCAACAGACTGAAAGAAGTAATGCAGATAACAAAGCATCATGGTGTGCCATCTGTTATTTACATAAAGATTTGTGGACTGAAGAGCTAGTAGCAAATTTGGTGTTTAATGAAATTGTTCATAGTCAATCTACCACTATAACTGAAATCTGAAACTTACTGGGAGACTGGTGTTATTTAACTAAACTTTGATAAACGGAAATTCATGCATATCACGAGCTGAAGATTTCCTGTACTCTGGACAAAAGAAAGTTTAGGAGGATTCCATTTGCTACTTTCAAATATATAAAGTGAGAAATATAGATGCCTTGGGACACCTGGGTGGCTCAGTTGGTTAAGCATCTGCCTTCAGCTCAGGTCATGATCCCAGGGTGCTGGGATCGAGTCCCACATTGGGCTCCTTGCTCAGCGGGGAGCCTGCTTCCCACTCTGCCTGCTGCTCCCCCTGCTTGTGCATGTTCTCTCTCTTTATCTCTCTGACAAATAAATAAATAAAATCTTAAAAAAAAGAAATATAGATGTCTTGTATGTAGTCAAGAAACATAGATGAAAGTTCTAGATGGTAATATTTACAACTAGATAGAATTCATTCAAAAAGATAAGGCTTATATAACAAACATCCTTATTCCTGCATACATTTGAAATGTATGAAGTTAAATGCACTTATGTATAAATTCATAATTTCTTTGACCATTAATCATTAATTATTTTACAGGCACTTATGTGCTAACAGAGACAATATGAACTATAGGAAATGAGCCCAAGATGAAGAGTAACACATAGTTAACACTTTAACAGAGCTGTAATTAGAGATGCACAGTGTCTTTCTCCCTTCCTATGCAATCAGCTTTTTACAGTCAAAATCAAGACCTCATTTTTTAAATTTCCAGAAACTAGTGATATGTTCATGTGTGATTTCTATCATGCTCAGTCCTCTGTATGTCCCTTTACAGTGCATATCTTCCTTGGTTCACAGTAACTGGTTTAAGATATAAATTTTTGGTAAGAAGGGAAACATGGATGTAGCTGTAAATAAGATACTAGATGAGTTGTTCTTGAAAGATTATTATTTTATTAACTAAAGTATATATAATCAAAAATTGGAGGGCGCCTGGGTGGCTCAGATGTTTAAGCGTCTGCCTTCAGCTCAGGTCATGATCCCAGGGTCCTGGGATTGAGTCCTGCATCGGGCTCCCTGCTCCTTGGGAGCCTGCTTCTCCCTCTGCTTCTCTCTCTCTCTCTCTCTCCCTCTGTCTCTCATGAATAAATAAATAAAATCTTAAAAAAATTGGATATGATTAAATGTCTTCACACCTTGGATGGAATTCATGCATAATGTTTGCATTTGGTGCTTAATAAGGCAAAGAACGTGGACACAGACACCCCCTTTATGTACATACCACCAAACATATACAAGAAACACACTAAATAGTAAAGAATTTACCTATTTCTAGAACTTCATAAGCAGCTGTATTTACTATTTCACTTAGTCCTTACAACCTTATGAAGCAGAATTATTAGAATTATTATATCCTTTATGCATACAAAAAAATAAGTCCTAGAGAGGATAATTTGGATGTATGCTATGAAATGAAAGGACTATTGTTCAGTGCAAAGTCTGACTCATTCAAGAGCCCATACAAATGTCCTTCAACAGGAAAATATGTCACTCTAAATAAATCATTAATGTCATACTTGGCCTAAATGTGTATTTGAATACATACATGTAACTCCCTACTTTCATCAGATCTGAATGAGATGGCAGATATGTTTGTGTGTATTTAAGAATGAACATACAATTGGCATGGAAAATCATGAATCTACACCACCAGTTTGCCAGAAATTTTAGGGAATTTTCCTAGAAACTAGGAGGCAGGGGGAATCAGATTGACTGAGAAATAAGAAGAGACAAATCTGGACTAAAAAAAAAAAAAAAGCCACACAAACAAAACCCACACACATACATGGGAATTCTATTTCAGATAAGGATTGCAAGATATAGTACTTGAAAGATCCTAAAATAAAATAAGTGAAACAACTTAATGAAAACGTGAACAAAATCAGATGAATGTAGTCCAAGTGCAACAAATATGTGTAACACATAAACCCTAAAATACATTGAAAATAACCTCATTAATGTCGGAGATAATTTAAAATAATGATGATTGTTGGAGCAATGATTTTGGTCTTATCCTATTGACAAAAGTTATGAGTCATTCATTCTACCTGATTTGATTTGGGTATGGGAAATGGCTTTGTCAAATATTGCTGGTGGACATGTAAAGCAGCACAGCCAATGGTGGGTGGGCAAACTGGCCATATCTATCAAAGTTTAAATGCATTTGCCCTTTGATTCAAGAAATTGTTCATCTAGAGATCTATCCTCTAGACAAGCGTGCATATATATTTAAGGGTGCTAGTTGAAGCATTGTTTTTAATACAAAAGATAGAAGAAAATGTCATAATCATGGTACAGAATACTATGCCATGGTTAAAATGAATGAGGTATGTATCTATATACTGACACGAAAGACAATCATAAGAAATTTTGATTAAAAAAAGACCAGTTACATGGGGCACCTGGGTGGCTCAGTCAGTTAAGCGTCTGCCTTTGGCTCAGGTCATGATCTCAGGGTCCTGGGATCCTGTGGGGCTGTCTGCTCAGCAGGGAGCTTGCTTCTCTCTCTCCCTCTGCTGCTCTCCCTGCTTGTTCTCTCTCTCTCTTTGTCAAATAAATAAATAAAATCTTTAAAAAAAAAAAGGAATACCAGTTACCTAAGAGCATGTATAATTATATTTATGTTTTTTAAACTTAAGGACACAAAAACACACACAAAAACTTAAACATAAAAAAGTGTCCAAAAGGGTATATTTTCCATTATCGTACTCCTTTCTTATGGGAAGAGAAAGGGTTTGATGTTGGGAAAATTCATTCACTTATTTTTTTTTAATTTTAATATCTCTACATTTATAGATGTTTTAACATTTATTAAGAATTAATATTTTGTAATTACAATCATATTTTTGAAAAATGAAATTAAAATATAGTATGTGAGGTGATAGATGTGTTAACCAACTTTATTGTGGTAAATGTTTCACAATATATACATATTTCTAATCTTCACATTGTCCACCATAAACTTACACAATGTTATATGTCAATTATATCTCAATAAATTTGGAAAACAAAGTAAATTACTATATTTTCCTTTTATTAATATAATATTTTTGCACCACCTAGGTGGAGGTAACCATATTGATAATACATTCATTCAAGAGGTTAATAGAAATAAGGGGGATTTCCTTATCACCTTCAAAAACAGTTCTTTCTTTATTTAACTCTGGATTTAGTTTATATTAGGTGAAATTACAGTTACTAATTTTATTTAATTAGATTTCTGACTACTGTTATTAAAACCTACCTATTGTCCAATATGTAATTCTAAAATTCGGTGATTAGTGATATCGGTGACAGTATGTTAACATTTTAATGGATGGCTTAAATACATATATGATTACTACACTGTCTTGAAATCAATTAAATTTGTTATGAGGCTTCCTAATTCTAAGGGTTAAAATTACAAAATAAATATGTTGAGATTTTGAGGTGTAGGTATATGAGGATGTATTGCATATGCACGTGTGTTAGCGAGAGAAAGAATACTAAATATTTTCTAATTTGGGTTATTATTTTGATTATCAATAGCTTTATACAGTGTAAACTGTAATTCATATTTTATCAACTGATAATCACATTTCTTAATTTTTAACCTTATTTCTAAAAGTTACTAGAAATATGCACAGAAACATTAAGGGGAGTTTATCCAATGAAATCTGAAACAGTTTAATGTGAAGGAATTTATTTTTTTAAGATTTTATTTTTAAGTAACCTCTACACCCAACATGGGGATCAAACTCATGACCCAGAGATCAAGAGTCACATGCTCCACTGACTGAGCCAACCAGGGGCCTCAGAATTTATGTTATATAAATTACAGTTTTGGTAACATAATCAGATAACACATATGTTTCAAAAATTAAATATCTGCATTAAACTTACATTTGTGCTGAGTTTTGTAGGATTTAAGACATCCTTCTATAGCCCAACTAAATATTTGTAAGGACGAATTTAATTTATCTTAGATAAAATTGCAAATTATAGTCAAAAGATATTGTTTGAAAATAAACTAGATTAGCCTTGCTCTATCTCAGCAAGCATTATCCATATTCCTCCATTTCAGCATTCTTTCTCTTTCTGTATAAGTGGTTATATCTCCTTTTTCTTTAAAAAGCGTGGAAGAAAAATATCTTCCTTACCAACTTCTAAACAGGAAATTTGAATGCTGAGGATCTGCCAAGATTTTATTCGTAATAACATCATATTGTCTCTGATGTGCTTACAGTATTAACAACTTGCCATAAAACAAGTTATAGCTCAAAGGCTTAAAATCCATACTCCCTGTGAAACATACCTGCTGATGACTCACTCTCAAATGATGCAATTTCCAAGGTTATTTGATTTCCCATATTGAACATTTTATATTGGATCCATCTTTTAATCAGAGCATATACCCTTACCTATGAATTGTAACCAATAAGTGTTTGCATATTGTTCACAACTCAAAACACATTTTTCTCATGAAATAGTAGTTTGGTTTCAGGATATTGGGCACACAAAATCCTATAATGTGGCTTAAAAAATACAATAACATTAACTCAAATTTTCATTCCTGAGACCAGAATCATTTGGTATAGGAGGTAAGAAATGAAGGGAAAGAAGGACAAAGAGAAATAGAAAATTTGCTACATTTGTCCTGTCTCTTTCACCCATGTGAGATTGCTGTGTGAGTCTGAGAATATTGCTTAAGGTTTCCAATCTGAATCATAAAAATAGATTTATAGTACTGTATTGATTATTTCTAGGATTATTAATGTACAATATATTTTGATGTACTTTCCTAAACATTTTTATGTTTTCTGCTCTAAATCTTCTCTTCATAAATGAAAATTATAATAAAAATCAACTATATTGAAATATAAGAAATTCCCTTACTTTGTGGATTTAATATTTTGGGGATGTTCTATATGAGGAAGCTTGATGCTTTTCTAGAGATACTGTATGTATCAACAAGGAAAAATATTCCCTATCTTCCTAGAAGTTTGCATTTCAGTTACAATCATTCCTGGATACATTATTTACTGTTTCCATAATATGTCCCTACCTAAAGGTGAGAGGTGGCAAGGATGATGACAGAGAACAAACAACCTTCAAATTTACATACAGTTTGTTAGCTCTCCAAGCATTTTTTTGAGCTTATATGTGAGAACTATCAGTAATGCCTAGTGTAGTTTGTATTCCACCTCCAAGTATATTAATCTCAGAAAATCGTCATCATCTACAAAGCTTAAATCAAAAGATAATCATCTACAAAGATTAACTTTACTTGAAAATCATATGGTAGCTTTTGAGAAAGAATTAACATAAAGAATATATTTTGTAATGACAAATTAAAATAAATCTCATAACAAATGAAAATAAATCTCATAGCAAATGTGATGCTTGCTGATTTTGGCTAAAAACACTTTGGACAGTGGTTTGATGATGTTTGTTGTTTCAGCTTGGTTAACTCACACAAAGCAAGTTTTATTGTTGCCACTTATGGTTGCCTTTTTTCCCAAATCACACTCTGGCTTATAACTAGGAACAAAGAGATTGACAGAAAAAAAATGGGTGTTAATAAGAGTGAAATGTGAAACTCTTGAAGGAGATCAAACTCTTTAACAGAGTAAATGGCCTATGGCAATATCTGTGGATAGTTGTTATTTTGACTAGAGCATGCATCAGGCACTTTAGAATGACAAGAGGAGTACATCCCAAGGTTGTTTTATGATACACAATGCTCCATTAAAATCAGTCCCTTTGAAAATGAAACAGTGTATCTTTGTAAGATTATATTCTATTCTAAAGTGGATACATTTCAACCACAATGTTTTCTCCAATTATCAGTGCAGTGTATCTTTCTATTTAGTTGCTTTTTTAATTTAATCATCTTTTATGCTTATTCTGGAAATTGGAGCTTGCAATATTTATAGTTTATTATGCTAACAAATTATCATTAACAATAAAGATTTTTTGGCAACCTAGTAGTCATTTTAAGTTTTTCTTACAGTCAATAAGATGAGAGGAGAAACTCCAACTCACCAGTAAGCTTTTTTAGTTCTACAATAAATACTCACAATGAATGTATAAACAGAACCAGGTTTGAGCCATAAAAAAATGGAATGTTTCCCTGTTGTTTTGTTGTTGTTGTTGTTGTTGTTTTAAAGGTGACTTTCTTTTTCAGATTCTTATTATCTTTACCAAAATTTAACACATCCTAGAAATTCAATAAATGTTCCTTTTTGATGAAGACGAGGGATGTTGTAAAGAATGTCAAAAAGATTAAAACCCAAACTTCCTTCTAGCCAAGAAAACTTGAAGCAGAAATTTTTATGTCTATATCAAAAGGAAAATGATCCCCTATATCATTTAGAAATGGTGTGGATCTCAGTTTGTCAGAGCCTATCAGTCTTTATACACTATAGATTTGTAAGTTGAAGTAAGGGCATTGATCATATTAGAATTTACGTTTGCTCGTGTTCTTTCATAAAAATAAATTAAGTATTAAAATTTCAAGGTTTGAGTGTGGTTATTGCAGTGTTTACAATTTTTCACAAAGATGAATGAAAAGCAGAATTTTCTGTCTTGACTATATACATGTAAACTTGTATAAGTCTTGATTGAACATATATACATGTATGTATACACACAAGATAAATATATATTTATATATATTTCATTACTTATCCTCTTGTATGAATATTTCTGAAGCTTCAACTTTACTGAAACACATATGTGGTTCCTTAAATTCACAGTATAAGCTATATATAGAATATATTAAAGTTTATTTAACAACATTAATTGTTGACTTGTTAGGAAACAATACATAGTGCGTCTCTAATGCTGAAAATACTGAAATTACTTTTGATTTCTGAAAGTCAAAAATGTCTTAAGATAATACACATCATAATATTATCAAATCTTAATTTGAACTTCAAATGATAATATTTACCACAATCATCAGATATATTCACTGGACTTAACTGCTGGTACTTTGACCATTTCCCAAAATCAAATTTAGTCTCAGACGACTGAGTTTTGCCCCTGTTTAACAAGACTAAACATTAAACTCTGTTATTAATCATTGACTCCTTCCTATTCCCTTAGATTTCCAAAGTGTAACTCTATTAAACACTCTCATTTTTTTTTAAAGAGTATCTTCAGTTACTCCATTGTGACTGGTTCCATTTTTTTCTGTTTATAATCATCTCTCCTCTGGAAATGACTACCCATATTCATGCCTCTCCTCAAGATACTATCCAACCAGATTTCTTGAGAAATTAGTCAGTATCCATTGCCCCTACTTTCTTGTCTCCCTTAGGTCCTCAACAGCAGTCTGGCTTCCGCCACCACCACAATCCTGAAACTGCTCTCACCTAATTTACTAATGATCTAGAGCTGAATTAAAAGTGATCTTTTCAGATTCCATTCTATTTTGACTTCCTGAATGTTTTAGTCTTACAACTAAATTCTTTGGAGTCAGTCTCTGCAAAATCCACTTGTATTATTGTTTGTGCATACTTTTTTAGTCCTTTAACTTTTCAGATTTTCATTTTTCTCATATGTAAAATAGTGTTAGGGTGCCTGGGTGGCTCAATTGGTTAAGTATCTGTCTTCCGCTTAGGTCATGATTCCAGGGTCCCAGGATCGAGTCCCCACATTGGGGCTCCCTGCTCCATGGGGGATCTGCTTCTCCCTCTTCCCCTCCCCCCACTCGTTCTCTCACTCTCTCTCTCAAATAAATAAAATCTCTAAAAAAATAAAAATAAATAGAATGGGTTTAGTGAGACCCACTCATTGGTTAGTGTAGGTGAGTAATGAGATAATATATAAGGAGAATATTTTAGAGTATCTGACACATGTCAAACACACAAGAAATGTTCATTATTTTTACTTTCTAAAGTGATCTCTATATTTGACTTCTTCCACTCTATTTTTTTTTTACCCAATATCTATATTTTGTTCCATACCTATAATTCAACTGTAGATGCCCATCAGCCAAAGACCATCAGGAACACTGATGCTCGTCAACATCAATTTGTTCGTCAACATCAACCAGCTGTCGTCAACAACAATTTACTACTTGCTATAACAAGGGAGATTACTTAATTTGATAGCTGTGGACCCTCTTTAGTAGGGAGTGAGGTAGAAATGGCACTTGGTTTTGTGCAGGAGTTAAGTATAGGAGAGTCTTGAAAAGGATGGTTCAGATTTTGTAAACTGTAGAAGTCAGTAATCTTACCTTTAAAACTGTAGTAATAAGCAAAGACAACCCAAATAAGAACAGAGATTATTTATTCAGAGCTTGTTATATAGCAAGGGAGTCAGCCACAATCACTTGAGTTTCAAAGAGACTCATAGACAGGCATAGGAATGGAACGGGAAAGTTTTTTTTGTTCTTGTTTTTGTTTTTTTTATAGTGGGGAAAAAGAGAAAGCTTCAAATATCCTCTGACTGGAGCATGTTTGCATCAAGATGCTGAAGGAAGGGCGCCTGGGTGGCTCAGTTGGTTGGGCGGCTGCCTTCGGCTCAGGTCATGATCCTGGAGTCCCAGGATCGAGTCCCGCATCGGGCTCCCTGCTCAGCGGGGAGTCTGCTTCTTCCTCTGACCCTCCCCGCATCTCATGTGCTTTCTCTCTCATTCTCTCTCTCTCTCAAATAAATAAATAAAATCTTAAAAAAAAAAGATGCTGAAAGAAGTGTAACAAGACTTGGGACATCCTATGTGATTGGTTTGAGAAGCACATTTGTTTTTTTTCCGGTTGGTCCTGAGTTGGAAAGAGGGACAAAAATTCGGGGAGCTGGCAGTCACTGACTATTCTGGTCTGGTTGCTGCAGAGGTTGTAGCCTGGCTTCCTGGTCTGGTTGCTGCAGAAGTTCTGAGTTAGAGCTCTGTTGTCCTTTAGGGCCTGACTGTTGTCCGTGTTTATATTCAGTCTCTCAGAACACATGAACTTCTGCACAGTAAATTTCAGATCAATTTGTCTGTGATCAACCTGGACCTTATGGCTCTGAATAAACTGTTGGGTTTTTTGTTTGTTTGTTTGTTTCTAAATTGAGTTTAGATATTTTGTGGAGAACATTATGACTTTGGTTTGACTAAGTTTATGATTTTGAAAGGCATGGTGTATTATACAAGTTGTGGATCATTTTTCTTTTTTTTTTATTTTATTGTTATGTTAATCACCACACATTACATCATTAGTTTTTGTTGTAGTGTTCCATGATTCATTGTTTGCATATAACACACAGTGCTCCATTCAGTACGTGCCCTCTTTAATACCCATCACCAGGCTAACCCATCTCCCCACCCCCTCCCTTCTAGAACCCTCAGTTTGTTTCTCAGAGTCTATAGTCTCTCATGGTTCGTCTTCCCCTCCGATTTACCCCCCTTCATTTTTTCATTCCTGCTATTTTCTTCTTTATTTTTTTAACATATAATGTATTATTTGTTTCAGAGGTACAGGTCTATGATTTAACAGTCTTACACAATTCACAGTGCTCACCATAGCACATACCCCCCAATGTCTATTACCCAGCTACTCCATCCCTCCCACCCCCCACCAATCCAGCAACTCTCAGTTTGTTTCTGAGATTAAGAATTCCTCATATCAGTGAGATCGTATGATAAATGTCTTTCTCTGATTTGACTAATTTAGCTCAGCATAATATCCTCTAGCTCCATCCACGTCATTGCAAATGGTAAGATTTCATTCCTTTTGATGGCTGCATAATATTCCATTATATATACACACCACATCTTCTTTATCCATTCTTCTGTTGATGGACATCTTGGCTTTTTCCACAGTTTGGACATATTGTGGACATTGCTGCTATAAACATTGGGGTGCACATACCCCTTTGGATCACTACATTTGTATCTTTGGGGTAAATACCCAGTAGTGCAATTCCTGGGTCGTAGGATGGCTCTATTTTCAACTTTTTGAGGAACCTCCAAACTGTTCTCCAGACTGGATGCACTAGCTTGCATTCCCACCAACAGTGTAGGAGGGTTCCCCTTTCTCCACATCCCCGCCAACATCTGTCGTTTTCTGATTTGTTAATTTTAGCCATTCTGACTGGTGTGAGGTGGTATCTCACTGAGGTTTTGATTTGGATTTCCCTGATGCTGAGTGATGTTGAGCACTTTTTCATGTGTCTGTTGGCCATTTGGATGTCTTCTTTGGAAAAATGTCTGTTCATGTCTTCTGCCCATTTCTTGATTGGATCATTTGTTCTTTGGGTGTTGAATTTGATAAGTTCTTTATAGATTTTGGATACTAGCCCTTTATCTGATATGTCATTTGCAAATATCTTCTCCCATTCTGTCAGTTGTCTTTTGGTTTTGTTTACTGTTTCCTTTGCTGTGCAAAAGGTTTTTATCTTGATGAAGTCCCAATAGTTCATTTTTGCCCTTGCTGCCCTTGCCTTTGGTGATGTTTCTAGGAAGAAGTTACTGCAGTTGAGGTCAGAGAGGTCGCTGCCTGTGTTCTCCTCTAAGATATTGATGGAATCCTGTCTCACATTTAGGTCTTCCATCCATTTGAGTCTATTTTTGTGTGTGGTGTAAGGAAATGGTCCAGTTTCATTCTTCTGAATGTGGCTGTCCAATTTTCCTAACACCATTTGTTGAAGAGACTGTCTTTTTTCTTTTGGACATTCTTTCCTGCTTTGTCAAAGATTAGTTGACCATAGTTGAGGGTCCATTTCTGGGCTCTCTATTCTGTTCCATTGATCTATGTGTCTGTTTTTGTGCGAGTACCATACTGTCTTAATGATGACAGCTTCGTAATAGAGCTTGAAGTCCGGAATTGTGATGCCACAAGCTTTGCTTCTTTTTCAACATTCCTCTGGCTATTCGGGGTCTTTTCTGATTCCATACAAATTTTAAGATTATTTGTTCCATTTCTTTGAAAAAAGTGGATGGTATTTTGATAGGGATTGTATTAATTGTGTAGATTGCTCTAGGTAGCCTTGACCTCTTCACAATATTTGTTCTTCCAATCCATGAGCATGAAATGTTTTTCAATTTCTTTGTGTCTTCCTCAATTCCTTTCATGAGTATTTTATAGTTTTCTGAGTACAGATCCTTTGCTTCTTTGGTTAGATTTATTCCTAGGTATCTTATGGTTTTCGGTGCAATTGTAAATGGGATTGACTCCTTAATTTCTCTTTCTTCTGTCTTGTTGTTGGTGTATAGGAATGCCACTGATTTCTGTGCATTGAATTTATATCCTGCCACTTTACTGAATTCCTATATGAGTTTTAGCAGTTTTGGGGTGGAGTCTTTTGGGTTTTCTACATAAAGTATCATATCATCTGCAAAGAGTGAGAGTGTGACTTCTTCTTTGCCAATTCGGATGCCTTTTATTTCTTTTTGTTGTCTGATTGCTCTTTCTAGGACTTCTAATACTATGTTGAATAGCAGTGGTGAGAGTGGACATCCCTGTTCTGTTCTTGTCCTTAGGGGGAAAGCTCTCAGTTTTTCCCCATGGAGAATGATATTTGCTGTGGGTTTTTCATAGATGGCTTTTATGATATTGAGGTATTTACCCTCTATCCCTATACTCTGGAGTTTTGATCAAGAAGGATGCTGTACTTTGTCAAATGCTTTTTCTGCATCTATTGAGAGGATCATACGGATCTTGTCTTTCTTTTATTAATGTATTATATCACATCGATTGATCTGCAGATGTTGAACCAAACTTGCAGCCCAGGGATAAATCCCACTTGGTCCTGGTGAATAATCCTTTTAATGTACTGTTGGATCCTATTGGCTAGTATTTGGTGAGAATTTTTGCATCCATGTTCATCAAGGATATTGGTCTGTAATTCTCCTTTTTGATGGGGTCTGTGTCTGGTTTGGGGACCAAGGTAATGGTGGCCTCATAAAATGAGTTTGGAAGTTTTCCTTCCATTTCTATTTTTTGGAACAGTTTCAGAAGAATAGTATTAATTCTTCTTTAAAAGTTTGGTAGAATTCCCCTGGGAAACCATCTGGCCCTGGGCTCTTCTTTGTTGTGAGATTTTTGATGACTGCTTCAATTTCCTTAGTGGTTATAGGTCTGTTCAGGTTTTCTATTTCTTCCAGATTCAGTTTTGGTAGTTGATACATCTCTAGGAATGCATCCATTTCTTCCAGATTATCTAATTTGCTGGCATGTAGTTGCTCACAATATATTCTTATAATTGTATGTATTTCTTTGGTGTTGGTTGTGATCTCTCCTCTTTCCCTCATGATTTTATTTTTTTCAGTTGTTTCTCTTTTCTTTTTGATAGATCAGGCCAGGGGTTTATCAATCTTATTAATTCTTTCAAAGAACCAGTTCCCAGTTTCGTTGATCTGTTCTACTGTTCTTTTGGTTTCTATTTCATTGATTTCTGCTCTGATCTTTACTTTTTCTCTTCTCCTCCTGGGTTTAGGCTTTATTTGCTGTTCTTTCTCTAGCTCCTTTAGGTGTAGGGTTAGATTGTGTATTTGAGAACTTTCTTGTTTCTTGAGAAAGGCTTGTATTGCTAATACTTTCCTCTTAGGACTGCCTTTGCTGCATCCCAAAGATTTTGAACAGTTGTGTTTTCATTTTCATTTGTTTCCATGACATTTTTAAATTCTTCTTTAATTTCCTGGCTCACCCATTCATTCTGTAGTAGGATGCTCTTTAGCCTCCATGTATTTGAGTTCTTTCTGACTTTCCTCTTGTGATGGAGTTCTAGTTTCAAAGCATTGTGGTCTGAAAATATGCAGGGAATGATCCCAATCTTTTGGTACCAGTTGAGCCCTGATTTGTGACCATGGTATGATCTATTCTGGAGAATGTTCCATGGGCACTAGAGAAAAATGTGTA
Organism: Callorhinus ursinus; assembly: GCF_003265705.2. NCBI lineage: Eukaryota > Metazoa > Chordata > Mammalia > Carnivora > Otariidae > Callorhinus > Callorhinus ursinus. Next base: position 33,780,184 of record NW_027397069.1, read on the forward strand.
TTCTGTTGCTTTGGGGTGGAATGTTCTGAATATATCTGTGAAGTCCATTTGGTGCAGTGTGTCATTTAAAGTCTTTATTTCCTTGTTGATCTTTTGCTTAGATGATCTGTCCATTTCAGTCAGGGGGGTGTTAAAGTCCCCCACTATTATTGTATTATTGTCAATGTGTTTCTTTGCTTTTGTTATTAATTGCCTTATATAATTGGTTGCTCCCATGTTTGGGGCATAGATATTTACAATTGTTAGATCTTCTTGTTGGATAGACCCTTTATGTAGGATATAGTGTCCTTCCTCATCTCTTATTATAGTCTTTGGTTTAAAATCTAATTTGCCTGATATAAGGATTGCCACCCCAGCTTTCTTTTGGTGTCCATTAGCATAGTAAATGGTTTTCCACCCCCTCACTTTCAATCTGGGGGTGTCTTTGGGTCTAAAATGAGTCTCTTGCAGACAGCATATCGACGGGTCTTGTTTTTTTATCCAATCTGATACCCTGTGTCTTTTGATTGGGGCATTTAGCCCATTTACATTCCAGGTAACTATTGAAAGATATGAATTTAGTGCCATATTGTTTTGCCTGTAAGGTTACTGTTACTGTATATTGTCTCTGTTCCTTTCTGGTTTATATTACTTCTAGGCTCTCTCTTTGCTTAGAGGACCCCTTGCAATATTTCTTGTAGGGCTGGTTTTGTGTTTGCAAATTCCTTTAGTTTTTGTTTGTCCTGGAAGATTTTTATCTCTCCTTCTATTTTCAGTGACAACCTAGCTGGATATAGTATTCTTGGCTGCATATTTTTCTCATTTAGTGCTCTAAATATATCATGCCAGGTCTTTCTGGCCTGCCAGGTCTCTGTGGATAGGTCTGTTGCCAATCTAATGTTTCTACCATGGTAGGTTACAGATCTCTTATTCCGAGCTGCTTTCAGGATTTTCCCTTTGTCTCTCAGACTCACAAGTTTTACTATTAGATGTCGCGATGTTAACCTATTTTTATTGATTTTGAGGGGGGTTCTCTGTGTCTCCTGAATTTTGATGCCTGTTTCCTTCCCCAAATTAGGGAAATTCTCTGCTATAATTTGCTCCAGTATACCTTCTGCTCCCTCTCTCTTTCTTCTACTTCTGGGATCCCAATTATTCTAATACTGTTTCATCTTATAGTATCACTTATCTCTCAAATTCTGCCCTCGTGATCCAGTACTTGTTTATCTCTCTTTTTCTCAGCTTCCTTATTTTCCATTATTTGGTCTTCTATATCACTAATTCTCTCTTCTGCCTCATTTATCCTAGCAGTTAGGGCCTCCATTTCTTATTGCACATTAATAGCCTTTTTGATTTCGACTTGGTTAGATTTTAGTTCTTTTATTTCTCAGAAAGGGTTTCTCTAATATCTTCAATGCTTTTTTCAAGCCCAGCTAGTATCTTTAAAATCGTCATTCTGAACTCTAGTTCCGACATTGTCCATATTGATTAGGTCCCTGGCAGTCGGTACTGCCTCTTGTTCTTTTATTTTTTTTTTTTGAGGTGATTTTTTCCGTCTTGTCATTTTGTCCATAGGAGAATAGATGAATGAGAGAACAAAATGCTAACAGGGCAACAATGACCCCAGAAAAATATACACTAAACCAATCAGAAGAGACCTGTAACCAGGGGAAAAGAAAGGGAAAGAAAGAAAAAAGGAAAAAGATAAACAAACAAAACAATATATGATCAAATATGATCAGGCTGGTGCATAGATCAGTGCCACACAGTAGATTTTGAACGTATTTTGGTCTGTTAGAAGAAAGTGCTTCCCAAAATTTTAAAGAAAGAAAAGCTTATATATGTACAAAAATAGGGTAAATATGATGAAGGCATGGAATATGACTGTAAATATGAAAATTATAAAAGATTTTATAAAAGGAATTGATAAGAAGTTGGTTGAAAAAAGAAAGAAGCTTAAAAAAAAAGGGGGGGAAAGAATGTGATCAGGCAGGAGATTAAACAAAGCCATACACTAGAGGTTTAGGATATTTTTTGGCCTGTTAGAGGAAACTGTATCCCAAAATTTTAAAGAGAGAACAAATATATATATATATGTGTGTGTATATATATATATATCAAAAATTATATATATATATATATATATATATATTTTCACTAAAAAAATAAAAGATAAAAAAGACTTTTTAAAAAAGGAATTAATGAGATGTTGGTTGAAAAAGGGAAAAATAAAAATTAAAAAAGAAAAAAAGAAAATTAAAAAAATTAACTTTGAACGACTAAAGAGTCATGGGAAAAAAGCCATGAAGTCTATTTGCAGTATTCCCCTAGTGCTAGAGTTCTGCCATTCTCATTGATTGGTAAACTTGGTCTTGTCTGGCTGTTCTTGCTGATCTTCTGGGGGAGGGACTTATTGCCATGGTTCTCAAATGTCTTTGCAGGAGGCGGAATTGCCCCACCCTTCCCGAGTCTGGGCTAAGTAATCTGCTCGGGTTTGCTCTCAGGAGATTTTTTTTCCCTGCCAGCTTTCCGGCCACCTTTGGAGGAAGAGAGTGAAAATAGTGGCCTCCCAATCTCCACCCCAGAGAAGCCGAGAACTTGGGGCCCTGCTCCTCAGTGAGCCCCCAGAGAAAAGCAATCACTCCCATCTACCCCGTCTCTCGCTGCACTCCAGGATCACCTGGCCTGTGACCGAGCATTTCTATCTCTGGCACCCGACTCGGTGTGGGGTCTCCAAACCCAGCAGATCCCTGTTGTGTGCTCCTGCACTGCTCCTTCCGGGGGAGAAAGGGGAGTCTCCCTGGATCTACCGTTTATTGGGTCCCTGCTGGAGAAGCAGTGGCCCGACTGTGCTACTGATCATGGTTTATGGCAACCCCGAGCTGAGAGACCACTCCTCAGCTCTGTCTCTAAAGTCGGCTTCCCTGCTCTGCCGCACCTGGGAGCTCTGCCGCACTCAGGCACCCCCGATGTTTCTGTGACCCCGAGGGTCCTGAGACCACACTGTCCTGCGAGGGCTCCTCCCCCGACTTAGCCACTGGAGTGACGTCCCTCAGCGGAGCCAACTTCTAAAAGTTCTGATTTTGTGCTCCAGGGGCTCTATCACTTACCAGATATGGCCAACATAGGCACCCCTCCCCACCGTCTATCCTCCCGAATATCACCTCAGATTCACTTCTCTGCACGTCCTACCTTCCAGAAAGTGGTCATTTTTCCGTTCAGAGTTGTTGCTGTTTTCTTCGATCTCCTGTTGAGTTTGTAGGTGTTCAGAATGGTTTGATCCCTATCCAGCTGAATTCCTGAGACAAGACAAAATCCAGGTCTCCTACTCCTCCGCCATCTTGCTCCTCCCCTTGTGGTTTATTTTTCAATTCTTTGTTCTCTCCTAACAGCTCAGCAGACAGCAAGATCAGGTCTTCACTCATCACAAACTATGAATAAGACAACCATCTGGATATTTTGAAACAAACGGCTCAACTTTTCCCACCTATACCTAGACAATATTATTTTTCTTATATTTAATTTCCAACTACTGACTGTTCCCTTTATTTTTTAATTTTTATGTGTACTGACTTAGTCTAAGATTTAGCTGTCTGTGGCACGGACAATTGTAATATACTCCGACCTGGTGTATGATTCCAGTCTCCCACCACTTCAGTCTTTCAACCTTTAAGCTACCAAAATTATATTTTTAAAAGCATAGAATTTGCTTTAAAATATACAGTGAATTCTGTATTTAATACACAATAAATCTCAAACATAACATACTCTTCATATCCTGGTTCAGCCCACTTTTCCATAGCCTCCACCTTTTCCTGCCATATGCACACTCGTAAGGACCCAAATATTTCCTGAGTGTGACAAATTTTATAACATTGTTTATTTGTTGCTTTGATTTGATTTTCATCTGAAACTTCAAAGTCCAGACTAATATAATCTCTTCATTAAGCCTCTTTGGACGAAATTAATTCCTTCTCCTGTGTCCCTAAAGTACTTTATCTTACTATTCCTGCAGTATACCTATCACATTGTAATAATCTGGGGCCATCCTGAATCAGATGTCCCTTCATTACCATTATTCCCACTGTACAGATGAGATTAAGTCTTAGAGAGGTAAGAGCTTATGAACTATTTCACACATTTAGTTTACCAAATGTAAATTTGCTCTCCAGTTTACTGCTTTAAAAACCTGTAATATTTACTAACATATTCCCTTTGCTCCCCCTGCATTATAATTAGAGGTGTAGACATATCCCTCTCTCCCACCATTGGATCCTCTCCTCCACTGCAGGACTCAGCTCTTGTCCCTATTTACTTTCCAATATCTTGCTTCACTTGTTATAAAAAGCAAAAATTCAACCTTCACAATACCGTCAGACATTTTCTTCTTTGTTCATCTTAAAAATGATAGTTTGTAGAGGAGGCTGGAGAGCGGGCACAGACATGAGGAAAAAAATGATTGTTTCTTTAGAAATAGTATATATTGCATGTAGAAAATTAAAGAAGCACATAAAAATTTTAAAAAATGAAAATTACCCAAATCTTATTACCAATAAATAATTATTGTCAACATGTGTGTGTAACAAATACATATTTATGTACTTAAGATAATGCTGTATTTAAAATTTTGTATCCTACTTTTTTGCATTTCAGATTTTATTATATGTAAGATAAAATATTATAAAAATAGTTTTAATTTTTGTATAATAGTTTATTCTACATGTGGTTATACCATATTTAACTAAATATTATCATGTATTTAGTATATTTAATTTTTATTTGTCACTTTCCTAATAAGGTAAATAAAGCTGAATAAAAATCACTGCATAAATATTTGGCTGAGTCTGATTACCTTTTAAAATTATTTTCGTGCAACTACAATTAGTGGCATAAAGAATATGAACATGTTAAAATATTTATGTCTGAGTTGCCTTCCAAAAAGAAGCATTAAAGTGTATTCACTACACTTTTTTATTGAGGTAAAATTAACATACAACATCATATTAGTTTTTGATATGTAACATAATGATTTGTTATTTGTGTACATTGCAAGATGATCATCACAATGTCTAGTTAACATCCATCACCACATAGCTACAGAAATTATTTTCTTGTCAGGAAAATTTTTGAGATTTACTCTCTTAGAGACTTTCAAATACATAATAATACAGTATTATTAACTATAATCGCCATGCTGTATAGTACATTCTCATGACATTTATTTTATAATTATAAGTTTGTATCTTTTGACTCTCTTCACCAATTTTACCCACCCCGACCCCCTGCCTTTGTTGACAGCCAATCTGTTCTCTGTATTCTGTATGGATGAGCTTGCTTTTGTTGTTGCGGTTGTTGTTTTAGATTCCACACCTAAGTGAGATCATGTATTTTTCTCTCTGTCTGACTTATCTCACTTAGTGTAATGCCCTCCAGGTCCATTCATGTTTTCCAAATGGCAAGATTTCATTCTTTTTTTTGGCTAAATAGTATCTATATCTATATCTCACAATTTCTTTATCCATTCAACCATCAGTGGGCATAGGTTGTTCCCATATCTCAGCTATTGTAAATAATGTTGCAATGAACATGGGGGTGCATATATCTTTTCAAGTTAGTGTTTTTGGCTTTTTGGGGTAAATACCCAGAAATGGAGTTGCTGGATCATATGGTGGTTCTAATTTTAAAATTTTGAGGAATCTCCATACTGTTTTCCGTAGTGGCTGCACCAATTTACATTCCAACAGTGTACAAAGATTCTCTTTTCTCCACATCTTTGCCAGCAGTTGTTATTTCTTGTCTTTTTGATGAAAGTCATTCTAACAGGTGTGAGGTGATACATCATTGTGCTTTTGATTTGCATTTTCCTAACAATTACTGAGGTTGAGCATCTTTTCATGTCCTTGTCCATCTGTATGTCTTCTTTGGAAAAATGTTGATTCAGGTCCTCTGCCTATTTTTTAATCCAATTGTTTGCTTTTTTCTTGTTGGGTTGTAGGAGTTCTTTATATATTTTGGATATAAACCCCTTATCATGTATACGATTTGCAAATATTTTCTCCCGTTCAGTAGGTTGCTTTTTCATTTTGTTAATGGCTTCTTTTGCTGTCAAGAATCTTTTTAGTTTGATTTAGTCCCACTTGTTTATTTTTACTTTTGTTGCCTCTGCTTTTGGCATCAAATCCAAAAAAATCTGTTGCCAAGACTGATGCAAGAAGCTAACACCTATGTTTTCTTCTAGGAGTTTTATGGTTTCAGGTCTTACATTTGAGGATTTAACCCATTTTGAGCTAATTTTTTAAAGATTCTGTTGTAAGAAAGTGGTCCAGTTTCATTCTTTTGCATGCGGCTGTCTAGTTTCCCAACACTGCTTATCAAAGAGACTGTCTTTTCTCAATTGTATATTCTTGGCTCTTCTGTTGTAAACTAATTGAGCATATTTGCATGGGTTAATTTCTGGGCTCTCTATTCTGTTCCATTGATTTATGTGTCTGTTTTTATGGAAATACCATACTGCATTGATTACTAGACCTTTGTAATATAGTTTGGAATATTTCACCACATATATATACTAGAATTTTTAAAATATAATGGTGAAGTAATATTTAATTATTTAATTACTTTTACTGATGTTGAACATTTTTTTCTTTGAATTGTTTAGCCTCCTTTCCTATGGGAAATCTTATTATATCTCTTTTAAACATATATTAGCTTTCCACAACTTTTTTCTCCATCTAGTTCTATTCCTTGATCAATAGTTAACCTTTAAAATAAGTCCTCTCTTTCCTCTCTCTACTTAAATCTGAGTTTCTCTAGTCCCGTAGCCTCCATTGTATAATTCCTGGGTTAAAAGATCAGAAAGAAGTTTTCAAAATCTTCTGGCTTCCTAGTGTTTCTTTTAAAACATTGTTTCTGCAGTAATTACCCGTTAGTTTACAACTCTTATCATTCATGTAATCTATGAAAATCCAGGGTTTTATCCCTTTTTTATCATTTTGTCTTCTATTTTTCCATCTGCCTGTAAGAACCTTCATCGTACTATTTTATTTTCCAGAAAAATGCTACTTTATCTTCTGGGATGGATTAAAATGTCATTTGCCATGTAACATCTCTATAAATTTCTTTAATCCAGAGTAAAAACCTCTTCTGTGTTTTCATAATTGTCTATCTTTCTAGCTCCTGTGCTTAAAACAATGTCTGCCAGAGAATAGGTATTAATGATTTTTTTTGAATAGATTAGTTTATATCAGCATGTTATAACCTTTATTCATAGCCACGTTCTTCGCAATTGTGTGTGTATATTCATATCACATACCACATACACATAAATCCTTTTCATTCTTGATGGTGAGTTTATTGAGCATAGGACCAATGTTATACATTTTTTTCATATAATGCATGTGATGAATGTTTCTAGAGGAAAAGCTCTAGCAAACACAAATGTATGTGTATGCTCAAACATACACACTCATGTTATCAATCTGTGATACAGATGAGCTAATATTGGAATTAGTCACTCAAGGTCAGCAGAAGATCATGAAAGAAATAACAAATCCAGACAGAATATTTTAAATCAGAGGTAAGGAGAGCAAAAATTAAGTAATCTCTGGTTGGTTTAAAGCTGGATTTTTATTTAGGACTCTTGGTTAGCAATCAACAGAGGTATTGGAAAAAAAAAAGGCTAGCAAGTAACATTGTAACATTATCCTCATTTGAACCTAATTCAAAAATGTTTTTTTCAAATTCTCCTCTTCTTTTTGAAGTAGCTGGCTTGAGTCCACTGACAGTCTACCAACTGAATTTAAAGGGCCTTTCATCTGAAAATATGTGTAGCTTTAGACACAGACTCTACAGATATTTGGACAGTTTTAAAATCTGATTTAGATAGTTTAATGCAGATTAGGCTATGTGTAGAAAGCTTGATAGACAATAAAACAGATTAAATGACAGATACATGATCAAAGATAAACTCTACATAAAACAGTGAATGTTAAAGATGTTCCAGATAATTGATCAATGCAAAGTGATGTTCTGATTATTCAGGACAATACATTGCACTTCAGTCCCTTTTTGTCCAAATTGATCAAAATATTCAGGTAGGGCATAGTGTGCACTCCAGTTGGCACCATCTATTTCCATTTTGAGCTATATTTTGCAATGAAATGCTAGATAGAAGTTGGATATAATTTTTCCATAATAGAAATAGCAAAATATCTTCCCTGTTAGCCCATAACAAACAATATTCATATCAAAATGAACCTATTTAATAAAAAGTGTAGCTGCTTTTATACACTTTTATGGCACTTTGATCATATTTTGGCAAAATCAGCCCTGAAATAAATCTGGCATATGCCTCAACATAAAGTGTTAAAGCTGAATAAAAAATTGCACAGCTCCAGTTTTCTCATGCACGGTTTTTAAAGTGATGCTCAAAACTATACAGAACTATGCTGCTTAGGCATTTCTTTAATGAATCAGAGTGAATGATAGTGCTTTCTTATAAACAAACAGGCACATAGAAACAGTAAAGTGGAAGGGAGGATTCAGAGAATTGCATTATGTTAATCCCGAGAAACTAATTCTTGTGATATAGTACAAGAACAGTCTATATCCCATTCACTTCAAATAAGAAAATACACTGCAGAGGCTATTCAGAAGTTACTGTTACTTCAAAGTACATTCAGCAAATCAATGTAATATGTGTTCACTATTTTAGCAATGTGGGTTATGTGGGTGCTGTCAGAGTTCCAAAACTCCACCAATTCATCTAGAAGAGAAGGCAATTTGCTTTTTTAAAAAAATAAATGTAAAATCAAGGGTTCATAATTGTAGTCTCATGCAGAAGACTGTAAATAAAGGAGTATGCATAGATATATTTATTTGAATTTTATGTAGCTTTGTTACTGAACTTAGTTTTAAATATCAGTGTTAAATCCTATGTTTCATGAAAAATACAACATATAATGGCTTAATAAATATTAATTTCATTAAATGGAATGTGTTAATTAATGAGGTTTTCCTTTAAAGAAATTTATAATGTCTGATTTTAAATATATTATGATCATATTTTCATGAGACCACTGTGCTGATTTTAGGGTATAATGTGTCTTAAGTAGGTGAAAGTTTTATTTATTTGATAATTAAATTATGATTCCTCATTCAAAGTCTGCCAGATATGAAATTTTATGTTTGATATAGTTAATATTGTCTACATAAGATGTGTGCTGATTTAAGATAATAAAAATGCTCAAATCCTATTGGTTGTAGCAGAAAGACATGTATTCAGTCCAGCTGATAATCTTTATTAAATTGTTTATTAAAAGTAATACATGTTCTTTGAAGAGGACCTTATAGTCAAAAATATATAAATATAGAGTATTGTTTGAGGTCAAGTACCAGACTTAACCATCAAATGTGCTTTATGCTTTTATAAATTCTCTTGCAAATAGCTTTCAGAATCGTATTAGAAGCCAAGCTTAAAACATTCTGTTGAGGGTATAGAATATTATAATCATTTAGATGTGGGGAAATTTTATAAACATGCTTGTTTTGATCCCAGTGTTTTCATTAGGGAGGCATTATGAAATGGGATCTATTGTTATATGTGACTTTATTTATATAGAATCCTGAATAAGAATACATCCTATAGAACCAGATGCTTGTATTCAAACCCTACTCTATCTAATCATAAATATGTGACCTTAAGATAGTTACAAAGCCTAACAATACATAAATGTATTCATCTTTCAATCCAGAGTAATAATAGAAGCTTTCTAATAGAATTTTCTAATGTGTCATTTTCAAAAAGTTAAAAACCATGACACTCAAAGAAATATAAAATAAGCATTTATCAAAGTTGATATTTAACTTATTATTTAATAATGGGAGCAGTAACATGTTATAAGCAGGTTAAAGGGCATTTAAGTATCCAGATAGAAATAGATAATATAGATATGAAATTTGATAGATTGCTGGGTAAAATGCAAAACTGGCTAATGTCCAACAAATCCATATGCCATAATATTTAATGTTATCTTTTCTACTGGACAGAAATGATTTACATCTATACCAGGCAAAATTCCATAAGTTAACCACTGCCCCTAGAGGGTTGAAAATCACCATAAATGAACCCAGGCCTGCACTAAAAGAATGTCTAGTAATCTCTTTTACCTATATTAAAGTTGTAGATATTTTGCTTTGACAGTTTCTCCTGGTCATGGTTAGAATCTCCAAAGATTATTCTTGTTCACAAAAAGCTGATCTTATTAGATTTGGCCTGATTATTTGCATAGGTAAAGCAAGAGTGTTATTTAACTCATTAAGACTCCTGAGTTTGTTCTACAGATCAGACTTGAATAGTTTGGGCAACTAATAATGCCAAATAATTAAATTCTGTCTATAAAGTTTCACAAGGAATCATAGATTGACTCTCAAAATTATATGACTTACCCTTTATTCCTGAGGCTAAGAAGCCAAGCCCAATACACACTCTCCATTAGACTTCAACTGTTATATCAATATATTTGGGTAAATTTGTCTTGAATTGAGATTCTCTAAGATGTATTAGGGTTCCAAAGTTACTAGATATTGAATTTCTTACTATGAAATTTACCTGTGAATTCTAAAATTGTGAGAATAAGACTTTATAATTCAGGTAAGAAGCCAGATTTCTTGGGAAGATATTATAGAATTTGGCTCTGAAATTAAGTTGATCCCTATTTCTTTTTTTTAATATTTTATTTATTTATTTGACAGAAAGAGACACAGTGAGAGAGGGAACACAAGCAGAGACAGAGGGAGAGGGAGAAGCAGACTCCCCACTGAGCAGAGAGCCCGATGCGGGGCTCCATCCCAGGACACTGGGATCATGACCTGAGCCGAAGGCAGATGCTTAACGACTGAGCCACCCAGGCGCCCCTAGTTGATCCCTATTTCTTAATATGGGCTTGTCAAACCTGATTAAATTAGATTTTTCTTATATGTAACATTCCGAGTATAACCTTGGCTGCACTAGTAATTTGTCCAATTATACTCTGGTAAGACAGAGGACAGAGTTTATGCAAATAATTGATTATCATTATAAGTAAAAAGACTCAGCAAAAAATAAAAGTTTTTGATTTTTGAAGGGATAGTAAAAATCCCAGAAATTAACTTAGAATAGTTCATCTCAGTTTAAAGAAACACAAGTCTACTAAATTAAGGGTTAGAGATAGCTTTTTTTTTTACAAAACAAATAACTTTTTTGTTTCATTAGACTAAAAAAATGAAAATGGGTATATTCCAATTTGGATTTAAAAAAATGAGAAGGCACACTATCTCTAAAGCTACTGTAAATTACCAACTTAATAAATTACAAGGAATGTGTATAGCTATTTATTCTTCTGTTCAGAAAAAAATATATAGTTACCATGGCAACTACCAAATCTCACAGTGTGTGCTACCTCTATGATATGATCACTTTTTGTAATACAGATATGAGTACTATATTATCTGGGCTCTGGTATTAAATGTTTTGAAATGCTTTAAAACACGCAGATTGGTGATATACATATTCACTATTTTTGACTCCCTTAACTCTCTGACATTAAACACATTTTAATTTTAACATTTTTGTGTTTCAGATATATTCTCAATGTATAACCACAAATATCAACTCTCTGAGAATTGTACAACTGGTGTCAACCCCTCAAATTTTTCAATGATTTGTAATTGGCTTTCCATGAACACTATAGAAACGAATAAAAGGAAGATTTCTTCTTAAAGAATTTTAAATGGAGTTCCATCTTGTAAAAGAAATTAAACCTTCTATGAGAAAATAAAATACTTTTTATATTTTCTTAAAACAAAGAAAAATAACAATTTGTATTAGAAAAAGTCACTTCTTTATAAAATCTTACCAACAGTATTCCAAGACTTTCACTGGACCGAGATGGAATAACAATGATTCGACTTACTCTCTCACGTGAAACAATGAAAAGATCAAATTCTTTCCAAAAATAGCTTTTAGAATTTGAACAACTGGAAGCTCAGCATGAATCCCTGAGCAAGGAACAACAAATAAAATGAGCCCTGTGAATACTCTAGCTTATACCCTGACACAAGTGAGTTTCCAGGCTATGGAGATCTGACTACAGAATCAGAGATCAGAGTGATATGATTGCCAGCTGCAAAAGCACAGGAGCCAAGGAAGGGACATAGCCTTTAGAAACTGAGAAATACAAGTTAGCAAAATTTTCCCTAAAGTCCCAGTAGTCATGCTGCCCTGTTGACATGTTTATTTTAGCCAAGTGAGACCCAATTTGGAAGTCTGACTTCCAATATTGTAAGATAATAAATTTGGGGTGTTTTAAGTCACAGGTTTGTAATTAATTTCTTACAGCAGTATTAGAAAACTAATATAAAGTTTTATAAATCAAGGCAAATAATATCTGTTCTTCTCATACCTTTTATAACCTGCTATACTTCCTCAAGTTTTGCCTTTCATTATACTCTTACATATTCTGAGACAATCTTTATCTATACCATAGGACAAAACTATTTACCCCTGAAAAACTAAATTTCTTTCTATTATCTTGCATGCATGGTTTTCTTTCTTTGTCATTATTGTTCTGTGAATGCTTTAAACCACGCACACGAATAACTTTTAATCAGAGTAGCTAACTTCTAACACACAGAGAAGTAGGAGACAGAAAGCTCAGAACTGTGCCATAATCAAGTATTTTAGCAGGGGGTTAGCAAAGCTTAAAAATGCACTTAACACAACTTTCTATAGGCATATACCCTTCTTTACACCTCTTTTATTTTATTTTTTTAAATGTTTTATTTATTTATTCATGAGAGTCAGAGAGAGAGAGAGAGAGAGGCAGAGGCAGAGGGAGAAGCAGGCTCCCCACTGAGCAGGGAGCCCCATGTGGGGTGTGATCCCAGGACCCTGGGATCATGACCCGAGCCTAAGGCAGACGCCCAACCATCTGAGCCACTCGGGCACCCCTTTACACCTCTTTTAAAGTGGTAAAAATGAACATGTTCATTAACATGACTAAAAGAAAAAAACACTGTAACATATAAAAATAAGAAGAGAAAGTATATAAATTTAAATCTATGCTTCAGAATCAATGTTTTATTATTCAGTTTTACTAAGAATGTGTTGATATTCAGGATTATTAGTTAATTAACTCAATTTAATAATTCAAGGTTGGAAATCGTTTAAGCTGACAAACAAATACCGATGTAAAAACTTATCATAGTTATTATATTATTATGATTTATGTTAGCTTACTGGAACAGATAACCAGTATAAAAAGCTTAGGAAGTTCAGATGTAACTGAACTGACTCTTCACTTAAAGCAAACACAAATTTGTTAAAGATAAATAACAATAAGATATACATGTGTATTATCTTCAAGAAAAATACACATAGCTTTAATTTTTTTTTTAAACACACAAAATTTTTATGCCAGTATAAGATTTAACTATGAGCTTAGATTCTGACAATGTTTCTGAGCCAGCAGGTAATCTAAGAATTGTTTTTCCTTAAAATCCTGTACATTTAAAGCATTAAGATTTCATTTCTATAATCTCTGAGAATTTGGGAATGTTTTATTTACTTAAGCATTTATTAATACCAACAAATCAATGAAAACAGAGCTCCTTTCATTTAAGAGATGTTATAGGTCAGAAAGCATTTCAGACTTACACAAAAGGGAGAATCTTTTCTCAAGTACAAACATGCAGACTTACAGATACATAGAATTTTTTTGGTTTTGGTTTTGGTTTTGTTTGTTTCAAGTTTTTATTTAAATTCCAGTTAGTTAACATATAGTGTAGTATTAGTTTCAGGAGTAGAATTTAGTGATTCATCACTTACATATCACACCCAGTGCTCATCGCAACCAAGCTTTCCTTAATACCCATCACCCACTTAACCCATCCCGCTGCCTTCCTCCTGTCCAGCAACCCTGTTTGTTCTCTATAATTAAGAGTCTGTTTTAGGGTTTGCCTCTCTCTTTTATTTCCCCCATGTTCACCTGTTCCTTAAATTCCACATATGAATAAAATCATATGGTATTTGTCTTTCTCTGACTGACTTATTTCACTTAGCATAATAAACTCTAGCTCCATCCACATTGTTGCAAGTGGCAAGATTTCATTCTTATTTATGGCTGGGTAATATTCCATTGTGTATATATATATCACCTCTTCTTTATCAATTCATCAGTCCATGGACATTTGGGCTCTTGCTATAATTTGGCTATTGTTGAAAATGCTGTTATGAACATCAGGCTGCATGTATCCCTTAGAATCTGTATTTTTGTATCCTTTTGATAAATAACTAGTGGGGCAGTTGCTGGGTTGTACGGTAGTTCTCTTTTTAACTTTTAGAGGAAGCTCCATACTGTTTTCCAGAGTGGCTGCACCAGCTTACATTCCCACCAACAGCATAAGAGTGTTCCCCTTTCTCCTCATTCTCCCCAATACCTGTTGTTTCCCATGTTGTTAATTTTAGCCATTCTGACAGATGTGAGGTGATATCTCATTATAGTTTTGATTTTTATTTCCCTGATGAGGAGTGATGTTGAGCATTTTTCATATTCTAGCTCTATGAAAAATGCTGGTGGTATTTTGATAGGGATTGCATTAAATGTATAGATTGCTTTGGGTAGTAAGACATATTAACAATATTTGTTCTTCCAATCCATAAACATGGAATGATCTCCCATTTCCTCATATCCTCTCCAATTCCTTTCTTAAGTGTTCTATAGTTTTCAGAGTACAGACCTTTAACCTTGGGTTTATTCCTAGGTATCTTATGGGTTTTGGTGAAATTGTAAATGGGATTGATTCCTTGATTTCTCTTTCTGCTGCTTCATTATTGATGTATAGAAATGCTACAGATTTTTTCTATTGATTTTGTTTCCTGTAACTTTACTAAATTCACGTATCAGTTCTAGCAAACTTTTTGTGGAATCATTCGGATTTTCTACATAGAGTATCATGTCATCTGTGAATAGTGAAAGTTTGACTTCTTCTAAGCAGCCTAAAATGACCTCTGAAAATGGTTCATTATTCTCTTGACACAGAAAACCCTACAAAATCATGCAAACCCAGAGGCTCAAATCTTTGTGTTCATTTTAAGGACACACATGAAACTGCCCAGGCCATCAAGGGTATGAATATTTGGAAAGTCACCAAGTATCTGAAAGATGTCACTTTGCAGAAGCCATGTGTTCCATTCCGTCACTACAAAGGTGGAGTTTGTTGGTGTGCCCAAGCCAAACAATGGGGCTGGACACAGGGTTGAAGGTCCAGGAAGACTGCTGAATTTTTACTGTGCATGCTTAAAAATGCAGAAAGTAATGCTGAACTTAAGGGTTTAGATGTAGATTATCTGGTTATGGAGCACATCCAGGTGAACAAATCCCCCAAGATGCAGAATAGAATTTACAGAGTTCATGGCCAGATTAACCCATACTGAGCTCTCCCTGCCATATCGAGATGATCCTTACTGAAAAAGAGCAGATTGTTTCTAAACCAGAAGAAGAGGTTGCGTAGAAGAAAAAGATATCCCAGAAGAAACTGAAGAAATAAAAACTTATGGCCTGTGAGTAAATTCTGCTTAGAATAAATGCAAGTAATTTTTTAATTTTTATTTTTTTAAAGAATCTCTTTACTTTTATTTTTTTAAAGATTTTATTTATTTATTTGAGAGAGAGAGAATGAGAGATAGAGAGCACGAGAGGGAAGAGGGTCAGAGGGAGAAGCAGACTCCCTGCCGAGCAGGGAGCCCGATGTGGGACTCGATCCCGGGACTCCAGGATCATGACCTGAGCCGAAGGCAGTCGCTTAACCAACTGAGCCACCCAGGCGCCCAATTTTTTTTTAATTTTAAAAAGATGAAGAAACTCAAAAGTCAGGGAAAGGAAAGGGCAAAGTTAACATTCTGTTACTTCTCGAGATTCTTTTATGGGAGGAACGATAGGGGAGGGGAAGAGGGAGGGAGAGAAGGAGAAAGAGAGGAAGGAAGGCAGGAAGGCAGGAAGGAAGGAAGAAGGAAGGAGGAAAAACATGGCTGCACCAAAGAGCCCTTGAGGTGCTTGTTGGGAAAGAGTTCTCCATGTGTTCTCAAAGTTCTTCAGCATAATCAATAACTTATTTATAAACTAACAGTCCACGATGTTTGTAGAGTTAATGGCCCCGGAAGATAGGGTGTCTCACTCCAGGTCAGTTTACCAAAAAGATCTGTTTGCCATGGAGGATAAGGAAAATAATACCTCCGTTCAGATCAAAATGTGGACAAGTTTGCTAGGAACCACTGTAAAAGATTAGAGTTATCTGAAATTGTGTTTCCTTGGCTGTGATACCAACCCACTGTGTGTAGAATTCACCTGGGTCTATCTCTGCCATCACTTCATGGACTTGGAATGTACAAGGGGAAACGATGCAAACGTGAAGTTGATGCTGCCTATTGTGCTACAATAAAGTTCTTTGCTGTGATCCAAGAATTTCACAACTTCCACCAGCATCAGTGAAACTGTGGCTGGCTAACTTGTTAACTTGTAGGATAAAATCTCACACCCTTCACAGTTCTTGACAAAGGCATTTCTTTAACCATGCAGTTTCCTTGAATCTTTTAGGTATGTCTTTTTGGACATCTTCATGGATAATCTCCAAAGCTGTTAAAGCATTCAGTTTCAAAAGTTTAAAAAACATGACTCTTTTACCAATATAAAATGAACATGTATCAAAGATTTCCTTTAATTCATTAAGAAAGTAGTGGGTAAATTACTGTGACTCCTTTAAAGAACATATGAGAACCTAGGTTACTTATAGAAGAGTAAGATTGCTGGGTTGGATAAAAAACTTGTTAATGTTGAATTGGAATAAAAACCATAACTTTTAGCCCTTTACCACAACATGGTCAAAGCTCTGGCACTAGAAATATAAAATAGTTCAGTACATAGAAAGTCTAATCTACCACTGAACTGAAAAACAATTTAGTCATTTTTTGCCTGTTTTCAGGTTTCAGATGATGTTTCTCACAGTTGAGAAGATTGTATATGGTTTAATATTCTTTGAAAAATTTTTGCCACATAATTAAATGCTATATATGTGTTAGCTATCATTTTGTTTATATATGTATATATATTATATATATTTGAAAACCGAATATAAAGTAGTTTTCTGTTCTTTTAGGTGGGAAATAGCTAAAACTGAATTTTAGCTTCTCTATGACCAACTTATAGGTAGTTAATGATGATACTTACCCTCCACCCAAAACAGTAATAGCACAATGCTATCAAAATCTTAGGCCTTTGTCTTAATCTGTTTTCCCCTCTTATTTTACCATTCTAATACTGTGTGTTAGGAGCACTGTCCAAATTCTGTTACAACAGAATTACTCACCAAGTCTTTTCTGAATCATAGTTCCCTGATTTCATTGTATATAATGAATTAACCTCTCTTATATGCATCTAGAAGATACTAGCTATATATCATTCTTGGGAGAATTGAAAGAGTTTTTGCTAAAATCATTCTCCACAGTTCTTCATTCTCTTGCGGAAACTTGATTGGGAAAGGCTCAAGCTACACCAGCAAGGGCAATATCAGCACCTGGGAACTTGCTAAAAACTCAGAATCTCAAGCTCTACCTCACAGCTATGGAGTCAGAACCAGAATTTTAGTGAGATACAAAGGTAATTCATATAGATATTAAAGTCTGTGAAATGCTGCTCTAGAGTATCCATCTATATGTAGAGACTAGACTAGAGGATAAATCTTCATCTGAAAGGCAGTTTATGTGAGGCCTCTGAAGCCTGATGACTTTGGTTAAAAAGCTTTAACAGTTTTGTGACTTCTCAAGATAAATAACCCTTTTGCACTTTAGGTTTTCTCTATAAATTGGGTATTTATAGAAGGATATTATCAGATTCATAGCATTGTAGAACGGAGTTCCACATATGGAAATGGTTTATATCAGCACATGATAAGCTCTCAATAAATGAGAACTATTGTTATTTATACCCATGTCTTGGAGACCCTTTTTATGTTTTTACCCAGATACGACTGCTGGATGCATTTTAATTTTCACCCCTTGTGTGCACTGAACATTTTACATTAATACTGTACTGTTTTACATTAATTCTGCATGACTTTCTATGTGAATTGAATAAAGGATGTCATAAACACTGTGAGAAAAATATTGAATATTGCCTCAATATTGCAACATTCAAGGACATTAAGATTACATTTATCTTTAGATAAATTATATTTATTTTCATTCTAAAACATGGCCTTATAAAAGAAAAGCATGGCCTTATGTGATTTTTAGTCTCTATAGCAATAGATCTGTTTGAATTAATAAATATATGTACACCTAGCCACATCACTCATCATCCTGAAATAAGATAATTAACAAAATACTTAATCATTTTATCTGTGAAAATGGAGGAATTGGAGCTCCAAAAGAACCTAGTCCTAGGGGAAGATTAATTGTAACTTAGGAAATATTAAAGTAACCTTAGGTAAGAGTTATTCTGAGGTGAAGAAAGCTTTTAAAATCACCTAACAGCATTTTGGCATTATTACCACAGGAATGCCATGGAGCCATAAACACAGGACAGAAAAGTTTTCCTAAGAAAGCTATTATTCTTGAGGAATTTAAACAGAAAATCACTTCCTACTCCAGAAAGAATTCTTCCATCTTTGTTTCAATGGTACTGTGCTCATGTGAGTTTCTCTCAATGTTCTTTTGCCATCTTTGGCAAAATCATACATTGTTCTTCTATTTTTCTTAAAATCTTAAAATATTTGCAAATAGTAAAAAAAAAATCTGAGAGTACAAATGTATTTAAAATATAAAGTAATAATACCCTGTTCCAATTCTCCCAAATTCCTCCTCTCTTCCTTGTGAACTATTTTAAATAATTTGTTTGTAATTTCATCCATAAGTTTAAATAACAGTAAATTGATATGTCTATTATAGACCTTTAGGTCCACTATATGTAACACTATCTCCTGTTTTATGAGTTATCACCTATCTCCACATACTGTTTTCAAGTCCTAAGAAAGCAGAAATGTATGTCCCTTTTTTTCACTGCTGTATTCTCAGTGGTAGAATAGTGCTTGTCACTTAGCTTTTGTTGAGTTAATAAATAATGGATAAATAGATCAAAATTGCTTTCATATCAATCCTCAGACTTTTTACCTTCCAATTTTTGATGGTGTAAGTATTTTTCTTATTCTTCCCTCAATTAGATTTTTAATTTTAATAATATGCCTCAATTAAATGCTTTACTTCATGAACTTGAAACTCCTGGCCTTCTAATTATAGAGTCTCAATTTTTTTCTCAGTTCTCTCATCTCTACTACAGATTATGCTTCCTCAACAATAACATTCACAGTCTTCATTTTGATAGTTTCAGAATTTATATCATTATTTTAGATATAATCTGAGTTACACCGTAATAATTCCATTTGGTTATCTAAAAGTAGATGAAAGAGTAAAACAATTTATTTGCAAATGAGGTCTCACAGGTTGGAATAATTGTTAAGATGTTGATCCTTTACACTTATTACTTTATTTAGAATTGTATCTCTATTTCTCTTTTTTATTACTACTGCAAACGCTTTGAGGCTGTCACTGTATTTTACCTACATTAATTCAACAGGCAACTGATTTATATATCCTATACTACTCTCTCTGTACTCTGACCTATCCTATACCCTACTGCCAGTTTGTCGCATCGATTTTCACAATTTTTCTATTTACCTTTAGTTACAAACTCTAGGTATGTCATATATGTCCAAACTCTTGTTCTTGTTTAATATACCAGTACTCTTGTATATACACTATAAGCTCTAAAAGATTGAAGCTACAAGGCATTCTGAAACATACCACCATGCACCAGGCTTCAGTGACAATATTACTTCCAAGTATTTTGTCAGACTCCCATGACAACAAAACTTGAGGAAATTCTTTCATGGAATGACACAATAAAATCCATACATTCTAGAGCATTTTTTTTTTTTTTTTTACTACACGGGTATTTATTCAAGGACTTTCTATATTCAGTCACCACTGAAATCACTGCTAAGCTCTTTTCATACCTATTCGTGTCACAGTTCTTCATGTTGGACAGTGAAGTTGACAGGTAAGGTTGAGCCGGTTCGTTATGATTGACAATGACTGGCATGGCATCACCACTGAAGAGCTCGGAGAGTAGATGCTCGTGGAGGAGGAGGAGGAGAATGGAGAGGAGGGTCCTGAGGAAAGGCCCAGACAGGCTGCCCCATCCACAGAACCTGAGGCCTGCATGAGGCCTGGGATCTGCTTTCCCCTCTGCCCTGGAAGGTCCTCTCTGGGTGATACTAAGGCACGGTGGTGAAGGACATGATCGGCCCACCCAGTGTGGTCCTCTGGTCTAGTGGCAGCCCCTCGCCTGGCAAACAGTGCAACAAGCATTCCATTCAGAAGATCTTCTCAAACATATGCAAGCAGCATTCTCTAATGGAAATGGAGACAAGGTCTTTCTTGGAAGAGAGTGCCCCAGAAGATACTCTCTGCCCCAAGACCAACCAGGTCCCTTTTAAGGTCCCTGAGGACAGCAGCCTGGGAGCAGCCAAGACTTTCAAAGGCTGACAAGGCACAGAGTGGATGAATGAAAAGATAACTCTAGAGCATTCTTGGCCTTTTACATTTAAGTAAGTCATAATTTACCTTGAAATGATTTTTGTATACAAAATGAGCTGAAATTCCTTTTTTTAACAGATAATTATTACATCTGAAACTATGTGCAAATTAACACTTTTACCTGCTACAGGTAAACATGTGACCATGAGCGCGTGCGCACACACACACACACACACACACACACACACACCCCACACCCTTTACTCACAAAGCATCTTAGCCGCATGTGTTCCCACACAGAGTGATGTGGTGAGGTTCAGGCATACCTACATGTCCAGTGGGGTTTGTATCACAGAAGAGGAACCCTAAAATTATGAGGTTCATATCTTATATAGAGCAGCTGTCAGATATGTACCTTTGCTTTTCTGAAGGGAAAACAGAAAATTTTGCTCTATAAAATAGACAAATCATCCTTGGATAGGGAAAAAGATTTCTAGGTCTATTCCCTTTGGAAATTATGCCATGGATTAAGGGGAGATGAATCTTTAAATCTCCCCTGAGCAGTTCATTATCTCTAAATTCCAAAGAATGTTTGTCATTCAATATTAGACTGTGCTGAAATATGAAAATATTCATGAAGCATTGCTTCCCACCAATAATTTTTCTCAATATCAATTAGTGAATAGTCATCCTTTCCCCAAAGTTCTGCAAAGCAAATTGGTTGTGTAGCATATTTCCATGTGAGCATGGATCCTTTCTGGATTCTTTAGTCTATTCAATTGTTTTATTTCTATTCTCACATTAATAATTTAATGTCACATTGTTCACATTAATCCTGTAGCATTTTATAAAATCTTTATGACAAATTACACTACCTGATAGGGCCAGTTCCTTGCTTCTTCTACTTCTTCTTTTTTTTTTTCCCCCAAGGATTCTCCTAATTATTTTGATCCCTTATACCATGAATAATTTTTTTGGAATTTAATTGAAATTGAATTGAATCTATAAATCAGTATTATAAGAACTAATGTTTTATAATGTTTAATAATCTTATTTATAAACCTCACATGCTTTTTCATCAGTTTTCTTTAATATTAAAATATTCAAAATATAAATAAATTAATTGGTAAGTTAGAACAACATCTCAATGCTCTATCGTCAATCGAGGGTATGAAAAAATTGAAGCTTATTCATTCAATGCAATGTACATGGCAGTAAAAAATAATAAATTACAATTGCCCACATGAACAAAAATTAATCTCAACAAATAATACTGAACAAGAAAGACAAATTTCTGAGAATAATAAAATTTTAGTATGAGTATGTTCCATGCCATATTGGGAATAAATTTGGTAAATCTGTTAATCCTGATTGCAGGTTAGTTGTTGACCTAGTATTTCTTTTAAGTAGTCCTCAAGTAAGAGGACTTGACAACACCATACTTCATCCTAGACTCCTCTGGCACTTGAGGGAACCATCTGTGTTACTTGGTGCCTTTCTCCAGAAGAGAAACAACCTTTTCATGTCTTCATGATAGGAAGTAGTTTTGCAATGTGGAGCAAGATGCCCACTGAAATTAAGCTTCTGCCTTCCCACAGAAACTGGGATCTCCCTTGATGTTTGCCTTTCAATGAGATGACTCCCAGATTCTTGAGGAAGACATTGCTGGGACATAAAAAGTGACAAAAGGCCAGCCAAAAAAGGACCTCTCTAGTCTTCAGAAGAAAGTACATACATTTCAAAGAGATAGGAAAGTTCTTACAATTACATGTTATCCAAGGAAATTGCTGAAAGATAAAGGAGAGGGAAATCTCTCCTTTTTCTTTTTTTTCTCCCTTATTTTCAACAGATAGTATTACACCCCTTATTTTTAATTTGTATTTGTCCTTTTAGTTTTCAGATAAAATACAAGATGCCCATTTAAGTTTGAATTTCACATAAATATTTTTAGTATATTTATTTTTTTAAGTGTTATATCTCAAAGTACATGTGGAACAAATTTCATAAGTCTGTCAATCCTCACTCTAGGATAATTGTTGACATAGTATAGAGGGGAAAATTCCTACAAACACAGTAGTCCAAGCTAACTGTATGAGGCAGAAGATCCCACAGCCACATCTAGAAAATTATAGGGTTTCAGACAAAAAGAACAAAGATGGCTTTTTCCCATTCGAGTTTCATTTGTGAAGGCTCTGATAAATAATAATTCCTAAGAGAAGGTAGGTAAAGGCAGCTAGGATCGGGATGAGACTCCAAGATGCTCCACAAGAAGAACCTTATGCAAATAGTAAATAAATGTAAAAATCTTTTTAGACTGAGAGCTTAATAAGTTAAGAGGGGGACTTTATTCCAACAACAACAACAAAGGCACTTAAATTAATCAATTAGTACAAGGTAATTTTAAATGTACATGCCTATTTTGTATATTGAAGCTATTCAAATCCAACTAGAATACTTAAGATGAAGATCATTATCTCTGTGAAGATGAAAGAGTAATAAATTACTAACAGCCCATGCCAGGCTAAACAGTTTACACTTGTGCTTTGATATGCAGCTAGAAATGCTGTTTGTAGACCCTAATCACTTAAACCCACAATTATTGTTAAGACTTTGCTCAAAAACACTTATTCCACTTGTAATTATAATGCTTTACCTCAACAATCTTAGCAATTGCTATTATTTTCTAAAGTTAAAATTCCCTGTTGCTTTCACCCATCTTATGAGTATTCAATATAAAGTCTTGTGAGTAGTTCTCTTGTATAGCCTTCTCTGTAATCTTGCTTCTTAGATTAATATTATTCAGTTGCTGAGAAAATTGAGTGTTGACACTTTTGAGATTTGCATGCACTTTTATTTAAAAAAAAGTATTATCATACATTTTGTTGATTAACAAATAAAAACTCAAGGCTGTCTTATTCTCTTCAATAGACCATAAAAAGTAAATTACGGGGCCATCACTACATCTCCCAAATGAAAAGCTTCAGAAATCTCAGTAGGATAGTAGTTGAATTAAACTGCCATAAAAAGAAAAAAATAATATATAAATCATCAAATCATATTTCTCAGTTAAGCTTATACACATGCAATACATATATCTAAATCTGGTCAGCAATGCTACAGTTGGTTGGAATGTTTCCATGCCTCAAAGACCTACACATTAAATTGATTGATCACTTAAGCCATCTCCTGTTTCCTTTGATCTCCCATCATTTGCTATAGTGTCTGATGACTGACATCATCAGCAGGGGTACATCATCTAGACAGAGTGCTAGCCTAGAGAAACAGGGAAAAGAAACAAAAATGTGTCTGTCAAATATACATGATCAAAAAAAGTGATATTTTACAGGCATATTATTACTGTCAGCTAAATGAAGAGGTAAGTGAAATAAATGGGATATGAAATTAGAGATGAAAAGAGATTCTGCAACTTAAATTTTCAAAGATAGAACAATACTGAGGGTAAAATTATTTATGAATGCCATATTGCTTTACAGTCCAAAGCATAGAAACAATTTTCAGATAATTCACATCTTATTCTTCTATAATATTTATGCAGTTTGGGAGCTGAGTGGTTTGTTTTTTGTGATTTAACTCTTTTGCTTTTTATTTTCCTCTGAAAGTAAAACAACAAACAAAAGCTACCATAAGATCAGAGCATTTTGGATCAGCATATCTGAATATACCTATCAATCAGTTATGATTTCTTATCAGTTACACCAATTGTTTTCCACTGTATATGAAAGGAAATAAATCACACTATCCAGATTTATCTGAACAGAATACACTTAAAGAGTAGTTTAAAGTGTAGTTTATAATTTAATACTCTCCACAGCAATGATCTGAACTAGCATCCTACTGCTATTTTTAATTGCAGCTCTGGCAGGGAACGATTAAGCACCATTATCAAAGTTACAGAGTAAATAGGTCAGTCTCTTATCCATGGATCCTTACACCATGATGCCATTTACCATTCCTACTATCTTGTGATAAAACCCTCAGCCTCAGCCCTTATTGAAAAGCCCTATGCCCAAAGATCTCAGTTAAAAAAGAAAAAAATCTAAAGAAAACTGTACTTCTTAAATCACTTTATAGAAAAAAAAATAGTTCTATATTTTCTATTTCTGTGTTAATTTATGAAATCTTATACCTGAGAGCCATTGTTTCTATTTTGCACTCGAGTGACAAGCACTATGACCTAACAGGTCTTTTGCCCCTCCAATTTCTAAGATTAAACTGAATTGTAATGACAAGTTATTTGTGCAGAAACACTTAGACTAATGAAAGAAGCTTGTGTTAAACCTTGGATTTCAAAGTGCAGTTCCTAAGGGAGTTGTTGCCAACCTTTTATCCCTAGCGCCTTCCCTCTGACTAACTCTTCTGGCTACTCAGCTTTCCTTGTGTCAAATGCATGAGTTTCCTCCACTTCTCTCTGCCCTTCAAGAGTCCTCATCACCTTAAGTGTGATGAGTTATTTGAAATACCCTACTCAGAAAACTTGTTTTCTCTCTTCTTCTGTTGTTTTCATGCTAAATCCTAACCTACGTTCAGAAAATTTTTAAGGAATCTGATTAAAACCCAGTGAAACTAAACACAAGGGAGAGAACAGAATATAAAAGAAGTCAGATAACCT
The DNA here is from genome assembly GCF_003265705.2 of Callorhinus ursinus. Classification (NCBI taxonomy): domain Eukaryota; kingdom Metazoa; phylum Chordata; class Mammalia; order Carnivora; family Otariidae; genus Callorhinus; species Callorhinus ursinus. The sequence goes on from NW_027397069.1 coordinate 33,805,419, forward strand.
AAAGGAGATCAATTTCAATCTGTTTTTAAGCTTGTTAATAATGTGGGGCCTGCCTTCTCCCACATGAATGTACGTCTGGGATTTGCAGCACTAGGCCAGCAGGAGTGTTTCTCTTTGATATGTTTTTTCTTTGGGAACCCTGGTCCCACATCTAGAATGCCTCAAAACTTCAGTAGCTGCCATATTACTTCCTTCAATTCCCTTCAGTTTTCCTGGACCTCCTGGAATTGTTCCTTATTCCTTCTTGAAGTACAATGCTATCCTGGGGGTTTGAGGGGAAATCCTTGTTAAAAAACAAAATTCAACTGAGTAAATTTTAAAGATCTTATTGGCTTTATTCAGTGATTCATGAGTCAGGCAGCATCCCATCTAGCAGATGGAAAGGAGCTCCAAAGAGCTGTACAAAATGAAAGGCTTTTATAGGCAGAAGGAATTGGGACAAAAGTTATTAAGAGAGTAAATTGTTTCAGGCAGAGTTACTTTTCTTTGGGAGATGGCAAGTGTCTTATCAAGCACATTACCTCACTAGTGCTGACCAGGAAATTCTAGACTGACTAGTTAAGATTACATTTTTGATAGAGGCTGACACTGAAATTTGGTTAGGTAATAAGTCTCAGTTCGGTGATGTGGGCTTAGCACAAGTGACTCTATTTTGAACTTGTTGTCTCTCTCTCTCTCTCTCTCTCTTTTAACATTGCCTATCATATTTAGAATATAATTCTCAATTTAGCTACTAAAAGTTCACAAATCTGTTTCAATTAATTCATTTGTATTTTTCACCCTATACTTGTTCTGATTTCTCCCGTGAAAAAAATTTGTCACAAAATTAATCTGCCTATAAACAAAAATCATTTTCCCCATTTTTTCTCCCACCTCCTTAACATCAAACATATAAATTTTCCTCAATCTTAAAAAAATTTTCTTCTTTCTCACATACTCAATTTAAAAACAAAAATCATTAACACATATGAAGGATATGCCAAAAAAGAAGTAACTGTTAGCAAAAGAAAATGGATAAAGGTCTTACAAAGAAGATGTTAGGTCAGACAATTACATAATTTGTAAGTATATCTGAATGAAGTATATTGCTTTGGGTCACATTAAATAGGGTTAAGTTATGAAAGATGCCCTATGATCTCATCAAACATGTTTTTCTTTTATTTTAAATTGTGTTTATTTAATTTTGTGTGGGTCATATAGAATGGGTCCTGGGAACACTGAATCATAACAAACTCCATAAATCACACCTAGCCAAAAACTACTAACTAATCCAAGATCCTACAGAGTAAGTCTCAAAGAAGCAGAATCTAGGATATAACTTGAAGAAATCTGTTCTTGTTTGTTTATTTATTTGAAAGTAGTTCAAATATGCTTACTAAGGAAATTGATTAAGGACACTTTTCTTCTTTTTAACAAGTAAAGTTACATGTAGGATTCCCTATGTATAGCAGAAAAGGGTGTTATGAAAAATATTGATGTAAAATGCTTTACCGGGGCACCTGAGTGGCTCAGTTGGTTAAGCAACTGCCTTCGGCTCAGGTCATGATCCCAGAGTCCTGGGATCAAGCCCTGCATCGGGCTCCCTGCTCCACGGGAAGCCTGCTTCTCCCTCCCCCACTCCCCCTGCTTGTGTTACCTCTCTCACTGTCTCTCTCTCTCTCTGTCAGTTAAATAAATAAATAAAATCTTTAAAAAAAATAAAATGCTTTACCAAGTTTGAACAAAACTTGACTGAAATATAGTCTTTATTAGATCAGGATTGGTAGTATACATTTTATTACATATTTTATTACATTTATTACATTTGCTTATTTAAAAAATTGTGTTTTATAAGATGGTAATCTGTTATAGAATTCGTCCCGCAACTGAGAACCAAATATAAGCATGAATATCAATGAGATAAGCAAGGACATTTTTTTTAAGTTGATAAAGTGCTATTAACAATTTTCCATAGAGCTTCATCCTAGATGTCCTACACATTATTTGAATGATTAAAATATTAGTTCTTTGATTTCTGGGAATGTCTACTAGATAGCATTTCTTCTACTTTAATTGGCAATCATTTGCTGCCAATTTAATTTGAAAATAAATTCTTATACATGTCATTTGCAATAATTTTTGAGGGCAGAACCCATAAAAATTGAGAAAAATAATTTTAGAGAGAAAACACTACACCTCTTGGGCCTACTAGAAATGCTTTTCAATTTTTCTACTACAAAGAAAATTCCAACTCACACTCAATAAAAGTTAGTCTGGAAGTCTCCCTTCATTGTAACAGATGGCACTCAATTTGATCTTTTCTAAGCAAGATATCAATTTGTCTCACAGAATGCTGACAACATGGAAAGCATACAAGGCCAAGCATTTATGAATTGAACATACAATATGAGGTGGGAATGAAAGTGTTCGAAGGTGTTCATCTTAAACTATCACTACCTGACCCAGCAAAAGCACTGTATGAGAATTTCCTGTGCTTCCTTACCACTATGCAATTGATATTTAGGAGTATATATAAGCAGAGTGGGCCATACTTATAGGCTTGAAAACAAAGGATCAGATATGCCTAAAGTTTATGGAGATGCTATAGTTAGCTATGCAATCATCTAATAATTGGCCAAAGTAAGTAATTATTCACTCTTACCAAGGTGACCAACCTCCCAAAAACAAAGAAGCAAAGAATTACTTGGTTTGACTAATGGAAAAAATACTCTGTGCATACAAGTCAACTTTTATTTCTATGTCCCATATGCAGTGTTAATGCAGCTTAATTCTACCCATGATAAAACTAGGCAGAATACCTTGATGTGGCCCTCACATTCCACCTTTTTCACATTTCAAGAATAGACTACCAATGGATTAACACTTTTAAATCTTTGCTTTTATTTTGATTTAGTCTTATCTCTCCTCTCAACCTAAAATATTCCCTTTATTAAATATAAATATGTATATAACAGAATATATTATAAGTACTTGAGCTACTGTGAATGGTCAGTTCAGATATATCTATCTCTATCCATATCTATCTATCATCTATCTATCTAGATTTATTGTAAGATGATTTTGTTTCCTTTGAATATCTTAATAGCCAATCTGGAAATATCTCTAATCTAAGCTACTTTACTTATGTCTATATTTTAGTAAGTCCAGAATATATCATTGTATTATCTTGCTGAACTAGGAACTCATGTGGCATGACAAAAGCAAGGGATAATAGAGACAATGCTGATGCTTAATTCAAGCACTCGTTTATTTTCTTCTTCTTTTTAACATGCCTATTGATCTAAAACTAAAGAATTTAAGTAACAAAGTCACCTATCAATAAAAAACATAAATTATTAAATAAAGGATGCCAAAAAGACATGAAAATCAATTTATTACACTCCGGTCTATTTTTTCAAAGATCCATAATTTGAAGGCAAATGTAGTATAACTGTTACTAATCACCCACACATCAGTTTTGTTTTCCTTAGTTCAGTAATATACTGAAAAATATAAATACAAAAATCACCCTGAAAGTAAATTAACTTCTATAAGAAAAAGAATAGTGCTTTAAGATTCTAGTCTTCCTTCCATAGATAGGGTATAATTTTACCTTAAGTGATTAGATTTTATTTGGATCATGACACTCTATTATATGAATTTACTCCTCTAATCTGTCAAAATCATTGCTCTGAAGTTGAAAATATTCATATTGATACAAGTGCCTTAGGCTTTTGTGCAACAATACTTAGTTTTTCTGAATAGACAGTAGTTTATTAAATTGGGTAATATATTATCAAATATAGAAAATGGCATATATCATTAATAATATAATATCCCAATAGTACCCAATTAGTTCACAGGCATCATATTATTGTTTTTATGAATATAGTTATGATAAACATGTCACTTTACATCTTAAGATTACTTATATTTTTATTTCCTCCCTATCATAAATCAATATTAATTAACAAGCTATAGCATGACTAGATTCATGAACTGGTTATATTTAAGAATTAAATATAATTTAACTCTTACACTTAAGTAACAGATTCCTTATTTACTCTTGAAGATTATTTTTCTTGCTATTGTTAAATAAAATTACTTACCAATCTATAGTATGATTAAGAACATAAGTTAATTATTTTTAAAATTAAAGATTTTCTGATTATTTGTGATACAATTTATTTTTACCTTTTAAAGTTACAGTTATATAAACCTGGGAACGTTCATATCATCCTTCTTCTAGTCATGACAATTACAATAATATAGAGCATGTTGAACATATAATCTCTAAATAGTACTGTGCAAATGTTGCAAAGTTGTATATGAATCTAAAAATTTACTTATGGAAACATTCTACTCATTGCTTCATTGAATGACGGAAGATCATATATAATTCAATAGTGCATTGCTAAGAGCAGGACTAATCAAATTAAAGTTTAAGAATATTGACTGTCAATTTGTTTTAACACTTTTATTATAGAAAAGTTCTTCAATTTGTTAACTCTACTTTAAAATGAAAACAAACTGATGCCTTGCTATATGTTTAAATTAAGCTTGTTATTTTGGCCTTGACACATCCAAAATAAGAACATTATTCAACACAAGCACAACTTGTCTGCATATCAGCTAGAACTATTGGAGCTTAGTGTCCTCTATAGACATTGAACACAATTACTTGATGAGTGAGTGGAAGGGTGGTTGTTTTTCGTTGACTTGAAAGGGCATATGCAATAATTAAAATTTTGTTTAAAAAAACTGGCTTTGTCCTTTTGAACCTGGCTTGAGAAAATGATGACTAAAGCAGCCTTCAGTGGAATTGCATTTGGACACCCTCAGCTAGATCTTAGAAAAAGTTCCTCTGTTCCTTTGTATTTGACAAGCATTTGGCAATTGAACTGAAGATACTTTTCTATTACACATAGGTCTTTTTATTCATGTTTGCACAAGATGATTAATGCAAAGTGGAAGTAATAATATTCATTTTTTGGCCTTTTGGCTAAGATCAAGTGCAAACCAGAAGTAATACATATCACTTGCTAAATTTCAAATCTTTTGTTACAATTTACCCAATTCTTCTGTTTTTATAGAAATATAAAAGAGAAGTCAGGCTGCTCCACACTACCTTACCACCACCATTACCGTATGTATATTAGTGAATCAAATGCAGCATTTTGTTTCTAGGTTTTAAAACCTGAGAGTAATAATGCACAATTTCAAATTATTTGTTTGAGAAGGCTTTTGCTAAATAATTTCTAAATAGTCTATGTAAAGTTCTTTCCATTCATGGGGACTTTAAAAATGGTCAGTAAAATTAACTGTCAGTCCACTGTGGTCATCATCGCTGATAGTTTAGAACAAACACCACAGGAAGCATTTCATGTTGTGGAAAAAATCAGAATGCATGACCATACAATTACAAAGTCAGAAAGGTCTCTACATATTTAGGTAACTTCAAAAAATTGAATATTTCTAAACCTGTCATGTACAGCAAGAGTTCCCTGAATGCCTAATGACCTGATAATATCGAAAGCTTCCAAGGCTGTAAAGGTACTATTTAGAGTGCCTGCTCTGTGATAGCAGGGAGCTGCTCCTTATTATCAGATTAATGTGTATCAGAAAAAGTACTTTGGCTGTCCTCTCTGCACTAGGAGCAGCTCTCCTGCCACAGCTCCTCATCCCCTGAAAATATACACCTTTGCAAAGTTCTTCTCCACCCTTTCCTGGTCAGGAGCACCTCTCAGCTGTTGAGCCAATCACTGTAGTGATACTAAAACTGCCAAAGACAGATGAGAGCAGCTCATCTGTCTTTGGCAGCAGCTTGGCAGCCCCATGTCCCCTGACCTCACTTACTCCTCGACGCAGCTTCTGAACCAGTGCGATTTCAAGGGACATTGACATAGCAGCCAAGTTCATTGGGGCTGGGGCTGCCATGGTAGGGGTGGCTGGCTCTGGGCCTGGAACTGGGACTGTGTTTGGGAGCCTCATCATTGGTTATAACAGGAGCCCTTCTCTGAAGCAATAGCTCTTCTCCTAAGCCATTCTGAACTTTGCCCTCTCAGAGGCCATGGGGCTATTTTGCCTGATGGTGACCTTTATTATTGTCTTCACCATGTGAAGGAGCTTTCTCTACCTCCAATGTCTTTCCCCCATGTCTCATTTTTCCTGTATGTTCCTTTTTTCTAAACCTCCCCAGGGAGCCTGGGGAAAGTAGTTGGCTCAGTTTAACAGGAGGAAGAAATAATGTATTAATAAGAAAAAAAAAAAGGAAAACTACTTTCATTTTTCTGACACATAGAAGTTATAAAGCAAACCATAAGAGTCTCTTAACTATAGAGAACAAATAGAGGATGGAGGGAGGTGGCTGGGGAGTGGGCTAAATGGGTGTTGGGCATTAAGCCGGGCACTTGAGTTGAGTACCGGGTGTTGTATGTAAGTGATGAATCACTAAATTCTACACCTGAAACCAATTTTACCATATATGTTAACTAACTTGAATTTAAATAAAAACTTGAAGTTAAAAAAAAAAGAAGTTATGGACTCTAAAAGCGAAATCAGAAAGGAGACAAATCTTATTAGGAGGTTTTATTATTTCATATCAAAGTCATATTAGTTCTTTTTTCACCAGTAAGAAGATTTCAGGAGTGTCGATGCAATATAGTTTTTTAAAAATGAAATTTAGGAACTATGTGCTCATCAGTAAATGAACAGGGAAGCAGAAAAAAATTATAGACACCATTTTTTAGCATGGGTACTCACTGACAGATGCGTCATGCAATAGTGCAAAGCCTAAGAACAGTGAATACAGAGATTATGCCTGATAGTTCAGATTCTATCTTGCTTTTCCTTTTTTCTGTAGTGAATCTTTCTCTGTCCTCTTTCCTTTCAACTACTTGGTAAACTTCCTAAAATCCTTTACATTTAAAGTTAAGTATTTGCTCATATTAAAACATTTCCAGAGGCCCCCAGAAGTGTTAATGCTGTTTTGAATATTGTATTAAAGCTATGATGATTTATTTTCAACTTTGAATTCTTCAGTGTTAGATGCACACCACACTCTCTCTCACACACACACTCAACTTTGTAATACAGGAAATAAACAATGGATGGATGGATGTGGTGGTGAGAGCCAGTAGAGATTGCTTGGTGTCCTTCCTTTATGGTCACTCAGTATCCATGTAAACCCCTCTATCCATTATAAACTTCCATACAAGTATGTCAACAGCATCATGCTTATGCCTCAGAGGATGCGACTATCCATATACAAATGAAGAAGTACTCATCTTCCCTGAAAGAGGTAATAAGGTCGTATCAGTTATTATATTTTTCTGAATAAAGTTAATTTATTTTCCAGACTATTTGCAATGCTATCTCCATATTCTGTAAAGATCAAATATTATATTTTAGCATCATTACAAGACCTTCCCATTATAGGACCATAATTAAAAAGCTGTGAAGTAGGGCATGCAGTGGCTCAGTTTGTTAAGCATCTGCCTTCAGCTCAGGTCATGATCCCAGGGTCCCCTCCCCCAAGCAGGGAGCCCACTTCTCCCTTTCGCTCTGTCCCTCCCCTCTGCTCATGCTCTCTCTCTCTCTCTGTCTCTCGCTCACCCTCTCTCAAATAAATTAAATCTTTAAAAATAAATAAATAAAAAGCTGTGAAGCTCACTCTCCTTTAATGGTAACTCAAAAGTGGTATGTATTTACCAGAGCTACATTATATATGTAGCTGATTATATATGCAAGTAATACAATAATAGGCTCCCCATCCAGGACACTATGGTTAATTACACCACCATTATATATCCCTGTAGATCAAAATATTGCATTTGTCACTCTGGTCTTATGCCTTCCACAGTCACTATTATCTGCCACTCCGGAATTCAAATCATACTCACTGAAATGAAAGAGTGAAGCTGAATGGAAACATTGCCATTGACATCCTAGGCCTACAAAGAGTAGACATCACAGAGCCATATAAGGATATTGGAACTCTTCTTTTCAAGACATTTCAAATATTTTCAAAATAGTGACCTTTAAGTCTTCCCATGGGACATATCAGTCATGATAAATTTACATCAAGATGGCATCTCCCTAGATGTTTGAATTTCTTCTTCAGTAGACTAAGCAAATTCTGGCAATGAATCTCATAATGTAGGCCAGTGTTGAGACCAAATTTCAGTCAACCAACCAAGAAAAATGTTAAAGCCACTATAAGTTGCTTGAGTTAACCATTGAATCAGAATCTCTGTTACACGCTCTACAAAATTTGTAGAGACAAATTGTGCTTGATGTCATGTTATGTTTGTCTTACTTGATCAAGTACCCTTAGGATCCATCCTTATAAATAATGCCTGGGTTTCTGATAATACAAAATTCGCAAAAAATTGTAAATCCTTTAGTGTGTAAGTGTTCTTCTTCCAATTGTTCTTTATATTTGTTACCAAGGGGCATTTGTAGATTTCCTCTAGTAATGGATATAAAGAGGAAGGGGATTGTGGTATGGAGATTAGAGAATAAATATACCATATATAAGCAACTGCCTAAGATAAGATTATAACAGAAGTTTTAAGCAAAATATAGCTAGTATGTTGCCAAGGGTAGGAGGGACTGCTTCTACTAGTTAGAAAGGCTTGAAGGTTTTGAAAGATTTTTAGAGTCAATGAAATCTACCCAAAAGTCTTCAATTCCTATATGCAGGTCTCCAATTCTTACCAAATAATATTTCACATAAGTCACTGGGTGAGGCTCTGAACTCTACTTCTGTTGCAAGATTACATTTTGATCTTATTTAGTGTCGTCACAGAAACTAACTTGTTCTCTGATCAGACCTTGATCTGAGTGTTTAACAATCTGACCTCATGATGCCATTTTTCAGTAAACTCTCCAGTAGAGTCAGAAGTAGTCAACACATCCCATCATTCCTATAGGCCTCACCCACCATAACAAACAGTTAAGTGCAGTCTTACCTTCACTAACAACTTCATCTTAGGCAACAGGTGATAGCTTAAGTAAGCATTTGCCTTTGCATGCTATGGATTACCTGTGTCTCAGTTTTCCATTTTCTGAGGTCAACATTTGCAATCAGGTTGTATAACAATTTTCAAATTTATAGGTTTAGTGTTCTGTGCCCTGGAGCCACTCCTTGTAGTACATGTACAATTTGATGTCCTGTTATTATAAGAGACACTATTCTTGATATTTCAAATAGAAAGAAATTGGTGAAGATGTTGTCTACAAGGATGGGCTAAAGAAGCAAAGTAGTATTAACAGTTACTCCTTTTTCTTAGAGAACTGCTTCTCAAAGGAAGTCAGAATAATCATCCCTATATCATCATCTAAGATGGAGCAATCTGAATGGTTTCTTTTTTGAAAATGATTTTCTTCATAGAAATTATGTGTGTGTGTATATATATGAAGATGTTTTGCAAGCTGTAAAGCAGAAAAAAAACTCTATATTGCATGATTATAGCACAGTACTAGAAGCTTCTCAAATTCTTTGGAAAATTACAATTAATTCCTGTTTTGAAACATATTGTGGATATAATCATTGTAGAAGGAAGACATTGCTTCTCAAGAAAACTTTTTAAAAATTACATATAATACTGGCTTTGCATTGGAAAGGGAAGATTGAGTAAAATCACTCTGAAAAGTAATTGTTTTTAAAGTTAAGTAATAGAAAAAACTAAACGAAATATCATATTTTCCTGTCATGCAAAACAATTTAGTCTCTAAATGTCATTGCTGACAATAAATGCACTGTTAAGGTTAGTAGACAGCTCTGCTTTCCTAAAAACATGGGTAAATTTTAAAGAAAAAAAAGGAATCTGCAGAATTCCTTGCAAAACTAAGAGTATTGGTATCCAAGCATCTATGAAATGTTTAATGTCAAGAAGCACTACAAACAGATAAATATGGATTTCCCAATAATGTCAAAGTAGCACTATTCACAATTTTAATTTACTATGACATGTTCCAGTAAGTATGGCCACTATACTTTAGAGAGTGATATCTGTCCAATAATTATCTCACTTTTGTTTATTAAACATTTGCCTTATTTTGGTTTTTATTACACACATGTGTGTATATTTTTCCCTATTATTCTCTATTCTATTGTTATCTTAGTCTTTCCTGTTCTGTTCTTTTTCTATTTCCACTAGATTATTTTTTCAAACATTCTCTTTATAGTGTTTTTAACTCACTTTATTCCTATATGGATAAGGGATTAGACAAAAATGTATGGAATGATCAAAGTTAGTAAGATAGCTTTAGATGCCATGAGTGATGCAAAGATATGTGAATTCTCTCCCCTCCCTCCATAAAGACATGCAATTTAGAGGGGAATGAGATGAATAAAAAAAGTACTATAATACAGATTTGAATAAGGTAATTGTCTTAAGGCTAAAAAGGAATCTTTCCTTTTTTAAAAAATGTTTTTTAAATATTTTTTAAATGTTTTGGCCCAACCTTTTCCTAACCAACAGGAAAATTCTTAGTAAAATGCCCTTAGTAGATGTTTTGTCTCAGTATTGCATAGAATATTCCAAGTTCGTTGATTATATTTCGTTGATTATATTATATTTATTTAAAAATCTCTTACTATATGAAACTGAAGCCTGCTTCCTTGTTTTATATTAAGATGGATAAATACCATGGGCAAAGGTTTTTAAAGAGGGAACAGCAATACTCAACCACAAAGGCTGAAAAACACAAGGATTCTTTAGTAACTAAAAAATTCAGTTAAATGGTGGAAGTAAATGTGGTATAGAGACAAAGAAATGTAGTGATAATGATATGTATCAGGAACTTCAGAATTTTAACAACTTTTTAGCAAACAATACATCTAATGAGTATGGAAACAAAAAAAATGTGAGTCCACTGGTAATAGATAAATCATCAAACATCATAGTTTGCAAATTGTCGGGAGATCTGCCACTTATTAGCTGTGCTTCATTGAAAAAAAATCACTTGTTCTCTCTGTCTGTTTTCTTACTTGTAATAAAAGATGGGTTTTTAAATTTATTTTTATTTTTTAAAATTGTTGAATATCTATCTAAACAAGAGCTTTTAAGAATTAAATGACATGTTATATTTGAAAGTACCACATAAACTATTTTATTATACAATTTTAAATTGTTATTTTATATACATGATTCATAAGATATTCCCACTAAAAAGTGATTATAAAACTTGGCATTGTACATTTTACTGAGGAGGCAATCAAAAATACTTGTTGCTTTGACTTCAGTGAGTGATTTCTCTGCAGTTACAAACAAAATATATTCTGTAATATATTTATTGGGAGTACAAAATGCAAGAACTATAAAAACAATCTACCATTTATGGTTAGAATTGATTAACGTTTATGAGTATATTTTTCAGCTCTTAGCTCCATAGTACAACATTTAAAATATTTTTTAAAGAATTGTAAAGAATTTTGCAAATGTTGGAAAAGTGGCCAAAATGTATAAGTTCTTGATTTAAAAGAAAACAAACAAACAAACAAAAAAAAAACAAACTTCAAAAGCATTGTCAGTTGTTCTTATTGTTTTGATGTTCTTTTCTCTTTTTTGGCACAAAAAAGAGAAATCTTAGGAGTAAATAATAAGAGTTTATATATACAAATCACTTTGATATTAGCCTTTAGTGCTAAAGACAAAATAGAGGAAATTGGTTAAAATGCACACAAAAGTATTTAGATTAAAATAGATAAGAGGTATTACTTTGAAAGTGTGATCTCTTTTTTAAGATTTTTTTTAAAGATCTTCTTTAATTTATTTTATTAATATTTTATAGTTTGGGGTATAAAAGTGTTGCATTTCTTTATTTTTAATTGAAATATGATTAACATAGAAGGTTATGTTAGTTTCAGGTGTATAATACAATGATTCAGCATTTCTATACAGTACTCAGTGCTCATCACAATGAGTGTATTCTTAATCCCCTTGCATTTCTTTTTTTAATTATGTTAATAACCATACATTAATCATTAGTTTTTGATGTAGTGTTCCATGATTCATTATTTGTGTATAACACCCAGTGCTCCATGCAGAACTTGCCCTCTTTAATACCCATCACCAGGCTAACCCATCCCCCCACCCCCTTCCCCTCTAGAACCCTCAGTTTGTTTCTCAGAGTCCATAGTCTCTCATGGTTCATCTCCCCCTCTGATTTCCCCCCTTTCATTTTTCCCTTCCTGCTATCTTCTTTTTTATTTTAACATATAATATATTATTTGTTTCAGAGGTACAGGTCTGTGATTCAACAGTCTTACACAATTCACAGCGCTGACCATAGCACATACCCTCCCCAGTGTCTATCACCCAGCCACTCCATCCCTCCCACCCCCCACCACTCCAGCAACCTTCAGTTTGTTTCCTGAGATTAAGAATTCCTCATATCAGTGAGATCATATGACACATGTCTTTCTCTGATTGATTTATTTCACTCGGCATAATACCCTCCAGTTCCATCCACGTGGTTGCAAATGGCAAGATTTCATTCCTTTTGATGGCTGCATAACATTCCATTGTGTATATATGTATATATATATATGTATATATATATATACATATATATATATACCACATCTTCTTTATCCATTCATCTGTCGATGGACATCTTGGCTCTTTCCATAGTGTGGCTATTGTGGACATTGCTGCTATTTTTTTTTTTTTAAAGATTTTATTTATTTGTTTGAGAGAGAGAATGAGATAGAGAGAGAGAGCATGAGACGGGGAGGGTCAGAGGGAGAAGCACACTCCCTGCTCAGCAGGGAGCCCGTTGTGGGACTCGATCCTGGGACTCCAGGATCATGACCTGAGCCGAAGGCAGTCGCTTAACCAACTGAGCCACCCAGGCGCCCCAACATTGCTGCTATTAACATCTCTAGGTAAGGTGTGAAGTACACATAACAAAAGGAATTTGGGGCTACTTTTTTTGTTTCTGATCAACAGAAACATTTCTCTAAGAAACATAGAGAAATGGACTCATCAAATTAAACATGTGAGTGGGGAACAGGAATTGAAAATAAATGAGGGGCACCTGAGTGGCTCAGTCAGTTAAGCATATGACCCTTGATTTCAGCTCGGGTCATGATCTCAGGGTTGTGAGATCCAGCCCCGCATCAGGCTCTGTGCTGGATGTGAAGCCTGGTTAAGATTCTCCCTTTGCCCCTTCTCTCTCCCTCTCTCTGTCTCTCAAAATGAATAAATAAATACATAAATAAATTTAAAAAAATGAAGATTGTGACTAAATTTTTTGATGAAAATAACAGGAAAAAAGGTAAAATCTTTTTTTAAAGATTTTATTTATTTATTTAATTGACAGAGAGAGAGAGACAGCAAGAGAGAGAACACAAGCAGGGGGAGTGGGAGAGGGAGAAGCAGGCTTCCCGCTGAGCAGGGAGCCCGATGCGGGGCTCCATCCCAGGACCCTGGGATTTTGACCTGAGCCAAAGGCAGTCGCTTAACCAACTGAGCCACCCAGGTGCCCCAAAAGGTAAAATCTTTTATATTCCAGATGTCAATATTTCTTTAATGGGGTTTTTAACAAAAGAAATATTACAACGACTTCATGGAAAATAAAAATTGTTAACATTTATTAGAGTCATCTGACATACTACACACTTCACATATCTATAATTATATGAATAGTATGTACTAATGTACACATACATGTATATATAAACAAAATACACACATTAGAATTCAGTAACTTAACGTTCACACCTAGGTAAGAGCTGATGCCAAAACTCATGGGTCCATCCACCAGGTAAGTCTTGAAAATGATTCTAATATATGGAATTCATAACAGAAATATGATAATAGAAAATGAATTTTCTTCCAAGAATAACATCCATTATTTGGAATGAGGGCATAGAAGTAAAAAATTATAGATAGGTAGATAGATAGATAGATACATACATACATACATACTTAGATACATAGATAGATGATAGAGAAATACATAGACATAATGCATTCTAAAAGTTATTTCAAAGGAAAGAAGGAAAAGGGTAGGTAAGAATTATAGAACTATTAACATGTGACCACAGTACAGTGTGCTTAGATTGGTAGAATGTGTGCCTTTCTACCACAGTTAAAAATATGTATGTAAAATATGTTTTTGAAAAAAGGGGAATTTTCAAAAATCTACATGTTCTGTAACAGTTTCAACAAGGTGAAAACAAGATTTGCGACATTACTAAATTAAATAAATTGTACTTTATAAGGCAAAAATTATAAGTAATAGTGGACAGTTATACGTTGGACTTAATTATGACCAAAAATACAGAACAGACTAGTGATAAAAAAGTGAAATAAATGCACAAAGTAATAGTCATATACCACAGAAATCGTAAGAGTAAAATTAAGGAATCTTCAACAAAGTATTTCCCTATTTAATTGAGCACAAGAGCTTTCTAAAGATTCAGATAAAACTGTATGATTTTATCTAAGGAGATTTTTTTTTTAATTTCAAAAGGAAATAAGGTATGTTAAAACACTAATAACTGACGATAAGTTACAAGTGTCTGCAGATATAAAATGTGACATGGATGTCATCCTGAAAGTCATGTATCCATGTTACTATAAATTCACTACTCTTAAGATCAAATCTTCAAAAACTATATGTCGATCATATGATGAACAATAAAACAAAAACAAAACAAACATGTAAGTTTACCTAGAATAAAACTAGAAAGAATCTTCTGAGGCTTTAATAAACTGTTACATAAAGGAATGTCATCTAATTTAGAAATGCATATTTTTAGAGAGGAATGATAGGGATTTGTGACCTCTGGGTGGATGATAAGAATAGCAAGAAGTCGGGCGCCTGGGTGGCTCAGTCGGTTAGGTGACTGCCTTCGGCTCAGGTCATGATCCTGGAGACCCGAGATTGAGTGCCGCATCGGGCTCCCTGCTCAGCGGGGAATCTGCTTCTCCCTCTGACCCTCTTCCCTCTCCTGCTCTCTATCTCTCATTCTCTCTCTCTGAAATAAATAAATAAAATCTTTAAAAAAAAAAAAAAGAATAGCAAGAAGTCTTCCAAAAACTTTACACCTTAAAATGATTTTCAGATTGTTGTATGTGCAAAGCCAAACTTATACCATTTTGAGAATGAAGTTAACAAACATTAATGACACTGATTAATTTTGAATTAATTCCAAGGATTGTTTAATAACATTATACAAGAAATATAATGCTTTTTACATTTTCATATGCTGATGGACTCCAATGGACATTTTGAAACAGACAAGAAAGAAATTTAAAAAGCACAATCCTCTTTTTATCACTATAGTGCAGCAGAAAATTCAGCACTTAGTAAGTTACTATAGGACATTAAACACTCAAGTCAGACAATTCATTAATCAAGGTGGCTAGCCAGTGGTAACAAGTCTCAAATATATAAAGGGTCAACTCAAGACCAGTCCTTCTCTTGCTCATGTAATGGTGAGCAGATAAACAGGTCCATGTGGCAGGTCTTCTCTATAGTTATTCAGAGACCCTAGCCTCTGCCATCTTCAACAGGTGACATTTAAGGTTTCCATAGTCTTCTCCATCCCACAGAACTGATTTTATGGGTCAGAGGAAAACTCCCATTAGTGAGTGGGAGCTGAAGGCACATTCTTGGATACTATTCAAAAATGATGGGGCCTGGAACTTCAGTCTTGACAAGGATGAAACAAGCCTCACATATACTGAGTACTAGAGGTAGATGCACTCTGGTTGAAGATTGGGATTGGTGCAACGTTTATGCACAAGTGAAAAGAAGCAAAAGAAAATCCAACTATGTCCTCAGCTTTGGGTCTATAATTCACAATTCGCTTTTAGAAAAGGGAAAAAACAGAACTAATTTTATACCCAGAAGCCTAGCGACTCTGTACTGTTGAAGATTATTATGCAGTCTCCTTGAAGGTGTCTACAAAGCACTATTGCCTCTGCAGTGTGGTGTCTAGGAAGTAGCTGAGGTGTGAGACAACTGTAAAAATGTTTGAAGGAAAGAATGAATATAAAGAAAGAAAAACTTACATGAAATGTGGACCCGCAGAACAAAATTACAACATACAGAAAGAAACCCAAAGCCATGGAGAAAAACAAACAACAGACATAAATTTCACAATGTTGAATTGAAAATACCAGAATGCTCTGAAGATATTAAAATAAGTGTATTTTTAAAGCTCAGAGTGACTATGAAAAACATAGTACCCATAAAACAAGATCAGAAAATAAGAAAAAGAAAAAAAAATTTTGAAATGGAAAACCGCAGATATTGAAATGAAAATAAGAGGAAAGGATAAATAGTAGTCTGAGAACAGGGAAAGAGAGAATTAATGAATCAAAATTTAGAATTGAGATAGATGTCCAAGACATTATGAAATGAAAAATATTGAAGATAAATTGAGTAGTTATGAATTACATATGATGAAATTTCCAGTAGAAGAGAATGGAACAGTTGGGAGAACATTCAAATTCAAATAAACAATGCTTCAGAATTTTCTGTAATTAACAAAAAATACATTAGAATGAAAATATATTCCACTGTTGAATGAGACAAACAAACATAAGGATAAAAAACTAAGGAAAAATAGATTATAAAATAAATCTCAAAGAAAATGGGAAAATACTAAAAACTACCAGAATTATAAATCTGTAATCTGAAGTAGGCATTCTATCGGAACAATAGATACAATAAGTCACCACAGTGAAAGAAAATAAACCCCAGTATTGCCTCATATCCAGATAAGCTAATATTATTGAGAAAGAAAACAATCAAAACATTTTCACCAATAATGTTTATAATTCTAGACATTTATTGCAAACTTACTGAATAATGTACTCAGGCAAGAAAAAATGCAAGCCCACTAAAAAGTGTGAAGCAAAAAATAATAATGAGCAAAAACATAAATAAAACATGTCAATAAGTTAGCTTACATATTGAAAGCTTATAAAATAAATGACTATTTTTGTTTGTTTTGAAACAAAGCAGAAATGCAATTTTGCAAAACAAAAACTGAGATCAGTGAGGAATATTCAGAGACATTTTATAACATGCTAACCTCTTTAACATGGATGAGTTAGAAAAACACAAAAAATAAAGTAAGTATGTTTAAAATGTAAGAAAAAATAATGAGTATACACATAGAGTATACAGTTTTCCAGCATGGTAAAAATGAAAGAAAAGGATTAACTAATATTTAATTCAACAGGACACAGAAAAAAGGAAGAACAAAACGTCCTTTGTATTGTTCTGCTTTGTTTGGACAAAAACTGTATATATTTTTATCAAACACTTGAGAATGTCAATATCAATTATAGAAGAGTTATTAGAGAAATTTCTAATATCCAAACAATTAGAATCAAAGACATATTTGTAAGCTAAAATGTATAAAACCAGTAACTTAATCAGAGCGAAACAGTACACTAGCTTTAAGTTTCAAATATTATTTGAAGAATAGTCTATTTGGAAATTAACTGCACGTGGAAAAAAATCCTATGAGTTATAGTTGACCACAAGCTCAATAATAATTCATAAAATTTTAAAGAAATAACTGTTTGATGAGCAATGTACAAGGTAAATTAAGTAACAAAAGATTCATAATATTTATTCAGTTCTTAAAATGCTTCAGGACTAGACCAAGCACTTCATATATTATACATCAGCTCATTTGATTCTCACAGCAACCCTATGACACACGTGTTATTAATAATTATTATTTTGGGGTGCCTGGCTGGCTCAGTAGGTGGAGCATGAAACTCTTGATCTAAGGGTTGTAAGTTCGAGCCCCATGTTGGATACAGAGATGACTTAAAAAATAAAATCTTTAGAATAAATAAATGAATAACAAATATTGTTTCTATTGTGCAAAGGAAAAATCAAGTCACAGATAGTTTAAGTAACCTAACCAAGGCACACAAATGTTAGATGAAGAAACCAAGAATCAAACCTAGGTAGACTGGGTCTGAAGTCTGTGATCTTAACTGCAATGCTCTACCACATTACATATTGTTATCTTTCATTAATTGCCAGGCACCAATATTTTCACTTTTAACCACTATACTACCCTTCATTGTACAACATCATTCTGCTTTGCTAAAAATATAATGTGCTGACTGAAGGGATTGTGGTGGATTAAAATGTCATGTTACTTTCTTTTTTTTGTTCTTGGTCCTTCCACAAGAAGTGAGATCAACCCCTTTCCTTTTGAGTCTTGGATAGTCCTGCAGCCTTCATTTATCAATAGGATGTATCCTCTTAGGACCCTGACACCCTCATTTTGCAAGTAAACACTGCCCCTTGGAAGATGAGAAATCATGTAAAGAGAGACATCACACACACAAAGAACACTCAGCCACCTCAGCAAATCTCCAGACATGTAAGTGAGTCCATCTGGGACCATCCAGCCCCAGATAACTGTTAACTGCATGAGTGGTCATAGGTAAGACCAGCAAAAGAATGGCCCAGTTGAGCCCAGCTCACCAAACTGCTTACTGATTAAAATGTGAGCAAACAAATGGTGGTTGTTTAGAGCTACCAATTGTGGAGTGGTTTGTGATGCAGGAAATTTTTCCTAAAAATTTTATTAATCCTTCCGTGATTTTGCTAATCAGATACATCTTGAGTATTGAGTCTATTTTTGAACTCCACAACTGCAAAATATATATGTCTAAAGGCTGATAATCATAATGATGATATATTCAGATACATATGCAGATAAAAAATAATAACTGCTCTAAATTATTACCCCAGACTTTCATCCTGAAAGTATGATCCAGGGCTAGTGCCTCTAGAAATAAATGTGCAGTGATATGTTTTCTATGTTTTACCAAGCTGGGCAATTGTACCTAGCTGTCAGGATTCTTTATTGTGATCTGCTGACTGGTGAACTGCAGCCACGATGGGAGGTATGCGCCTTGACACATACTCCTTGATGGGCTATTTGACATGCAGAATATAATAAATAGGAAAGAAATGGCAGGGATAGACTTAATTAATTGAAGTGGACAGAATTGTTTTCAACTTTGTCTTTTATACCCACAAATTCTACTTGAGAGGGAGCCTCACCTCCCAAAGCAATGCAGGTCAGTGTGCTGTGTTACCTATTGTGTGTCATTCAATGGAAGTAAATGGGTTGGGGACATAAAATTTCTTGTGAATTTTCATGGATTCTAAACCTAGTATCACCTGATGTTGAATCAATGGCAGTGTCACAGGAAGATGAGAGGAAGATGTGGAACTGACACAAAGACCTCTGTTCAAAAGAGCAAAAGATTTATGAAGTAAGTGACAAATATGGGAAGAAAGGACTTGATAAGACTTTAATTCCTGGATGGTGGCCAGTCCATCTGTAGTCTGAGATGGTGAAAATTTTGCTAGGGAAATTATATGATGTAAATTTCACTACAGTTGAATAGGCAAAAAGAGTCAAACAGTGAAAGTGACCCCCATCCCCTCAAAAAAAAAAAATAGTGACTGCAGTTGACTGTATTGGCAAAAATGAGACCATTAGCTAGAGAATAACAGTAAAAAAATTAAGATCAGCATTGAAAAAAAAAGTAATGGTTCATACTAATGTTCTGGTACTCTTTTGAAGACTGGAGGAAAATTAAGGTTAATCTACTAATTTGATGCTTAGACATTACAGAATAAAGAGATCTACTTGGAATGAGTACCTATCTAAAATTATTTGTGGTTTTGTCATTCAACCCATTCATGACCAAAATGTGGTAGATCTATCCTTTTTGAGATGGTAAAAGTTACCTTGTATTTACAAAAAAATAGAATTGGCCTTTTCTTCTCTTCCATATTAAAATGGAACATGGCTGTTGAACGATAAAATGCTGATAGTGGCAACTCCATTGGATTGGTTATATGGTAATTAAAATAGAGTTGCCCCTAATGACATGCTCCTTCTCCAAACAATGTTGGGTATAATAATTCAGAGAAACTCCAATCTTTCTATTTAGGGGATAAAAGAGCATTAAAATATAGTAAAGAATTAACTCCCTGAATTATTTTCTATAGAGTTTGAGAATGTGTAAAATGTTAAAGCAATTTTTAAGAGGGTGAAGAAAGAGAAAGGGAAACTAAGGCTAAGGACAATGGTTGAAAAAAGAAAGAAAATTAAGTCAGGTAGAGTTGTTCTGTCATATACACACATTTACAAGGGAGAATTAAAATATAAAAAAAAATAGGTACCCACAAAGCATCTACTTTGCAAGTCATCTCTCTTAAAGGATCTTGTCATATTCAATCTATCCTTACCTGGATAAATTTAAAATAGGAAAAATGAGAGAAGAACTAAATAGGAGGGCTGAAACATGGTGCAAAGTTAATTTCCTCTATGAGGTATGATTTAGCACTGGAATTTGTAAATACATTCCCCAGCATGATCTCTAAGGCTATGTTAAATTTTTAGGCTAAATATCAGGGTATGTGGAGAATTTCCTCTTCGGCTTGTTGGATAAATGTAGCTCATATACCATCATCCCTACCTATGACAGTGAGGAGACACTACAGGGACTTCAGTGGGATTGGGTGGTTATGGGGATGCTTTCTTGAAATTATTCATGAATAAAATAAAATTGCAGATCAAAATACTGGAAGCTAAAAAGTATTTACCTAAATTCATATTTGCAATAAATGTGGTGTAAGTGGCAAACATTGCTATTATCTTCCTTAGGTCAAATTTCAGACAAGTTTGTCCTCATTCAGAATAAATTGGACACACGAAGTGAAACTTCCTAGGCCAATTTTTGTAAGTATTAGGAAATATAGAATTCCCAAAGGGCAACATAAAATTTCAACTTTGACTTAAAAAATAGTAGAAGTGGGGATAATAATATCAGTGTATCTTATAGCAATTTGAGTTTGACTAATGAGAAAGGAAAAAGGGTTGTGAAGACTGATGGTAGACTAACAAAGAATGAATAATGTAGTGCAATTGATAGCAGTATCTGATATAAACTATCCAAAAGATGCAGCAGGCTAATGGATACTCGTATACTGTGATTGATTGTACTAATGCTTTATTTTCATACTTTCAGCAAAAGAAAATAAAATTCACATTTGCCTTTATGTGGGTAGAAATTCAATATATTTTTACCACATTGTCAAAGGTTTTAAAATTCTACCATGTACTATATCATACTTTTGTGAGGAGAGATTTGGGCTTGATATTCATGAAAAGAAAACTGAATCATTGTGGTTTTGGCATTATAAAATAGCAGAATGAGGAAAGGAAGCAAAAAAAAAAAGCTTGACAACAAAAGTTACACATAAGTTTTATAGAGAATGGTTGAGGAATTTCAAAATTTCAGAAACTGGCTAAGTCTATAAAATCTTGGGAATCATTTTACTGGTGCCTCAAGAGATAGTCCCAAAAATAGAGATAATTTACTGTTTCTGAAGAATTTGGCTAGAATAAGACAGTCCAGCATTTAGTGGATATATTTAATTTTGAATTACACCATGCTCATTGAACTTTATGACAGAAATCAGATTATTGCCTGCTCAACCCCTTGTTACAGGCTACTATGGTGATAGACCAAAAAGCTACCAAATGCTGATGCTATATGTATTGTTCTTTTCACCAGAAACTATTCACTTGGTATTGGGCTCTAGTAGAGACAGCACCCAAAAACTAAGGGCATATAATAATGAATTAGCTTTCTTAATTATCTTGCATAGGATTTGTGGTTGGGAAAAAGGTTAGAAAAATTCAGAGAAAGTGTGTCAGAAGACAAAAGGGAAACTCTGAGCCTATGATGAAACAACTGAAACTCTAGTTGGAAGTTTCCGAAGAAAGTTCATTTATAGAGCGAAAATTGTGTGTGTGTGTGTGTGTGCTCTATAGATATATTAATATGTTTATCCATATATACATACTGAATATTATAGCTGATGCCTCAGGAGAATCACCACATAATATGGCTATCATTTGCATGACAACCAACCTTAGGTCCAGATTTCTCCCATATCTTATTGCTGAATGACCTAACCATATGACTCTTCTTAAAAAAAAAAAAAATCTTATTTATTTATGAGAGAGAGACAAGCAGACAACGCTGAGCACAGAACTCAACGCGGGGCTCAATTCCAGGACCCCAAGATGATGATCTGAGCTGAAACCAAGAGTCAGAGGCTTAACCAACTAAGCCACCCAAGTGTCCCAACTATATGACTCTTCTTGATAAAACAATGCAAACAGCATGGTATACCCATGGCAACACTCAGAAGAACGGGAGTTTCAGCAGTTCAGCTGGTGGAGGAAAAAAATGAGAATGCATGTAGAGTAGGAAATGATGCCATAATACAAATCTCTGTCTTTTCCACTTGACAATTTTTTTCTATTGTAACGTAGGATCCCATGATACCAGGCTGTGCTTCCGTTTGTTAGCTCCCATTAAACATATTGGCACATGACATTAACTCTAAGACTCGAATCCAAGACTCAAATAAGCAACACTTATTCCAAAAGAATTCTTGGTTTGGATAGGCCTTATGTTGACAACTCTGGCTTTGTTTGGCGTGAGATAGCTCTATGGCTCACAAATCCAAGAATGTGGATGGTTGAAAGAAAAGAAATTGGTGCAGTTACACCTTTTGCCAATTTTATGGTTGTGGATTATGCCTGAACCCCTCAACCCAATCCAAGTAGAAAGAGTCTGGGTAAATCTGGGGATAATGAAAAACAGGGAAATGGTAGCTTAAAGTAAAGGACTTTCGAAGTGAGTGATAACACCAGGAAAATCGCTAATGCTTTGTTCCCTCAAGAGTGTTTCAAGACAAGAAAATGACCAGGGCGCCTGGGTGGCTCAGATGGTTAAGCGTCTGCCTTCGGCTCAGGTCATGATCCCGGGGTCCTGGGATCGAGTCCCGCATCGGGCTCCCTGCTCAGTGGGAAGCCTGCTTCTCCCTCTGCCTTTCTCTTTCTCTCTCTCTGTCTCTCATGAATAAATAAATAAATAAAAAACTTTAAAAAAAAAAAAAAAAAGACAAGAAAATGACCAAAGCTAGTTTTTGTTCCCGGGGAAGACCACCAGCAGTTTCCTCCTGAAAAAAGTCATTGCACTGAAGAGGAGGTAGGAACTTTGCCAAAAAAATTCTTCTTGTGTAATCCAGAGAGGGGGAAAATGGTGATGCAACACTCATTGATGACCTTAGTGAATCTTAGTCATTTGGAACCTTCTTTTAGTTAAAGGTTTATAGACTGTGTTCACTAATCAAGTTTTCATGCTGAAAGAGGTATTATATTTACATTGCACAGATCTATGATTGTACAATATTTGATCACCTGTGCATTAAATAACCGCAAACCAGGCTAACAAACTGTAGAAGCAGTTGCCAGGATATGAGGGATGTTATATTACTATAGCTTGTTTGGTATGACTGAACCTTCTCTGCTGTTCTGAATATACTAAATGTGAATGTAATGAACTCAAGAATGGGAATTGAAAAGAAGTTGTTGATAATGAGGGAGCTAATAATATAGGAAAAATTAAAGAAATATTATAGAAAACATCCATACTCACTGATGTTCTCTTCTAGAGTTCCAAACAAACTCCAGTTAAGAAGTTTTGTTTTGTTTTTAAGATTTTATTTATTTATTTGTCAGAGAAAGAGAGTGCACGCACAAGCAGGGGGAATGGCAGGCAGAGGGGGAAGCAGGCTCCCTGCTAAGCAAGGAGACAAATGTGGGACTAGATCCAAGGACCCTGGGATCATGACCTGAGCCAAAGGCAGATGCTTGACCGACTGAGCCACAGACATCCCAGGAAGTTCTTTTGGTACACATAGATTGAGTAGATTTTAGGAGTAGAGTTATGTGTGATTATTGATTTCCTAATAACCCCAATATGGGATGGGGTGTGTAAATACATTTTCTGTAGACCATACTCATGCTTAACAGCGGCAATGGCAAGTGTAGTGGTGAAGTCAACACTGACCACAATGGTCTTGAAGGGATTCAAGAACCTTTGATTTGTAGCAAAGTGTTTTGAGCCAAACAGAAGTAACATTTTTGGAAGCATGCCACATGTTGAAAAGTACATACTGTCCCATATAGAAATTTTAGAGGGATTACTTTGGCAAGAAACTAGCCAAATTTGGCAAGACTTGGAAAGATGATGAACAACAGGTATGTGGAGCACAAACATCCATAAAAAGATGGGGCAATTTTCCTAAGCGACCTTTGGGAGAAGGCATGATCCCTTGTTTAGGTTGAGTGTCTTATATGTTGATGACCATAGAGTCAAATATGTTGTGAAGAGAATACCTGGGTATCATTGAAGTCCAGGCTAGAGGAGCTCACTCATGGAAATAGTCTTAAGAGCCCAAATATCGAAGAATGTCAGGGAAGCATTTACTAGGAAAGGCTTCCTGGTAACACAATTGGTAGGAACAGGGCAAAATATAGTCTATGTATGTCATCTCAATAGGAAGTAGATGGATCATGGTACACAATGATTCTTAAAATATAATTGTCAAAGCTGACTGTTTGTAACTGGGCTATGACTAGGAGCAGAGACTTGATAGGCCCCAATGGAATTCAGTGAATAATGACTTTTTAATAATTACTTGCCTTATTAGAAGACACCACTGATATATTGTGAATATATATCTGGTGTACAAAACATTACTGTAATAATACATCTACTGGTATTTGGTATTTTAAAAGATTTGTTGGTTGTTTGAAAGAAACTGAGTAGAAAAATATATATTCCAATGAGAAATCACAGAATGGAGTATTATTTTTAAAAAATGATTTTCAGTCTTTGATTGTTGTAGCTCACATGGAAATTGACTTGACTGAAGAGGCAATAAATTTATTTTCTCAATAATTAGATACATGTTTAAATAGATCTCTCAAATTTATTTTTTGGAAAGTATAATTAGTAATAAGTAAAGGGGTGAAAAGCAAAATTAAATTAGTTTAAAAATATTAAAAGTATGTGAAAAGATACGGTCAAAACTAACGTATTTAGCCAATCATACTAACACTGAACTTTACATGTTGTATGGGCTGTAGACAAGAACACTGCTTTTTTGTTCGCAGTGTCAAAAGTAGATCTTTCAGAAAAGATATAAAAAGGTGTGAAAAGTGTATGTGATAGGACTGTATCCAGAATTCAGGGGTAGACTGATGGTAAAGAGTTAACAGTGAGTCTGAATTCATAGTCATACCAGGATACAGTTAATAATATGAACCTGGATTTACCTTCTTGCAACTCTGCTCTGGAATGTGTTGACAATCTGAATGATGATATACCAAGCATATTATACCTGGTTATCAGAATTGTTTATTGTTAAATTCCATGGGTGACTTGTGGCTGCCCTTGAAATGATACGTCTTGGTACATACTGCTAGAAGAACTTCACGGGAAAACAATACAGAAGTTAGGTGAGGAATGGAGAGTTGCTTCCCTAAGTGGTTGTGTCTGGACCCTCTTTAGCTTCTTTTGCATTCAAATATGCCCTGTGCTATGGAGACCCTGGAGAGCCATGGCTATTACGAATCCTGTGGATGCAACTGCTATTTTGTAGTTTGATGTATTCCCCGCCTTCCAGTGAATGAGAAAGTGAGAAAAGGCAAGCCAGACAGAAGTCAAATTCTTTTTGTAACCTAATTTTAGAAGTGACATCCCATAAATTTTGCCATATTCTATTTGTCAGAAGTGAGGCATTACCAGCCTACAAAGAAAGAAAGAGAATTATAGATAATAAGGGCATGAATACTAGGAAGGACAATCACTGGGGGTCATCTTAGAGGCTGCCTATATTTGTGACAGAAAACATTCAAGAATCAAATTAACGTTTGTCTGGAAGTGAATTCATATGACTTCTAAGTTCTTTGCAATCCTATATTTCTATAATTTTACAAGTTAATGGTAGAGTTAGAGAGAAACATTTTATATTAAGATTTTATTTATTGGAGAAAGAGCGTGAACAGGGGAGAGGGAGTAGTAGGCTCCCTGCTGAGCAGGGAGCCTGATGGGGTGCTTGATCCCAGGACCCTGAGATCATGACCTGAGCCCAAATCAGACACTTAACCAACTGAGCCACCTAGGTGCCCCTAGAGTGAAACATTTTAATGCATTTTTAAACAACTGAAGAGATCTTTATATTTTGAGATTATTTTCCCCTCAATAAAAATATAGACTTAGAAGATAAGAATTCAAACTATTTTTTTAAAATTCTATTTTTGTAATTTTAAAGTATTTTAAGCTCCTATATTTTCTGTAAATGTATCTTAGATGAAATTTAAAAGGCTATTTATAAAAATTTACAGGTATTATCATGAATTGTCAAATTTTTTTGGCAAATCTATCTGTTTGATACATTTATTTTTTATTGTGGTTTTCCAAAGCAAGGTAAATATTTTTGATTGATTTCATAATGGTAGAACTAGTACAATTTTATAATTATAAAATATTTTATATTCATTTTTATCCATCTGTCAAAAACTAAATGCCTTAATACAGTTTACAAAGTCTGAATTAAAACCCTAAGATTCCAGTCTACTTCTTGAATGAATGAGTCACACCAATTCATCCACATTCAAAATAAAGTATTTTTTTAAATCTATCCTTCCTGTATACAATTGTAGTACTCTTATTGCTTAACCTAGTTAAAGGCATGAAACAAGCATTTCTTAAGTCTAAGTACCTAGTTTATTTTTAAAGAAATAGATTTCTCCAAACTGAAATTTTATTTCTACTCTAATACACAAAATTAAGTTGTTTCAGGAGTAATACAAACACATAGAAACATTTTTCTTTTAAATAATAAGGAAAATTGAGGGCACCTGGTTGGCTCAGTCGGTTAAGCGACTGCCTTCGGCTCAGGTTATGATCCTGGAGTCGCGGAATCGAGTCCCACATCGGGCTCCCTGATCGGCAGGGAGTCTGCTTCTCCCTCTGACCCTCTTCCCTCTCGTGCTCTCTATCTCTCATTCTCTCTCTCTCAAATAAATAAATAAAATAAATAAATAAATAAATAACAAGGAAAATTGATTGAAAAATGTATGAGGTATCAATACCTCTGATTATTTTGCAACTCTGGAAAGATTCAAAGGATATATATTTTTTTAATACTCTAAATTGACTTTTCAAAATCCATCAACACTGGTGGTTAAGTTACAGATATTTGAATAACTGATTCAGGGCAAATATTCTGAATGACCCCATAATGTTAAAATAAGTAACATACTTTATTCCACCTTTATTTACTCTAACCAGGACATGAGCAGGTGAAAGTCACACTTAAGGTGTCTATACCTTTACCCTCTCTATATTAATATATCCTGAGCTTCAAAAAAAAGAAAAAGCTCTCTGCATTTCTAAGCCTTTTCAGTACAAAGTATACATCTGTGTGATTGGTTGCTGGGTGAAGAGGTTGCATAGATTACTAGATCAAGCCACATTTTACATCCAAATTAATGTCACAACTATAACAAATTGGGATGCTCAGCTATTGTCAAACAATGCAGGGCCAAGGTTGGCAAATTAGTTAACATTAGCATATAGACCTTTTGGCAGAAAAGGAAAGCTTTTTACTTGAAGCTGGGCATTCTGCAGGATTTGTCAACTTGAATTTGCCACTGGTCTCATTATCTCATTTGTCTTATTTAGGCTAAATTGGCAGTTATGTCTTCATGGCAAATGTTTGTTTTCACAAATGAGCAATGAAGCAGAATCTGGGAAACACAACACTAAAAGAGCTTTATTGCAAGTTTTAAAGATATTTCTAGAGCTGGATCATTGATCTATAGCCATAGAAAATTTTCTGCACCCCTTGAATTTGGTCTATATTGTAAATTTGTGTCGACTAGGGTTTTATCACAGAAATTAGAGTTCCTCAAGTCAATTAGACAAAAATATATTGAGTATTGAAGATGTGAAAGATTTATTTATGATACTGGTTAAGTTAAAGAGTATGAGATTATTTTTTATTTGGGCTTTTTTTAGTGTTGTAAGTTAAAATTTTTATGTGATATTGAGTGACACAATCATATACCTTATGTACCTGTGTGGATATATCTATATGCATGCACAAAACTACACACACAGAAACACATATACATAAGTATGTATAGATACATGTACATACACATGATCTCACTATAACATGATTTATTCTGATAAATAATATGTAAAACAGGTTTATTTTACTTAGCGTAAACAGGAAGTTTAGAAAATTAAATAATAGCAGGACTCCCTTTTCATGGAGACATATAAACACAGACTTACATGCGTACACACACAGACAGCCTCAGAATACTATGGTATGTGTGTATTGTGTGAAAGTAATATATTAACAATATGTTAACAATCATACATAAACAATTTAATACTTTTGTTAAGACTAGATCAGCTGGATTATACTATGCTTTCAAAAATAATGTCATTTCTAGAAAAAAATAATTACAATACATATATCCTAGTTAATATAGGTAGAAAACAAAATGCAGTCAAAGAAAACAGTAAATGCTACATCATATACATTTTTCATAGGATTATCTAGTTCTGTAATCTTACTTTAAGTAATATTCTTGAAATTGTAGTTTAAGATCTACTAGCCAAGTGCTACCATTCTTTTACCCCAAACCATTATAGACTTCATAAATTACGGATCCCAGGGTGCTTGGGTGGCTCAGTCGGTTTAGTGGCTGCCTTCGGCTCAGGTCATGATCCCAGGGTCCTGGGATTGAGCCCCATGTCTGGCTCCCTGCTCAGTGGAGAGCCTGCTTCTCCCTCTCCCTTTGCCTGCCTCTCTGCCTACTTGTGCTCTCTCTCTATCTCTCTGTCAAATAAATAAATAAAATCTTAAAAAAAAGAAAGTTTAAAAATAAATAAATAAATAAATTATGGATCCCAAAAGTAATTATTGCTCAAATTTACAAGTGAATTATTTATGGACAATAAAAAAATTTCTTGTGAAAACAAAATAATGAAAGCCTTTCACTAAAATGAGTAACAGAAAAAGTACATTTCCCGGATAAGTAAACAAAAATTGTCCTTCTCTCTGTTTTTAATTTAAAATGTGACTATTGAGATATTATAAGGGAATTCACAATGCACAGTTTGATTTAATATTCAAGAGGAGCCTTTTTCCAATGGTCACAGAGATTAGTTCATATTGGTTTTTGATCAGGTTATGGATGTATAAACATCAAAATTCCATTCGTTTCAATGTCAAATGTAAGAATAGAACATCACTTATGGATTACAGTAAAGACTCCACTTTGGAAACACTAGTAAATCAAATACTGGCCTTTGTGGGCATAAGTGAAAATATATTAAACCAGTTCTTCTAAATTACTCTGAAAATGTATTTCCAAATATACAGGAAATAGACCATTTGTAATTATCATTACACTTAAGTTTACAATTACATTTTTGCCAATTAATATAGAATTGTAGCCTTCTTTTATTTATTTCTTTTTTCTTTTTTTTTAAAGATTTTATTTATTTATTTGAGAGAGAGAGAGAATGAGAGATAGAGAGCACGGGAGGGAAGAGGGTCAGAGGGAGAAGCAGACTCCCCGCTGAGCAGGGAGCCCAATGTGGGACTCGATCTCGGGACTCCAGGATCATGACCTGAGCCGAAGGCAGTCGCTTAACCAACCGAGCCACCCAGGCGCCCTGTATCCTTATTTTAAAACTATAATTCCTTTACAGTTCACTGAAAGAATGAGTACGATTTTTTTTTGGCTTTGTACATTTTGGTTTCAGTGAAATCTAATCAAAACATGGGTAAATATTGGCTTATGTGGAGTAATCTGCTTTATAGAATCTCTGACAGAGGTTAGCATTTAAGTTTAAGAAATGAATATTGAACTTCTTTTCTTCATCCACACCATGCCGAACATTGCACTACAAAATATTGCCATCCTAAATGTGTAATCTAAAAGCTACTATAAACTTATTTGATTTCAAATGATCAAAGAGAAAACTGTGTCCTGGACACTTGTAATATACTACTTCAAAAATGATAATTATCAATAATTATCAAACCCATATTGGCAAACTCTCAATAAGTAGTAATTACTTATTACTTATTACTTATAATAAGACTTAGAACATGGAAGTAAATTTCTAAAACCTATTTTGTAAGCTCTATTTACTTTAAGTAAGTCTAAAGTAATATTAAATTACCATTTTGAAGTGGAATTCACATTTTAATGAACTCAATAAGTTAATATTTACAAAAATTGAGGCATAGTTGTATTTACTTCAATATGAACCAATGGCTATAAAATAAAATTGCTAGACAAAATAAAAATTATATTGTTAAAATAGTGGCTGTATATGTCACAGAGAAATGGAATTTCTTTGGGGTCAGAACAAATTGAGAAGACAAAGACAGGAAAATAAGCAATTGCTGAAGCTGCTATAAATCCTGAATTTGTATATCTCTGAGGGGGTGTGTTGGGAATCAGTGAAACTGTATCTGTGCAGGGTGGGGAACTATATAGGAATTCACCACACATAGAGTTAAGAAGGGAGAAAGACCTATACTCTAAGAAAAGTAGTTACCTAAAATAATTTTGAAGACAGAAAAGAAATAATATTTATCTCTCATGTTCCAGGTTCTTGGTAGAAGTAAAATAGAAATTGTTTCTCTTGAGATTGTATGGCAACTTGCTAGGTGTGG
Organism: Callorhinus ursinus; assembly: GCF_003265705.2. Taxonomy (NCBI): domain Eukaryota; kingdom Metazoa; phylum Chordata; class Mammalia; order Carnivora; family Otariidae; genus Callorhinus; species Callorhinus ursinus. The sequence continues at coordinate 33,836,058 of NW_027397069.1, forward strand.
GAATTGAATTTGTACTGTTTGGTTCAAAAAATATGAAAGAAAAATTAATCTTAAGTGGACTGGATTTGTATTTCCTCCAGATCTCAGGCAAAGAAAGGAAGAAAGAAAAAAAAAAACACACATCTTCTGTAGATAAACAACATTAAAACCAAGCCTCATAGAAGTGCCATTGAGACATAAAAAAATTAAAATCCCAATTATAAATCATAAAATATTATAAGAAACAAGGCTCCATTAGTGATATGCCTCAGGGAAAAATGATTTAAAAACTAGATACTTAAAAATTATATATTAGAATTATTGAATATTATGGTAGGCTGAGTAATGACCTCCAAATATGTTGACATCTGACTCCTGTAATCTATGAATATGTTACCTTATACAGTAAAAGGAATTTAACAGATGTAAAAAGTTAAACATTTTAAGATGAAGACATTATGCTGGATTATCCTGTAATCAATCACAAAGGTCCTTATAAGTAGAGTTACAGTCAGAGAGAAGGTAATGTGTTGACAGAAGCAGAGGCTGAGCTGAAGCAGCTATGAGCCGAAGAATCAAGGAATGCAAGCAACCTTTAGAAGCTAGAAGCGTCAAAGAACAGATTCACCTCTAGAGCCACCAGAAGGAACAAAACCTGCCAAACTCTTGATTTTAGCCTTTTAAGACTTATTTAAGACTTCTAACCTCCACAATTGTAAGAGAATAAAATTGTATCATTTCAATTCACTAAGGTAACTATTGTAATAATTATCACAAATTATTATGATAATCTGTTCTGGTAGTAATAGGAAATTAATAATGTAAATATGAAATAAGAACATTTTGGAGCTTAAATTATTAGAATATAAATTGAAATTTTCCTGAGTAGAGGAAACTATATGTATAAGGAGATTTTTTGTGGAGGAAAGCCCACTAAAAACCAACTAGTAGAGATTTTCAAAAATGTAATAACTCAAAAATTCTGTATAAGAGTTAAACAGCAGAAAAGACACAGCTAAATCATTAGTTGGATAGATGGATCATCTGAAGAAAAAACAGAAAATTCAATATAAAATGTCAGAAATAGGGGCACCTGGGTGGCTCAGTTGGTTAAGCATCTGACTCTTGATTTTGGCTCAGGTCATGATCTCAGGGTCATGAGATGGAGCCCCATGTCAGCTCCACACTCAGCACAGAGTCTGCTTGTACCTCTCCCTGTGCTCTCGTACACTCTCTCTCTCAAAAAAAAAAAAAAAAGGTCAGAAATAGGGGAGCCTGGGTGGCACAGTCTGTTAAGCATCCCTATTGGTTTCAGTTCAGGTCATGATCTTGGGATCCTCATAATATATATATATATATTACATTATATTATATAATGTGACAGTCAAATGATGAGATAAAGTACTTGGCTCCTTTGATTTTTTTCTAAAAAAATAAAATGTAAATGGAATGGAATTTTTTTAAAGGACGAGGTAGAATAATATGACAAAATACCAATGACAAGGGCATGTACTGCCTTCTATACCCAGTTACCCCAACTTATATTTTCTTCCTTTCTCAAACCCTTTTTTATAGAATCAGAACTTGTTGAGAATATTTTCTGTATTTTTATTCCTATTCATTTCTTATCATCCAACTCTACCTTGCAATACATACAAAACACTCATATTTTCTCCTCAAATCCCACAGTCTTTCTAGGTCTAACTTGTCACATTGTCCATGATTATTTGAGAACCAATGAACACATAAATTTATGGCATAGTCTTTGGGGAAAAAACAAAAACAATGCAACAAACCAAAACAAAATATCATGCATAATTCTCTTACATTAGTTCATGAGTCATTTATTTCTCACAAGAGACAGGTATATTATACAGGTTGAACCTATTGGCCATCAGCTTACTGAAGCTGTATGCCCTTTATTTTTTTTAAAGATTTTATTTATTTATTTGACACAGAGAGAGCACAAGCAGGGGGTAACAGCAGGCAGAGGGAGAAGCAGGCTCCCCGCCAAGCAGAGAGCCTGATGTGGGCCTCGATCCCAGGACCCTGAGATCATGAGCTGAGCTGAAGACAGACACTTAACAAATGAAACACCCAGGCGCCCTGTATGCCCTTTAAGCAATAAATTCCCCTTATTCAATGAGTGATGACCACAGGTAATATCTTTAGATACTTTAGGAAAAAAGTCTTCCTTGTTAATAGATTTCCTTCCTTCTTTGAATAAAAGATCAATGTCTCAAATATAGTAAGATAATATGATTGGATATAACAAGCCCTTAAATTCTGCCCTGAATAGAACAGTAAGAAGAGATAAAATTTGTCATATTCCAAAATAAATGTACATTTATATATGTAAAACTATCCTTTTGCCACAGTGCAGAATACAGAAAAAGGGCAAATGCCTTTTTGAACCATGAGTATTTATAACTTCATGCAGAGGACTATACAGAGGACTAAACTAGTAAGACCTATTTAGGCAGGTAGCAAGTGAAATCTTCCTGTCTTTCATTTCCAATTTTTTGCAACCAGAAGACTTGATGTATAACCTTGCCCAAAGGGCAAAGGCATATATCCCTAATTTGGGCAGCTCCTACGTCACTATCTCTTGCCTAAAAATACTTAAGCTAGTATTCCATACATACACTATATTGTACCATGGTACAATCTCATTGGTGAGAATGGCACATCGTATCCTTAAAATATTTCCCAATTTTCTGAAATTTCAATATTCTAAATTTTAAAGAAATCTCCTTTGAAACAGAAAACTGTGTACAACAAACTTCTGCAGTTAAAATTACTGTCAAAGGATAAAAAAATTCAAGACTTAGTAATCTTTGCACTAATTTGGTGGGGATTCATTTCACTGGTTTATGGCAAGTTATTCATTTCACCTGATTCAGAGCAGTTTATCATATAAGCAATTGTTTGATCAATCTATATATGCTACATAATAACACTAAATATTTAATTTTACACAAGGAGCATGAATCTAACTATATGAATTATTTATTTTTCTAATCGTTAGGATTCCTTCCTTCTTCTGGAAAAACACCCCTCTTCTTTTCTCTGCCTCTCTATACCTTCAGTACAGTCCCGATGTAACTGGGCATTATCCTTCCCATTCCCTGAACAAAGAGATTGCTGCGTAAACGGGCCCTTAATTAAAACTATAAAAAATATGTTTGTGGTGATTAGGTCACAGTGCTGACAGACAAATGAAGAAGCTATATGAGAGATTCCTCATCATTTTTCATCTGATGCTAGTTGGTAGGAGCTCTTTCCATGTGGCTTAGCTGTGAAGGTGTCTGTGGCGGTTGATGGCGCCCATTTTTCCAGCTATAAGGAAAAGCCTAATCAGCTTTAGGAAAAACAAAGTCAAAAAGAGAGAGAGTGAGGTAAAGGAGGAGAGTGCTAAGTTCTGAACCCTGGATTCAAGTTGCTGGGATTCCTAGGGCTGCCAAGTGTTTGCAATCCCAAAGTTGGATTTACTAACTCCTCCTTTGATTATTTGAGCTAACTCAGTATTCCTTAATATTTTTTTAAGCCAGCTGAATTTAGGCTTATTTTGCTGGAAGACAAGTTAGACTTCTGACTAATGAACATAGGCAGATTTTACATTTCTTCTCTTTGCATTCTATTTTACACCATACAAACGTTTAAATGTCATAATTAGCATTGGACCCACGGGAAACTTACCTTTTTAAATAAAGTTGTTTAATTCACATGTACACAGAATTTGACAGTAAAGAAAATAGTTTCTAGAGAAATAAAAGTATCTACTTTTGATTGAGCTTCATTCTAAGGGCAAGGTGGTAAGTGAAATATATTTTGCTTTATTTTAATCTTTAGAGCAACCCAATGATGGTATTATTATTACTGCTAGAAAGCATGGGCTCAGCGAAGCTAAGGAATTGTGCAAATTCAATCTTTGACTGCATCACATCAGAGCTATGTACTGAAACCACTAGAGTCACTCATTCCCTGTGTTCTCCTTTATGAAAAAGAAAACCTTAAATGAACCAATGCATCAGCTTTCTAAATACCTTTAACAAGCTGCATTAAAAATTATGGCAGCTGATAAAAGGCCGTTGATGTTACTCAGTGAATCCCCCAAAAAAGTAATGGATGCTTGCTTATGGAAATAAACATGAAAATCCCAGAGTGTATTGTTTTGTTTTCATTATTTGGAGATGATTTTTATACTCCTGTGTGGGTTTTCCTATTGACTTTTATATCAAACCTGGAAATAAAAAATCATAAGGTAAACAATAATACATGTATACTATTTATTTAGAAAATTAGTACTTTATTACTTCAGTGTTGTCACAGTGATAGGAAAGCTTAAGCAGATAAATGGAATAATAATAGAGCTTGCTATTTCTCATTATTCTCTCTCCCTCTCTCTCTTCTCTCTCTATCTATATTTCTTTCCATCTCTCTCTCCCTCCATCTATTTCATTTGGCTTTCTCCATTTTCATAACCTAACACGTGCAAAATCTGTACACCTAACAATTTCCTGGTTTACATTTTAGAGCATCAGCCAAAAAGACAGAGAAAAGGGTTTACATTACATAAGCATACTAACATGAAAGCAATTTTAATGTATTGAGGCAAATACAAATTATGCATGAGTCACAGGAAGGTAAAATACATGACCTAAATGTAATCATATATGTCACATATGATATATATGTCACATGAATCATCATGGTGTAATCTAAGCTGTGTGTCCAGTAAAATTTACTGCAATGATGGAAATGCTCTATTTCTTCTCTGTCTGATTAGGTAGCTACTGGCCATGTGTGGCTTTGAGTACTTGCAATATGGGGAATGAGATGAAGTGAATTTTTAATTTCATAACATGTGGCTAATGCCTACTGTGTTGAACTGTGCAGATTGAAAGGAAATAAATTTGGAGGGAACTGATTCACAAATATCAAGAGAAAGATTGGTTTTTGTGATAAAAATTTAAATAATTATTCTGTCCAATTGAATGAATATGCTAGTTTAAAAAGCATTTCTGAGATGACAAACTGAAAATGTTAAATGGAAAACCACTTATAAAATAAGTGTATGAGTGTATGCCATAGATTCTAATATAACTGTACTAATTTTTAAGACTACAGATATTTCAGGATCTTTTACTATGCAATAATTTTGCGTCTCTTTTTATAATATGGAGGGGAACTGAGTTGTTAAGTAAATAAGTAGAGTAAGTAAATAAGTAAATAGACACTGAAAATTATTAAATATCCACTAGATGTATTTAAAATATTTTGAAATAAATGGGTCACCTCCCAGGATGAAGGTATTAACTCTTCCTATTTAGCATTATCCTATTTTATGCTTGATGAAAGTTATTTTGTAATGATATGCTTCTGCTCTAAATTTATTATTAATTTCCTAAGAAAAAGAAAAGTTTACTCAGAGAGAAATCATATACAATCTTATGAAAAGAAATCTCAAAAGGTTTGAAGTGTTCAAACCTGTATGGAACAAATACAGATTTAAAAAAAGTGTTCAAATTCTTAACTGTTCACAACTTTCATTTTCTGATTTAAAAGTCTTTGCCCTAAAATCACTATTTGAGTCACAAAGGAGTGTTCCCTAACTGCATTACAGATTCGAAAAACACTCCTTTAATGTGTGGCCCAAACCAAAGACAGGAATCGCTAATTGAGCCATGTTTTGTATTTATGTGTCAACTATGTTTGGAAATTGAACTGGGACTATCAGGTAATTTCACTTAGGCCATTGAAAAAGCTATTGGATATTATAATGTTTAGTCACCAGTGGTTTGGTTTGAATTTAATGCATGTGTGAGCTAGAAGTTAACATCTTTGTATCCTATTGCTAATCTCCTGAGAAAGCCAGATTTATTTATTTCCCCATTTAAGATTCAAAGGGGTCATTTGTTCCTGATTAAAGACAAACATTGATCCTTAAATTAAAAAAAAAAAAAGTTTTCTAATGTCTCGTACTTGGTTTCCTACTGTGACTTTTAAATGTGAAAATATAGTTTAGTCAAGCAGAAAACCTCTTTAGAGAACCAATTCTCTTTTTTAAAGATTTATTTATTTATTTCAGAGAGAGAGAGAGAGAGAGAGAGCCTAGAGAAGCAGAGGGATTTGGAGAAGGAGAGAAGCAGACTCCCTGCTGAATGCAGAGGCCAACACAGGGCTCGATCCCACAAACCATGAGATCATGACCTGAGCCAAAATCAAGAGTCAGACCCCTGACCAACCAAGAAACATAGGTGCCCCTTAGAGAACCAATTTTGCCCTAAGTATCAATCTCAACCTGTTGGCCTTTTTTGAGAAGTACTCGCCTTTCCTCAGCAATGAAATTGTTCTTGGTATCATAGAGATCCTGTGATTTCCTTCCTTTTATTTCTTAGTCTTTACAGGGTTCAGAAGTTGTTGAATTCTTTTTATTTTCCTTACAGTGTTAGGATGCCCAATCACTAATGTTACTTCCTTCATTTTCTGCAATAAGAAAGAATACATTGCTGATGTCAGTAATCACAGCATTTGAAAAGTAGTGTAAAGAGTAATGCTGTGCTGTACCTTGTCAACAGTCAGCTACATAAGGAGCTAGCCTCTGCAAGTCCCCAGGTCTTATTAAACAAAATGTGCAGCAAGGTAGAGCTAACCCTGTCGTGTATACCCCCACTCTATTTTATCATAAGGATTTTACATTACTGCAGAACATGGCAGCGGAGTTCTAAATAAACCAACAGTCTGTGACTCGTGCTAAAGGACAATAAAGAATCTGCACCAGACAGAGAGTCACCTTGTTCTATTAAGTTATCATTCCAATTTTCAATTCAGGTTTTCCAGGGCTCTTAAATATGATTTCCCTCACCACTTGGTCACATATTTCCTTTTATCTTTATTTCCCTCTCTCAAAATTTCTATCAAAATTTGTTGAATAGTAGAACTTATTTTATCATGCCACATTTCAGAAATATATCTTGGTCAATCACTCTTTTTCATCACTGTCCTCTGTCATCCATTTATTAATTCCTCGGCTAATTCAGTCCACAAATAAGTTTTGATACCCTGCTATACGCCATACTTTGTGGTAGGTAACAAAAATATTATGCACAAGCAACTTCTTCTGAAAAAGAAATATCCATATAATCTACCTGTGCAAAGTGATCACCTGCAGTATAAACTATTGGCCACCCAACAGATTGGGTTATGCAAACTATCTAAGTAGTTGCTAAATTTAGAAATGATCTGTGAGGCTTTTAAAAACCAGATTCTTCAAGCCTCACTTCGGGCTTACTGAATTAGACTCCCTGGTGGTGGGTTTTGGCATATATGCTTTGGATAACGAACCCAGGTGATTCTGATAATGCCATTTGAGGCCACAGCTCCAAGATTTTATAGAATTTTGTATTTTTATTATGATGGATACAGCAAACATATGGAAATAAAGCATGATCAAGTGAACAAATGCTAACATTGAATTGCAGAAATTATCTTGTAATCATGTATTCCATGATTCTATATGTTGAATTAGCATCATAGGCTACAGTGCTTCAGGAAAGAGAATTGTATTGAAGTGTGTTTAAGGAAAGAAATCTTTTATAGAATTGTCCCCTCCACCCCAAATTCATATGTTGAAGCCCTAAGCCACAGTGGGACTGTATTTGAAGATAAGGACATCAAGGAGGTAATTAAGGTTAAATGAGATCATAAGGATATGGCCCTAATCTGATAGGACTGGTATCCTTACAAGTAGTGGAAGAGACACCACCAGAAATACCTCTCCATCTCCACACAAACACAGAGGAAACTCAATAAGAAAGTAGTCATCTGCAAGCCAGGAAGGAAAGTTTCACCAGAAACCAGCCCTGCTGGCACCTTGATCTTAGACTTAAAATCTCCAGAACCGTAAGAAAATAAATTTCTGTTGTTTAAGCCACCCAGTCTGTGGTATTGCCATGGCAGCCCAAGTAGACTAATATATTATCTTAAATCTCCTTCTGTCGTGTGTTCAGACGGGACAGGAAGAAACCACGCCTGAGTAAAGTGTAAGTCATCTATATTGAACAGAGTAGGGCCAGAGTTAGTTGACAGGAAAAAAAGAAGCTCAGAGAGACATGCCACATATCGAGGAACAGGTCCTAGCATATAACAGATTACTGCCCATCATGTTAATAATGAACTATCAAAACTGATCATATCTGGGCGCCTGGGTGGCTCAGTCGTTAAGCATCTGCCTTCGGCTCAGGTCATGATCCCAGGGTCCTGGGATCGAGTCCCGCATCGGGCTCCCTGCTCCACAGGAAGCCTGCTTCTCTCTCTCTCCCACTCCCCCTGCTTGTGTTCCCTCTCTCGCTGTCTCTCTCTCTCTCTGTTGAAAAATAAATAAAATCTTTAAAAAAAAAACTGATCATATCAACATTAACGAATTAATTCAAAAACACTGGTATCAGTCTCTGTGTTAATCCCTGGAAAATTCCTTGAGTTTCTTTCAGAGTCGCTACTAATACAGAAGAGAAATCTTACTGTGGTGATGATATTCAACAAGGAAAACTGCGAAGCGCATAGCACTGCAATGAGAGGCAGATGATCAATTCACGGCAATTAGTAAATTGGTCATCCACCTTCAAATAAAGAAATGAAACTTAAAAGAAATATCAATACCCAGAGGGCAGCACAATTTATTGTGCAATATTTTATGACTTCTATTTCTTGTATAGTTTGTTACTATTTTGTGGCAGAATAAAAAAGATTAGAGAAATAATCTGTCCTGTTTCATGGCAGAGGAAAAAGAAATAGGTAATTATTATTTATAGAACACCTATAACATGCTATGCAATATGCTAAATATTTTATATTTCCAGACAGTAAGTATAATCTTAAAAGTTAATGTAGGTCATTAATGCAGATATTAACCCAGAAGAGGCTTAAAATTATTAGTAATGTTTGAAAGCAAAAAAAAAAAAAGAAAGGAAGGAAGGGAAGTAGGGAGGAAGAGAAAAGAAAAGAAGGGGCACCTGGGTGGCTCAAATGGTTAAGCATCTGCCTTCGGCTCAGGTCATGACCCCAGGGTCCTGGGATCGAGCCCCACATCGAGCCCCACTTCGGGCTTCTGGCTCTGCGGGGAGCCTGTTTCTCCTTTTCCCTCTGCCTCTCTCCCTGCTCAGGCTCTCTCTCTCTGTCTCTGTGTCTCAAATGAATAAATAAAATCTTAAAAAAAAAAAGAAAAGAAAAGAAAAGAAGGCAAGTGGAAACGGGAATTCTGAGCCTATAACCACACTAGGAATGTGTCTATTGATCCTCCAAATTTATTTTACCAAAATTTTATGCATGTATTTCGCTAAAGAGAGAAAATGGAGTCATTTCCAGCAACACACTGTAGTAACTATCCTTAAAACAAAAACAATGGTCTTTCTATAAAATACCGGAAATGATAGAAGACATATAGCTAACATTCTGAAGCAAAAAGAATTTTGTCTGTTTTATTCAATGCTATCGAAAAAGGAGTTGAAAACTGATGTCTACACGACAAGCTGCATGTGGATATTTATAGCAGTTTTGTTCATAATTGTATAACTTGGAAGCAACTAAGATGTCCTTCGGTAAGTGAATGGATAAGTAAACTGTGGTACATTCAGACAATGGAATATCACATAATGCTGAAAAGAAATGAGCTATCAAGCCATAAAGACGTGGAGGAAACTTGAATGCATCTTACTAAGTGAAAGAGGCCAATTCTGAAATATACTGTTTGATTTCAACTATATGACATTCCAGAAAAGGAAAACTATGGAGACAGTAAAAAGATCAGTGGTTGCCAGGAGTTAGGGGAGGAGGGATGAGCAGAGCACATAGGATTTAGGCAAAGCACAGAGTAGATTTACTCTGTATAAAACTATAAATGGTGATGAATACATGTTATTATGCATGTGTCCAAACCCGCTTAAAGTACAACACCCAAAACAAACCCTAACATAAACTATGGACTCCGGGTGATAATGGTGTTCCAATGTAGGTTCATCAGTTACGTAAATACCACACTGGAGAGGGATGTTGATAATGGGAGAAGCAATCATGTGAGGGTAGGGTGTATATCCGAAATCTTTGTATCTTCCACTCCATTTCACTGTGAACCTAAAACTGTTCTAGAAGATAAAGTCTATTAAAAAAAAATCCCCAAAAAGAATAAGTACTCTGAAACATTTATTATATTTGTTCAAATAACATGCTGCATATGTGTAAACATGCAGATGTATGATAAAATTGGAACAGTGCTACTATCTCTAAGGAGGGAAAGATATAAAATATGCTTCAATTATAACTGTAAAGATGAAATTTCTTAAGCTGGGTGGTGGTTTCATGTGTGTTTACTATATCATTTGCTATATGTTTTATATGCCTGAAAGATACACAAGCACAATAACAAGAAACATAAAATACTCTAAGGATTATATACATGGGAATAGAAGGTCTTAAATGAAATACCCACAATAAATAACTTCCATCCTCAATAAGTATTACTTCCCCAAATCTGTTCCGTGGTTAACCATAACCAGGGTCCTTTTATTCTCTCTCCTTCTCATTCTGCTTACACGGCTTGCCTGATCACAGTCTCCTTCTTCAATTCTCCATATACTGTTCCTTCCTTAATTATACAGGGGTGTTTGGCCCTGTTTCTGTCCCTTCTTCAAAATGTGTGCACCCAAATCTGCTACAGATCTCAGTAAACAGATAACACTCTAAACAATAGATCCCTGTTTTTACCCATACATACACGTATACACACTCCCACACATGTACACACAGTGTTTAAGAAAATAAAAAAATACATATATGTATATATCTTATTTATATATACAAAAAATGGATCTTCTGCAAAGCAAAGGAATATTTTATTATTTTTCCCAAGTATCTACCTCATAGCTCAGTATACGGCAAGGCCTACCAAATAAGAGGTCCCTTGGTGTTGCTGGGATGGCCTGACTGACCAGTGCCTTGACAGACTGGCTGCCCGAAAGGCCTGTTATTCACAACCATGTACATAGTACATTATTTGTCTTTTTTTAAATATATGTACAAATGAATTCAGGAGGAGAAAAAACATTCAAATCATGGTAAAAATATGAAAGAAGTTGGGGGGAGAAACGCTGCTCAGATAAACTTTGCTAATTACCTTAGAAAGCAGTCTTCTTTAGATTTTATTCAAAAGAGTACTAAAATGATTTATTATTGAAGCTTAAAATAAAAGAAATTTATATAATATGCTAAAGCTGTGAATAAGGGAGAGATGCAGTTCATATACAAGCAGGCTGTTGTAATTGTGTTTGCTTTTTAGAATGTATGTTCCTACAAAACAATAATCATGCAGACGTTTGTACCATTGGCTTTTTCCTGATTCTCCTAACTCCAACCCCATCTCTGATTGCCACAAACCAAGTGAGAACCACCAATAGCTCTTATTTTCTGGCAGTTTATTGCTTTGCAGCTCTCGGAAATTGCTTTGGTGGTTTTGTTGTTTATTTTCATTTTTGTTTTTTTCTCAGTCTCAACCCACAGGTACCTGGTGTGGGCTTAGGTAAATTGTTGATACTACATAGATTCTAGTTGAATTATGATGCATTTGCTAAGCCTTCTGTTGGCTTCCTTTTCCCAAAGGCTAGCTACTCAAGAACATCATCTCTTAGAGGTGAAATTCCTGCAAATCATATGTTTTTGGTAAAGTAGCAGAGGGTGGTCTAGCTCTTTGAGCACACTAAAGTATTGAGCATTATTAGACATTGTCAAACTTTCACAAGGAATTTAGCTTAACTTAATTTAGAATTTAAATAGTTTTTATGGATCCTTCTCAACATTTTTCCACCATTCTCTATTTTTTGGCTCTGCTTTCTGTTGTAGTTATTTCAAAAGATTAATAACCAGATTTCATCCACAGAATATACTTTTCCCTATGTATTTTTTACAAGCATGTAAAAAAAGTATGAAATGCCAGCTGAATTTTAAGGTATCTTGAAAAAAGAAACACTGAATATTCTTATCCAACAGGGATATTTTGCTAATATAGAAAGGAAAAAAAAAAGTTTGGCTTCAGCACCTAGGAAGATATTTTTGGATGATTTGAGAACATGGAGGAAAGTGAATAGCAAATGCACAAATTGACTTTTGGCTGATGTACTTATATTTTCTAAATACGACTCTTCCTGCTCTTTGGAAAATGCCATTTTATGAACTGAATTTGAACTCAAAAGGTTAGCTCATTAAAGGTTAGATCACTACCCAAAAGAGTTTAAGAAAATAAAAGACCTCTGTGTTGTATATATCATAACTCAGAATAAAAGGGAAAATAGTGCAATTTAAGGAAAAATTTCAATATCCCATGTCCTTTTACCAACTGCTTTGTTTACTAGATCCTCTTTTATTTGTGTCTATGAACTCACTTGAAGTGTATTTCAAATTAGATTTAAATCACTTCAAATATTTTTCTAATTGCAAAACTGCATGGACTACTCTGATAAGGCCAAATGATATATAACTGATGTCATTATAACCTTTTCCCTAACCACTGTTTTGAGAGACAACACAGCAGGCATAGTGTTTTCATAACATCAGGGAAGAGATACGTTACACCTGAGAACTCGGAATATATGATTTGGCCTGAAAGAAAAAGATGTTAGTAAGTAACTTTACCCTGCAATTGTATATTTATTGGTTTGGTTCACTTCAAATGAGGTGGTGGGTATAGATTTCTGTGCCCTGTGCCCAAGTATATGTGGATTGTGGATTATGTTTGGCATTTTCTAATATGATGATAGGTAAATCTTTTTAAATGTTGTGCCCTCACATTTTGCCAAGTCAAATATGGGACACCAATTGGATGATTCTGCCCTGACATATAGCAGTGACTCAGTGACAAAATAAGAGGCAGCTTCTATTTCAATAAAAATGAACTTCATAGTCACTGGGGGGAAATGTTACAAAAATATATAAAAAATATAGGAATGGACAAATTAAATATTAAGTTGAAGTATAAAACAGAATTGCTTCATTGTCTTCAAAAAGTTTCTTCAGGATCTCTTGGCTTCTACATTCTTTTTTATTCTCTATCTCCTTTCAATATTTTGTTTTTGTTTTTGTTTTTTCAGTCTCTCTTTTTTTTTTCTTTTCAGTTTATGCAATTAACTTTTGGGAGTAGCATGTCTTTTCTTTTTATTTATTTATTTTTTAAAAGATTTTATTTATTGATTTGACAGAGAGAGCGGGAGAGCACAAGCAGGGGGGACAGTAGAGGGAGAGAGAGAAGCATGCTCCCCACCGAGCAGGGAGCCCGATGCGGGGCTTGACCCCGGGACCCTGGGATCATGACCTGAGCCAAAGGCAGATGCTTAACAATCTGAGCCACCCAGGCGCCCCTCTTTTCTTTTTAATATCTTCTCCTTGTAATGGTAGATTTTAAAGTTCCACTTCTTAAAGAGGCTTCCTAGATTGGAAAGAAGTTGAACCTTGTTTATTTCCCTTTTCCTAATTATTCAACTGCCTTACAACTTATAAGCTCATCAGGAATTATAGCTATTTTTTAATTATTAGATGGATTTTAGCTTTTCAAGTTGTTGATGGCACTCAGCCTGCTATGCATTCTTTGTATTTCTTTATACTGTCTGAACAGGGCATTAAGATCCTTTTAATTTGGGGGTCTCAATCGTAAATGTTTTGAGAGGCCAAGTGGGTCAATCCATGTATATGCAAGTTCATGTAATACAGAGTGGTAAGAAACCTGGAGAATTAGAACTTGATGTCCTTTCTAAAATTGTTCAAATTTAAATTCCTAGAAAAAAACTATACGAGTCAAATCAAACATAAGGTACTGTTACTAGTTATATATTCTGGTATAAAGTAATTTATAGAGGAACAAATTGACCCATATGCAATTAAAAGTAGACACAAACACTAGTTTGCTTACCTCAAATAACTAGAACTTCAGATGAAAATTATTTTTTTTATGTTCTGGTAAAGAGCTTCTCATCAATATTAAAATTAAAGAAAGTGCCTCATATCATTACATATAGTTCAAACCAAAAAATATTTGAATATTAAGCTATAGATTCTGGATTGATTTGCATGATAGAAAGAACTGGAAAAAGGGGGGGGAAGAATTATCCATTGGTAGATTAAATAAGGAAAAAAATTTTAAGTAAAAACAAATATTTTTTCACAGAACGAATACTAGCTTTATACCTATGAAAGAATATTATTGATGCTGAACAATAGCAAAAGTCTATGAAACAAGAATCTTGACTAACTCAGCAGCTACAAAGATAGAATACCATTTTGCCCAAAGTTAAGTGCTACAGGAGCACCTGGGTGGCACAGTCTGTTAAGCTTCGAACTCGTGGTTTCGGCTCAGGTCGTGATCTCAGGGCTGGGACTGGGCTCTGCATTCAGTGAAGAATCGGCTTGGGACTTTCTCTCTCCCTCTGCCCTTCCCCCTCCCTGCTCTCTCTCTAAAATAAATGGATACGTCTTAAAAAAAAAAATTAAGTGCTACAGATTAAAAACCTAAAGCATCATATTTTGCATGTGTATAATGTCATCTAACTGTGAGTCAGGTTTGTCTTTTAGGTAACATTTGCACAACTGAGAAGATCCTGTCAACAGTAGTGTCTACCAGTAAGAAGGAAAAGTAGAGGAAAAAAATAAGCCAAAACAGTGGTATGATTTCATCAAAATCATAATCTAAAGGAGTGCTTCTCAGGGAAAGAACGGAGGAGTGTCAGAAATACATTGGGGGCTTTCTCAAACTAAGTAGACACAATATTCATCTCTGGACTTACTTGTTGGCAGAGGTAAAGGAACCTCAGAGATTCTATTTGGCACTGATACATTGAACATCATCCCTATTATATATAAGCCCTCACTGGTCACATATTCTCACACATAAGCTCCCGGTTATGCTTACATGTGCTCATACACCTTCACACATGCACACTCCACTCACATCTACTCACACAGCTTTTCACATGCACACCCATGTGCAATCGTACTCCCATTCCAAGGCTAGTAGAGAAACACTGATCTAAATCCTATAGAAATTAAAAATAGTTGCTCAGAATTGCCCTTTGAAGAGAAAAATATACATCTTCAATTGCCAGCAGATGGATTATAGACTTAATATTTACATGTTGAAAGATTTCCAATGACAGTAGTATCTATCAGTACTTTTTGGTCTATATTGAGCCACTCCCTTCTATTTGGAATCCAACTCCATTTCCCAAATTTAGCTAACCTCAACTTATTTTAGGAACACAGTTATCCATCAAAATGAGGCAGCTTTACAACTGGGAAAAATACAATGTTTGTATATTGAATTTTCCATCTGAGACATTATCAATTTTAATGATAAATTTTTTTTTTCTCTCTCTCTGAAAATTACTTACCTAGTACACTTTCATTGACCATATGGAGAGTGTTAGATCTCGGACTCTTTTTAAAAAAGTAAAAGCAAATGGAATGTGGAGGTTCTAATCCTTGAATTAAAGAGGGAAAGAGAACATACTAACAGTTATTAAAATCTAGGCACTGTGTTGGACCCTGCAATAGGTGTCATATACACATACTCTCATTTAGGGAGGCCAGGGCTTTATTCTTGCTTCTGAGGCAAGCAGCAATCAACCTTGAGTGCCAGCTAATTGCTCTGGCTGAAAGCTTATGTCCTTTAAAATTATACTACAATTAGTTATTAATATCATAACTTTATTGACAAAATGACATTATTACAAATACCATGGTCTATGGCAGGGCCTGTCCTTTCTTCAGCAGGTTTTAAAAGTCCAACATCTATTTTTCTTTTATTTCATTTCAATTTTAATTATCTTTTGGGGGGTTAGACCAATAAAGACTACATGTCATTATTTCTAAGTGACTCTCTTCATGCAAACCCAATATAAAATAACTAAAAATTTTGTAACCACTATTGCTTATAAAGTTCTTTTACAAACATTATATTGATTCCATTTTATATAACTGAGATCTATAATGTTCAAGGAATTGTGAAAGTTTTGAATTTAGAATTTAGAATTGCCTAACTAGAGAAAGAGTTGGTAATTTTTGGAGGTTTAAGGAGCCCACTATTCCTCCTCCAAGTCCCAAGTGTCACACAGATGGAGATCAAAATATGTTATATATTTGGTAAAAGCTGAACTGGAGAATTTGCCTTAGATATCTAGACACAAGAAGGGATCTTAACACTTTACTGCTGATCAGTGTCCAGATTGTTCCCTGAGTCACAAGTATAGCCTGAATTAGAGATTTCCCCATCAACACAATCCAGAAGCCCTATCATAAAAGAGAGAACACATATATTCAGAGAAGCCCTCCAAAGAGTGAGGATCCAGAAAGCCTTCAACCCTCTGTGCTATAGACTAGTTGTGCTTCCCCAGACTTCATATTTTGAAACCAAATGCCCAATGTGATGATGTTGGGAGGTGGGGGCTTTGGGGAAGTGATTACAGTGTGAGGGCAGAGCCCTTGTTGAATGGTATCAGTGCCCTTACAAAAGAGACTTCAGAGCGCTCCCTCGCACCTTCCACCACATAAGGTTATAGTGAAAATATGGCTGTCTATGAACCAGGAAGCAGGCTCCCAGCAGACACAGGAATCTACCAGCTGCTTGATCTTGGGCTTTCCAGCTGCCAGAACTGTGAAAAATAAATTCCATTTTGATATTCTGTTATGGCAGCCCAAATAGACTAAGACACAAATGTGAGAACTTCCTTCTCCCCAACTCATCCATTGAATAAGCTGCCCTTTCAATGGCAGATATGAAGGGATGTGCAGATGAAAATATCTAAGGGTCTTCTAATACTCTCCCTACAGTGGAGTAGAAGTTTCTTATCTTCTAAAGAGACATGACAAGTGGGTATTCACCCCTTTTATTTTTCACACTTCTTTTTAGTCTAGGTCATGTCTGAAAGGAGTCAAAGTGAATTGCTGAGTTTCCATGAAGTTGCAAAAGGGAGACAAGATTTCTCTTCTACTTGATGACTGAATATTTTAAATGTGTTGTTGTGAGAATTAAATAATCTACTTTATATCAAGCAATTAGTATGTAAATTTTAGCTAGGAGATGGCAATTATTTTTGAATAGGCAGTATGACCTTTGGTGGGGGGAAACACTCTTTAGACAGAAGTAGATTTTTAATTCTGGATTTTTGATGTACTATTTGACCATGATCAAGTTAGAGGACTTTTTTTTTAATTTCCATTTATAAAATTGGGAGATAACCTCCAGAGAATTTCTGAAGATTTAAAAAAAAGAGAAAATATATGTAAATTATTAAAATTGCAACATGACATATACTCATTAAATGGTAACAATTATGTTCGCCAGTAAGTGCTTAAATTTAGAAGTTTGCCTGTAGTGTCAGGCATCATTTATTTTTTCATTCATCATAAATTCTCCTATATTCTTAGATCAACTACTATTCAGCAGGCACTGTTCTGGGCATATGAGTTACAATAGGGAAATAAACATAAAAAACCCCAACCCTAGAGAAACTCAGATGACAGACAGATTTAATTGTTAGGTCTCATAAATATAAATGGAATATAAATATACAAAAGATCTCATTCCATTCTTCAAATAATTAAAAGCATCTCTGGTAATTTTATATGAATAGTCGACTTTATTTTCCTCAAATTCATACCAGAAAGATAACACAAACACACACACACAAATATAATATCTACACAGTACAGAAAGAAAAACCATGAAAGTAAGACTCTCCTTATTTGCTTCTGGTGGAAGTGGGTAGGTTTTGTTTTGTTTTAAATGAGAGGTTTTTATGATTCTGGCTAAGACTCAAGTTCAAAAATATGTTGTATCCAGACCCCAAACATATAGTGAAAGTAAAAGATCTCCCTCACGTAAAGAAGTGAAGTGAAACCAAAGTAATAGATTGAACAGCAAAGATATCCATGCCTAGTGGAAACGTTCAGCAGCAGCAGGTCTCTAAAGAAGTTCCAGAACATGGGAAGAACGATAGGATGGATATCACCAGACAGAGAAAAGTCAACATGGTAACAAAGTAAATATGAGGTCACAGATAATAGGGGATTTTAAGCAGCAATATATCCTCAATTCTAATTAGGTTTGTACAATCTGCAGTCATTTGTTTATGCTCTGTATCTCGTGTTTTTCCTCCTTTTTACTAAGCTTATAATAAATAATAAGGGCTAAATAACCTCTAGAGAGTTGTGTCTCTAGAATATGACATTCTGCCTTTAGAAAATGGATTAAACATGTTTATACTTCTCTTTTTTTAAATCTTGCACCTTTTTACTAAATGTCATCTTGAGACATATACATTTTATCAAGACAAATTTCTTTTGTCATTTCTGTTTCCAGTTGGCTATTGCTAGTGCAGCTGACTAAGAAGATTTAAGATTTTTTTTCTGGAAAGTAAACTACACTACTTTTATTCTCCTTTATTTTTCCACTAAAAAGATGGCATTTTCTTTCTACCTCTTAACAGGCTACAAACATTATTTCTTTCTGTCTTCAAGAAAAAGGAAACTCTACATTTTTACTCATTAATGATTTAAGACCATTGTGTTCAAAATCTACTGAAGTCTTTGAGAAACAAAACAATAATACATTTTAGCAGAAGAAAAAAATAGAGACTAGGTATTTAGTGAGTGAGGCAGTGAAATAAATATGAGAGAGGAAATCTGAGTATAGGGGAGAAGAAAAAGAAGTGACCTACATTAAAAGCAGTATTTCCCAAATTGGGGGGCTTTGCTATTTATACAGAAGTTGCCCAAGAAAAGAGAGGATCAGCTGCCAGGTGAGTAAATCTAGGACTCTTTCTGAGAAAATGGTTCATGTGACCATAAACCGTGAGAGCCCTAGGAGACATCATTCACTAATGCACCAGACCTCACTTGACCTGAGAATTTCCCACCACCTGTTCCCAGAACCTCTGCCAGGTGACTTTCCATCAGTGTCCAAAGAAGACTGCTCTCCAACTCCATCTATCTTGCTTATTTCCTGTCCTTTGGAAATGAAACCTATCTATGCCCTGCTTAGATTCTGCTCTGTCTTCTTTTTATAATCAGATGTGGACTCTATCCTTTTAATACCCAAAAGTGTCAAAAACCTCAGGGGGAGGTAGGACCCTGTGGACAGTGGGATGGTCTGAGGAAGAACCAATCCTGGCTTTTGGAGGTAAGAAAAACAGCAAGTTACAGGATACCTCATTGTATTTGCACTTAAAAACAACAAAAAAACAGCAATGGTGGAGCCTCCAGCTCTTTTACCCACCTATTCTTAGTTATAAACATCATCTAGGACATTCAGGATTAATCAAATTACAGCTGCCTCCAGGAACACAGCCTGAAATACCCAGCAGCTTTCACTGTCAATTTAATTGTCAGGTGGAGGGCAACAGAAAGTATTTGCAGATCTAGCTATCTATGAACCAAAGACTTTTAAATCTTTGGCTTTTTTGGCTGAATGGAGGCAAGAGTAGGATTTGCTGCTGCCCTGGGGGAAGAGAAGGAGCTAGAAGGCTTATTTTTCATATTGGTGCAAAACCATGGAGAGGGATACCCAGCACTGTGCCTGACCTTTGCAGCTGTGTGTCTTAGGAAAAGACTGATTTCCCCTGATGATCATGACAATTAAAACAGGGGCAAAAAATTAGTCAACAGTGTATAAGTTTGATTTGTGATTGTGTTTTTTACATTTCAGTAACAGGAATGAGGGAAAAGGCACTTTCTTCTTTGGGACAGGGTTCACAGAAATATCTCATATGGTTGTGTAAATAAAGCTTGTGTAGTATTCAGGAAAAAGTTTATTTGGTTTTCTGAACTTGGCTGTCAAATCAGGTTCCACAGAATAACAATGTTAACATCAGCTCTAGCACTGCACATTCTCAGTTTTGAAGTTCAGTGAAACCTGATTTACAGGTGAATACAAGCCAGAACTAAGAAAATCTTGAAAGAGAGGAATAACAATTTGCCATAGTTGACTTTAAAAGTCATTGTAAGTCATCATAATAGAAACCAAAGTATAATATCAGTGAAGAGATAGGCAAATAGGTATTTAGAATAGAATCTAGAAATAGATCCAATTAAGACACAAATGAGGGAGGTAACATGACAGTTGAAGGAAGGGCTAGATTATACAGGTAAATTAAATGGGCCAGCAGATGTTTCATTTGCAAGGAAATAAATTATATCCCTACTTTGCACAGTATCCCAAAATAAAATCAATACAGATTAAGTATCTTAAGATAATAACAGTGATAATTAATAGTACAATTATAGCTAATAATTTTTGAGTTCACATTTTTCCTAGCAGTGTTACAAAGCATTGTTGCAATCTAGCCAGTTAATGTTCCAACCATCTTTATTTTACTGATAAGGGAACTAAAGTACAGAGAATTTAAATGATTGCTGATAACTATGGAGCTAGAATTTTGAAGTAGAGGAGATATTTTGCACTTGACAATTATTTTATTATAAATCCATAAAAATAACAAGAAAAATATGATATGAATATTTTAATATCTTTAGTAGGAATAGATATTTTTCTGAATATTAGGATCCAAGAAATGTTGAATTTATTTATTTCTCTAAATCAAAATTAATCTACTTGGAATGTCTATTCAGAGGGATAGGAAATTCAGTTACTGATTGGAGAGAAGACTTTTCCCAAAGTCTTAAAAGTGACAATTTCTGTATTAGTTTCTATTACAATGTAACAAGTTACTACAAATGTAGCAATTTAAAAGAACACAAATTTCTTATCTCAGTTTCAATGGGTGAAAAGTCCAGGCAGAGCTAAACCATGTCCTTTGTTCAGGGTCTCCCCAGGCTGAAATCATGATATTGGCTGGGCCATATTATCTGGAACGGGGGGTATACTCCAAGCTCATCCAGGCTGCTGGCAGAATTCAGTTGCTTGCAGCTGTAGAATCAAGGTCCCTATTTTCTTGCTGTCTGTTGACTGGGGTCACCTCAGCAACTAGAGGATCCCCTAAGATCCTAGCCATGTGGCCCTCTGACAACATCAGTATTGACCTGACTTCTGCAATGCCAGCAGGAGAATCTCTCATAGTCCAACAAGATTGTGTCTTAACTAATATAATGTTATCGCATAACATTTTCCCCCAGGATGGCCCACAACAAAATCTAAATGAGGTTGATTTCTGGGCACTGGGCAATTTCATCTTTTGGTACTATAACTCAAAACTCATATACAACTGGGGTGCCTGGGTGGCTCAGTCGTTAAGCGTCTGCCTTCAGCTCAGGTCATGATCCCAGAGTCCTGGCATCGAGCCCCACATCGGGCTCCGCACTCAGCGGGGAGTCTGCTTCTCCCTCTCCCTCTCCCCCTGCTTGTGTTCCCTCTCTCATTGTCTCTCTCTCTGTCAAATAAATAAATAAAATCTTTAAAAAAAAAACTCATATACAACATAGAAAGTAAGAAAATGTAAACATTTAGATACCAACTTGAGGCAGCAAAGGAATAATACCTCTTGTTCTCTCTAGTTTTTGATAGAAATACAAACAATCATACACAAGTAAACTCTAGATTATCTTTCCAGGTTATTAGGACATGTAACTAAAAACACTTAAATAAAGAGATCAAAAAATGACTAAAGTAAAAGTATTAATTTGGTAAAAGACACCGTGAATAGTACTGAAATATAAAAGATAGACCACTGGAAAAAGATATTACTAATGTACATGACAAATACAAAGAACAATTTTAAATTAATGTAAACAGCTCCTATAAATTAATAAGTAAAATAACTCAATTGAAAAATAGTAAGGGTTTTGAACAAATAACTTACAGAATAGAAAATATGAAAAGAGAATAAACATATTGTAAGATGTCTAGCATTACCAGAAGTCAGGAAAATGCAAATTAAACCAGTAATGAAATATCATTTGTCACTGTCACACTGAAAGGTATAGAAGAATAAATACCCTTACCCATTGTTGGTGGTACTGTAGATTATAGAAATTTTAGAAAGTAATCTGACAGTATTTATTAAAATTTGAAATATATGTACTTTTAGAACCAGCATTTTTCTTCTGTGAAATTTCTCTACAAATATGAAAGCATCAATAATTGAGAGATATAGGAATGACTGCAATTAATATAAAAATCCTAGTAACAATGTTGACACCTGAGTACAGATCTTCCTCAACAGCTCGGTTATGTCCTGATAAACTCATCATAAGTTGAAAAAAAATCGTAATTTGAAAATGCATTTAATACACCTAATTTGCTGAACATCATAACTTGGCCTAGCCTACGTTAAACATGCTGAGACCACTTACATTATCTTACAGTTGGGTAAAAATCATCTAATGCAATATGAATTTATAATAACAAACTTGATAAATAGTAATTTATCAAATACTGTGCTGAAGGTGAAAAATAGGTTGTATGGGTGCAGGTTGATACTAAGTATATTAGTTGTTTACCCTGGTGATCACATGGCTGAATGCACCTGTGCCTGCTGCCCCTGCTCAGCATCGTGAGAGACTACCTTATCACATATTGTGAGCCCAGGAAAAGATCAAAATTCAAAATTGGAAGTACAATTTCTACTAAGTACATACCACTTTCACACAATAACAAAGTCAAAAAAATCAAAAGTCATACCATTGTAGGACAGGAACCGTCTGTATAGAAAAATGGTTGCATATGCTCTGAATTCATTTTATAGAAAACTATAAACTAATAAAAGATGACAAATTAAATGTTTAATATATATCAGTATGGAAGGATGTCCATGGCATATTGTTCTGTGGAAACAATTAAGTTAAAATACTTTCAATATAATCTCATATTTCTGAAAATGAAACAAATCAAATGAAAGAAAAACTTTAATATGTATATATTTGAACAAAGGTACCATTTAGAGAGATATAGTAAATACTAAAAACATAATTTTTGTTCTATTTCTCTATATCCAATCAATATAAGTGCTTTTAATTTTTTGCAGGAATATATTACTACCATCTAAATGTCATTTATCAGTAGATGGATATGACCTTGATGGAGAAATGTTTTACACTGTATCTCTCCTCATCTTTAACATACTTGCTCTTGGAACTCTAATTCCCATAGCATTTTGCTTTTTTGTTCTGCACAAAACAGCTTTCTGACCACGATGCTATTGGCTCTAAGTCACTTAAGACTATTTCTACATTTCCAACTTTATAGGTTACTTTTGTTTGTTTATTGCTTTCTATTAAGTATTAACTATTTCATAGACTATTGGTTTTCGAAAAAGATATACTAAAATATATTGGAAAAGAGAGATGAGACCACTCTATGTGGAATAATTATTGTTTGCCACAAAATTTGCTAATTGCTTTCAATGTCCACAAACTTGAAATGTATTCATAAAAATTCTTATTTGTAGAGTGGCAAGCAGACACATACAAGAGGAAGACTAATACAAATAGGGACAAAAACCAGAGTAGATGAATTTAATTCAAAATAGAGTTAAGAGGGAGATCCAGAAGCAACATGAAGGGCCCGAAATCTCTGTTTATTCTTCCACATGTCAAATTGTTCATTTTCCCTTTAGCAGACTGTTTCTATTCTGTTTTCTTAAGTAGGCCTGGAGTAAGATGTGCTTGTGATGCCATTATGATTCTGAAAGCAGTGTATAGGATTGTGCCTTACAGAAACAAGTAAACAATGTTACATAGTTCAATCTTTTTCACAGTCAGCTAAAAAACATCTAGCTTATTTTTCCTTGACACATTTTATTCCCATTCATAAGATTCTTATTGGTGTTCTTTAGCTTTCAACACCATATTATCATGAATGTAAATTTGACAGATCATTTTCTTCATTTGTTCTTTCATAATGTCTTAGTTTATTTGGACAGCCATAACAAAATACCATAGCCTGGTTGGCTTACATAAGAGAAATGTATTTTATCACAGTTCTGGAGCCTGGCAGTCTAAGGACAAGGTTCAGTAGGTTTGGTTTCTGGTGAGGCTTCTCTTCTAGCTTTAGACAGTCACCTTCTTGCTGTTTCCTCACATGGCCTTTCCTCAGATCTCTTCCTCTTTTTTTTTTTTTTGTTTATTTTAAGATTTTATTTATTTATTTGAGAGAGAGAGAGAAGAGAGCTAGAGAGAGTGCACAAGTGGGGAGTAGGAGGGGCAGAGGGAGAGGGAGAAGCAGACCCCCTGCTGAGCAGGGAGTCCAGGATCCTGGGATCATGACCTGACCGGAAGGCAGATGCTTAACCAACTGAGATACCCAGGCGCCCCTCTCTTCCTCTTCTTATAAGCCACCAATCCTATCGGATTAGGACCCCACCCTTTTGACTTCATTTAATCTTAATCACTTCCTAAAAGCCTGATCTCCAAATATTAGAGATTAGGACTTCAACATATGAATTTGGGGACACAATTCAGTCCATAGAACATACCAATGTTTATTATTTAATTTAGTTATTTCAAAGCAATTTCTAAATATCTATTAGAAACAGGGAGAATGGAGGATACGGTGGTATACACAATTATACTATACACAGGATATATTAATGTATATAATTATACTATAATGCAGGCACTATATATGAGTCTATTAACTCATGAGTTTATTCTTTTAGTAAACATTTGAGAAGCTTATTCTAGCCACTATGAAACATAAAAGCCCAGAATATTAAGTAAATAATTTTAATTCCTGAAATTTGGGGAAAATTTAAGATATTTCTGTTGTCATATCAAATAACTAGTCACTAATATTTTTGATCATCTGTTCTATACCCAACATTCTCAGATCTGTTTTGGAAAATAAAAATGGTAGCATATAATGTAGACCTTGCCATTAAGGGGACAATGTTTTCATAAATCTCTAATATTACCGGGAATAATTACTATCTCAGTTATCTGTAGGCCACCACAATGCTGTATAATAAATGATCACAAGATTTCCATGGCAATAGACAATTATTTTTACTCATGAATCTACATGTTAGCAGCTGGGCAGCTCTCCTGACTAAGTTGGGTTCACTAGAGGCCATCCTTGCATCTCTGGTCAGCTGTCTAATTATTCAGTTCTACTCATCTTGGGTGGAGTTGCATGTCTAGGCTGTCAGCTAGAAAAACTGAACTGACTTGATTCTGCTTGATACATTTCCTTGGGAAAGAGAGCCAGGCTTGGTCTTGGGATGAAAGTAGAAGAGCAAGAGAAAGAGTAGAATCATGCAAGACTTCTTAATGGTGAGTCTCAGCACTGGAACGGCATCATTACCTAATAGTCTATTATGTAAAACAAGTTACAAGGCCAGTCTAGAGCCCAGGGGTAAAAAAAAAAAAAAAAAAAAACATCGATTGAAATAAAGAACTAAAAAATCACATTGCCGAGTGTGTAAATATTAGGGTGGGTTGGTAAGTGGCTGAAGAATTGGGGCCATTTTTGCAGTCAGTCTACCAAACTGGCACGCATAAAAATTGGGGGGGGGAGTAAACTTTAATTGTTAATCACTTTAATAGATAAGAGAAACTGCCAAATGAATCCAGAAAGGTAACCAAGTTAGTGGGTCACAGATCCTAAAATAAGCTAAGTCAAGAGACCTGTTTAGAATTTGAAGTGTCCTATTGTCAGGAATGGATGGAAGCAGTTTCAGATTAGATGTCCCTCCCCCATGCACATGCACACAGTTCCATGTCTCTTAATTATCATCATAGAGTCCCTAACCATTGGTTATTCTACTCAAGTATACTATGACAAATGTAATATTTATAGTCAGATGTAACATTTATGTTTTTCTTTCTCTTCTCAACTGAAACCACAGTTCCATTTCCCATTGTCCCCACCCCAGTCAAATCTACCATCATCTCTTGCCTGTACTTGCCTCCTGACTTTGAGTACAATTCACTACACTGGAGCCAGGGCAAACTTAAACACACACATGCACATACAATTAATGTGTTGTCTACTGCACTTTAATATATACTATCATGGACTACATTTTCTCTGATTGGTCAACACATTCCTCTGATAAGGAATTATCAACTTTGCTACAATTGTTAAGTTCAGAAAAATAAGCTCATTTAAATCTATGTCATCGCCAAAATCTATGACTTTTCTTCAAAAAGCTATTCATTGTGCAACTGTAGTTTAACTTTAAAAAGAAATTTTAAATGTATGGTGATTAACATAACATAATAAAATAAAATAAAATAAAAAGAAATTTTGGTATAAATCAGTAAAAGCTCTGGATTGAACTTTCTCCAGACTATGCTATGCTCTCTTTTTTAAAGTTGTCTATCAGGGCTCCCTTCTTTGATGTAGGTTATTTGTGTATTATTCTCTATTGAGGAATTTACTGTTTTTATTATCTAATATCATCTTTTTGTCTTATTTGACAAATTTACATCTTAATTAGTATGCCCATAGAGAAAATCCCTTAAGGGCCCCTTCTTTAATTTTCATGTATAGTGTTTTAATATTTGGCACAGAATCCATATCTATAGAAGATTATTTCCTCTCATTAGCAAATTATCTTTTTTCCTCTTTGCTTCCTATGGTTTTATAAAATATAGAAGGTTGCTTTCATATATACTTATAAGCTATTTACATTTATGTAATTTGAAATTTCACTTCCAACTTGAAACCTAGGACCTAGAATTTAATCTCTAGTCTATGGCTTGCTGTTATCCCTTTAGTGAACATTAAACATGGTGACAGAGGAGGCAGAAGTGGGGTGCAGTCAGTTCCACATAAAATTGCGTGTTGAGTGTTTGGCTGGAGAGGGGTAATCTCTATGGAAGTTCTTCCTTAGCATTTTAAAGCACTGTGTTTTATCCGGCTTGAGAAAGGAAGAATCTAAATTTGTTTTTTTAAGGTTTTATGTGTTCAGTATGTCTAGAGTTAAATTATTTTTATAATGAAGTCAAGCTTTTATTAGTAAAAACATAATAACTTCCTACGGATTATTTTAAATGCATTTTATGATGTGATTTTGTGATTAATTATCAGGGACTCTGTGAATTAACTGCCTGTGATTTTGAGACATACATTCAAACACACATTGATTCTAAACAATCATATATACACATGATAAACCCCTTGTTACAGTCAGTCTTATTTACATTAGCTAAGTGAATGAAAGGAAAGGAATTTGAATATTGAAATACTAAAAAGTGAACCCCCACAAATAATAACCTGTATTGACATGTAAAGAATAGCTCTTTAAAGTGGCAATTTTTTTGTAGTTCTCTTGTACACTTCTGCCAAAACTCAGTATTTAAAAACAGAAAGAAAAGATTTAAATAGTTACCCAACCCTAAAAAAAGTCTTCAAATAGTTTCATAGGGCTTTTATCAGTTAAAATGAAAAAAATATATACAACCATTTCTTTTTTTTATTTTTATTTATTATTATTTTTTTGATGTAGTGTTCCATGGTTCATTGTTTGTGTATAACACCTAGTGCTCCATGCAATACGTGCCCTCCTTAATACCCATCACTGGGCTAACCCATCCCCCCACTCTCCTCCCCTCTGAAACCCTCAGTTTGTTTCTCAGAGTCCATAGTCTCTCATGGTTCGTCTCCCCTTCCGATTTCCGCCCCCCTTCATTTTTCCCTTCATACTATCTTCTCTTTTTATTTTTTTTTACCATATAATGTATTATTTGTTTCAGAGGTATTGGTCCGTGATTCATCAGTCTTACGCAATTCACAGCACTCACCATAGCACATACCCTACCCAATGTCTAACACCCAGCCACCTCATC
Source organism: Callorhinus ursinus (assembly GCF_003265705.2). Taxonomy (NCBI): domain Eukaryota; kingdom Metazoa; phylum Chordata; class Mammalia; order Carnivora; family Otariidae; genus Callorhinus; species Callorhinus ursinus. The sequence continues at coordinate 33,863,814 of NW_027397069.1, forward strand.
CCTCCCACCCCCCACCACCCCAGCAACCCTCAGTTTGTTTCCTGAGATTAAGAATTCCTCATTATCAGTGAGATCATATGATACTTGTCTTTCTCTGACTGACTTATTTCGTTTAGCATAATATGCTTTAGTTCTATCCACATTGTTACAAATGGCAAGATTTCGGGTTTTTTGATGGCTGCATAATATTCCAGTGTGTGTGTGTGTGTGTGTGTGTGTGTGTGTGTGTGTGTGTGTGTCTGTGTCTGTGTCTGTGTCTGTGTGTGTGTACCACATCTTCTTTATTCATTCATCTGTTGATGGATATCTTGGCTCTTTCCATAGTTGCTACCCTATGACCCAGCAATTGCACTACTGAGTATTTACCCCAAAGGTACAAATGTAGTGATCCAAAGGGGTATGTGCACCCCAATGTTTATAGCAGCAATGTCCACAATAGCCAAACTATACAACCATTTCTTTTTTTTTTCCTTAAAGATTTTATTTATTTATTTGACTCAGAGAGAGACAGTGAGAGAGGGAACACAAGCAGGGGGAGTGGGAGAGGGAGAAGCAGGCTTCCTGCCGAGCATGGAGCCCGATGCGGGGCTCAATCCCAGGTCCCTGAGATCATGACCTGAGTCGAAGGCAGTTGCTTAACCAACTGAGCCACCCAGGTGCCCCTATACAACCATTTCTATCTATAACAAAGATAAACCATGTCTTAAATATATATAGTCATTATTAAGATTTGTGTTCAAAGGAAAGCTAAACCTTCAAATGATAATCTATTGCATCATTTGCCCTCTCTATATAAAACTAAGCAAGAAATCAAAATAAGATAAAATAAATAAAATCTAAAAGAGTTTTCCCCATATTCCACAAAAGGAAATTACCTTATTAGAGATTTGTACACATTTCTCTATGTAATCAGCCTGAGGAACTGCTAATAATAAAGAGGATAATGGAAATGGCAGTAAGACAATGAAAATAATACTAGAATCTTGTGAACTTTTTTTGTCCCACTCAGTAAAGTATGATACTATGTCCTGTGATCTTTATAATGTCTTTAAGTTATTGTAAGCTTGCTACTCTTCTAGTTTGGCTTTACCCATAGCATGAGTGACATATATATATATATATATATATATATATATATATATATATATATATTATAATTATAATATTTAAGGTCAATGTATATACTTTGGCTCTCTTTCTCCAAAAATCTGTTACAGGGTTCTTTACATGTCCTTAAATTCTTCACTAATTCTATACAAGTTAAGAATTGGTTATTTTATTATAATTTTTACAATTATTACTTCAGAAAACACTGAGTAATTACGATCCACAATACCTTTGTGCTAGGAACTGGTGGCTTTATAAAAATGAGAGCGTCTATGTTCAAAGAGCTTACAATCTATAAGGGTGATATGATCACACTATTTTTAAGATAAGGATAGTAATAGATCAAGACATGGAATATAAATGTGGATATGGATGTTATAGATGTAGATGTGGATACATAAATGGAAACCTGAGTAAGTATCTCAGGTAGTTGCAAAAACCATTACCATTGAGATTCCAAAGAGAGAAATTTGTATTTGCTTCACAAAATAAGTGGCCTTAGAGTTAAATGAAGAGTTTAGACAAATTTATAAAATATTTTCACACTTCCTCAATTTATTATAGTTTCCTAAGCAATACCTAATATTTTAACTGCAGAAATCTCTTTCTTCCTTTGACTGCTAAGAAGACTGGCTAGAAACAAATATCATTAGTAAATGATAGTGATGATATTAATGACAGTGGTAATGATAACATTAATAAAGGTTAGAATTTACTGAGCCCTTACTCTGTACTAGAGACAGATTATTTTTAACCTGCATAATCTCAATTCACACAACAAAGTTATGAGGCTAGTTTTATGAGTAATAGCATCAATTTTTTTTCAAATGGAGCTTTAGAGATTTTAAACCTTGTCAAGGTTTAAATGGTTATTTACAAGATCAGGTTATAAATCATGATCTATCAAAATTTAGAACTCGAGACTTTAATAGCAATTTTCTTTGCATTATAGGAATACTAGTAAGTCCTCAAATAATATAGCTTAATTTCAAAAAAAAATGGGCAAATTTAGCCTGAAGGCATGTACATTTTTTTCTTTTAGTTTGTCATTACTTACTATTAAACTACTAAGCCTAAGTATTGTCTGATTACCGTAAGTCATCTGGTTGGAGTAAGGACACTTACACACTCATTTGTGGCCATCATCATGAATCTGCTACACATTCACCACAGGTAACAAAATCAACATGCTATTACAGGTTGTTTACTTAATCTTGAGGCACCTGGCTGGCTCAAGTTGGTAAAGCATGTAACTCTTGATCTCAGGGTCATGAGCTCAAGCTCCACGTTGGGCAAGGAGCTTACTTAAAAAAGAAAGAAAAGAAAGAAAGAAAAGAAAGAAAAAAAAGAAAGAAAGAAAGAAAGAAAGAAAGAAAGAAAGAAAGAAAGAAAGAAAGAAAGAAAGAAAGAAAGAAAAGAAAGAAAGAAAGAAAGAAAGAGAGAGAAAGCAAAAAAGAGAAAGCAAGCAAGCAAGCAAGAAAGAAAGAAAAACGCCTTACTCTTTAAAATAAGCTTTCATTTAAGCAAAGACATATTTTTGTTTGTTTGTTTTGTCAAATTGTAGCCTTGCTCTTGTTCTTCAATTACTATCTTCACAAACCTCTTATTATAACTTTAGTATATTTGTACCATTGGAAACACATTGTACGTTGCAAAAAGGCCAATTTACTAAGACCCTTGGTGTCAGAAGATATCTTACAGGATTTTAAAAAAGTTATCCTTATAAAAATTAGTTATTTTTTATATAGTTCCCAAATTATTACAACAAAATTGTTCTAATTTCATTACATTCAACTTAAGAATAATGATATTAGAAGATGGCCATAATTCAGTCTCATGTAATAAATGTCTTTGATAACTTAATATTCAGACATATTTTAATGGATGCTAAGTGATATTTTGATCTTTTTCTTCCTTAAGTGTGAGCTCTAGCAGTCTCAAACCAGGTTAAGCTTTCCTAAAATGGCTCTGTTACAAATAATCAGTCTAAAGTGGGCTTGGAATTGCTCTTTCAACATGAAAGTATTACCTCTTGAGCATTTTCTGCTTTGTTTTGGAAATTTTCCTTTCCTGTCTCCTAAATGCTTTGTTTGAGCCAGGATCTGAGGCATATATGCAATTGAATTTTAATGGGTTGGGAGAATACCATTTCTAACACTATCCTTTAACATAATAACATAACTCAATGAGTATTGCTTGTAGTCAGAAGTCCTGGCGACAGATAGCAAGTATTAATGTAGTGACAATTACTGCCTCAAATCTCTCCTACCTGTTTGAAGAGGCTTTGTTATTTTTCCTACTTCAAATATAGCTCTTAAAATTACAGAAAACCACTACTTATTATAGCTCTAAACACAAAGAGATAGAAACTTTTATATCTACTAAGGTTTTCTTGCTGCCTTCAAGGATTTATTAAAAATATTCTAGGTGGCGCCTGGGTCGCTCAGTCGTTAAGTGTCTGCCTTTGGCTCAGGTCATGATCCCAGGGTCCTGGAATTGAGCCCCGCATTGGGCTTCCTGCTCCGCAGGAACCCTGCTTCTCCCTTTCCCACTCCCCCTGCTTGTGTTCTCTCTCTCGCTGTGTCTCTCTGTGTCAAATAAATAAACAAAATTTAAAAAATAATAAAAAATAAGAAAAATATTCTAGAATTTTCTAGGCTCACAGAAAAGATTTCAATCCTGGCTGATCACTATAATAAACTACAGAAATCTTAAGCAATACATGGTCCTAAACCTTAGTAGCTCTCAGGTAAAGACCAAAATTATACTTTCCACAATGTTTCATAGAGGAGATGGGTCACCTGGGTGGCTCAGTCAGGTAAGTGTCTGACTCTTGATTTAGGCTCAGTTCATTATGTCAGGGTCCTGAGATCGAGCTTCATGTCAGGCTCCGTGCTCAGTGGGGAGTCTGCTTGAGATTCTCTCTCTTCCTTTCTCTCTGCTCCCAACCCCCACTCTTGCTCTTTCTCTCTCTCTCCTATAAATAAATAATTTTTCAAATGTTTCATAGAAGAGAATTCTATTTATGATGATGACAGAATAGCCTATAACAGACTTACCCCTCCTGCACATAAAAATTAATATCTCTGGACAATTTTTATTATTTTTAATAGCAAAACTTTATGAACACTCTGGGGAATGACCATAAGCAGAAGGAAACTGGCAGTCTAAACTTGAAAAGGGGTAACAAATTTGGTGCAATTTGCAATTATGTTATTTTTTGCCTGAGGGCACTCTCTAGTGGGCCTGCCTATGAGAGTTGAAAAGCAATCAGAAAACTGTAATCTACTGTCTTGAGGAGCCAGATGATGATGTTTGTAGGTGTCAAAAATGGCTAGAAAATGAGAGGGAAGATTCTGAAAAGAAAATGCTACTGAGGAGGAGATGAAAAATTTGCATGTGAACTCTGCCCACATTCTTATATGAGTTACATATATGCTTTGAGGAGGTTCCAGTGTACTCAGCAGAAAGCAGTGGCTGGAAGACTAAAACAACAGAGCAGAGAATTTAGCTTCTGACCACCATAGGAGGAACAGAGTTTAGAATTTTAGTTCAGCCAATTTATCTGCATGACATTCTTCACAGGAAGATAACAGAATACAGATCCGTACTGCATTATCTATAATGTCCAAGATACAACCTCCCTAGAAAAAGAACCCTGTGGGTCTAAGTGAATTTATTGATAATTATACTAGATGTTAAAAAAAACCTAAAATCAATCGTACACAAACTCTTTTCAAAAATAAAGAATGAAGAAATATTTGCTGGTTGCTTTATGAAGCCAGCACAATCTAAAAATGAAAACAAGGCAAAGATAACAGAGAAAAAGAAATTTTTATACTTCTATTCCTGATAAACATAGATGAAAATATTAATAACAAAAACTCTCATTGTAAGAGAGTCAGAGAATTGCAGAAGATCTGGGCTAATCTCTTTACAAACATACCAAGGACAAACCTTCTGGCAGACACACTATATTATTTCCTCTTGGAGAAGTTCTTGCCTATGGATTTATTTTTACAAGATGTACCTGGTGTAGGATTGCTTCTGGTATATGCTGTGGGAAAAAATCAGATATCCGTATGAGTTGACTATTCTAAAATAAAATAATCTAATTTTTTTCCTAGATACTTCAAATTATCATCCAGGTTTAGAAACTACCGTATTCTTATGAGATTAATCTTACATGTCATGTCCAGTTGACCCAGAAGGGCAGCAGAAGATTTCAGTTACTCTTAGGCAGTGACAACAGAGACTAACCATCAAATTAGAAAACAGTCAAAGTCTTCTCTTATACCAGCTGCTAATATTCTCTATACTTTCTAGGCAGAAAGTCCCCATTAACAAGAAATTTCTTTTCCCCTTAGCTGCCTCCCAACTGATAATTCAGCCATTTTTCACTTACTGATGAATGTATAAAATGCCTGATATTTTTATTATTTTATAATGTTTAAGTTGTCTCTAACAAAATTGAACACAAATCCTTATAAAATATAAAATTAGGTTAGTGTTTGAATATTTAGTCATGACTCTGTTAATTATGTCATAAAATGCCTACAATTTTACTCAGTGCTTTCATGACAAGTCATTTTATTGAAAACAAAGGAACACTGAAAATATTTTTATTCTCTTACTTGAAGAAAAATTAAATTGCAGTACCAGGAGTTATCATCACAATGAAGTTAACATTTTTAAGCTCTCATTATTTGCCAGTCATTATGGCCAGGGCTTATATACATAGTCTCAGTTATTCTGCAAAACCACAGTAAAACTATGCATTTTATTATCTCTTTCCTCAGCAAGGCAGAAATGATGCAGTCTTCAGGTGATTCTAACATACCCTGATATCTGTTTGTGAACCATTAGTTTAGACACAATGTTTCAAATTTGCATGTGATTAATGCTTCTCAGATGAAAATAGAGATCCATCTTATTTTGAAAATACCACATGTGACTTACATAGACATCAGAAATGTAGAATCATGCATGTAAACTGTATTTCAGAGAAGTAAATCCAAAAGTATTTAACAGTTCTACTTCCATCTGATAGACCCCATTACTTTGGGTCACATATTTGCAGCCATTTTCATTAATTACATTATAGTGAGTTATACTTTGCTATTGAGGGGTCACATGATACTGAATGTTTGTGAAAGCAAAATCAGTCCACTTAGAAAGTCATTGAGATAAATAGTGTTAATTACCTTGGACAAATTGATCCTGTAGCACATTGGTCACTTAACATTTGCAACTCAATCAAAACAAAAGCAGAATTAATAGTCTGCTTAAGTAAGTGCCAGCGTGGCTCAGATGCCACATGGAATAAATGCTCTGAGAAGAATTCTTCTATTGAACAAGAATTTTAGAAGTAATCCACCAAAGTACCAAGCCATGACCATTTCAGCAAGGATGAAATAGATGGAAGGAGTCAGGAAACAAAATCCTATTTGATATATGAGTTGCTGTTCATAAACCACTTCTGAAATCTAAAGGTACTAATTGAGGATTGATGGCTCTGATTCAACTAGCATCCCCTAATAATAAAATTTCTCAATATCTAGAATCTAGTCACATGGAAAGGCAAAAAAAGAAAAATGGCTCTCCGTTCACTAGCTCTATAAAGTGATGTTAATCTTTCATTTCCTTGGGAAGCTTTCAAAATTATCTGTTAAAGTCACATATCAAGGTAAAATAAAGATTCATAGATATATAAAGGACTTTTGTAAACTGAGTCAATATTATTCAAGCACATGGGTTGGTGAAGTAACATCAATGGAGAAATCTAGCCTACTGCCTGTTTTTATACATAAAGTTTTATTGGAACACAGCCACACTCATTCCTTATGTATTGTCTATGGATGCTTTCATGCTGTCCAGCCAAAGCTGGGTAGTTGCAGCAGAGACCATGTGGACTGCAAAGACACAATTTTTTGTTATGTGGTACCTTACAAAAAAGTTTGCTGACTCTTGTATCTATCAGAGTGACATGTCAATATTTAAAAACTGCATAACGTCAGAGAGACTTCTGTACACTTCTTATTTTATTATGTACTGATCTCCATTCTAAAAGACCTCTTGATCCACACATTACTTATTTTTTCTCATGGTGAAAGAATGAGTTACCTGGTTGGTAAGTGATGCTCATTGGCTTATGTTGCTACACTGGATGGAGCTAATCCACTAAAAGGCTCTAAATCTTAGGTTTTCAGTCTTTCTCTTTTCTTTCATTTTTTGTTGTTGTTGTTCTAAGTACCAGACTTGTAACTCCATTATCCTAAATAAGTGCATTTGCTCCGCAGATCCTCATTTTCCTGAGGGACTGTGCCGTAAACTTGACTGGGGAATTGGGAAGTATCTGCAAGCCTACTTGTTTCTCATTCCCAAGTTCTTGATCAACTTTATCAGTGATAAAGGTAATATGCTGGACTTCCATGTTATCATTTATTGATTTCAGAACTGCGATTAGGCAGATGAATGTGATTTATTTGGCATTTATGATTCTAAGAGCTCCAATGTATTGGTGTCATTTTCAAATTGTTTACATCCTTCTGGAGAGAAAGACAAGTTAACACATAGAATCCATATCTCAGAAATATATAATACCAAAAATATATACTATGGAAACCAAAAAGAACATGGGAGGAGATCCCTTTGAACTCAACATGCATTCCTAAATAAATGAGACTAAAATATTATCAGGCATGTGGAAGATTTGAATAATCCAAGTAATAAGCTTTACTCAGTTGATGTCATTTATAATTTAGCCATACTTTACAGAACATAAGCCATCAATTTAATGACTCCACCATTATATAAAAGAAACAGCACTATATTATAATCTGCGCCATGGTGGTAAAATAAGTACTTAGTAGAACACTAGCAGTGATAATTTCTGTTCATTAAATATTTTTTTTTTAAATTTAAGGAAACTATCTGGACTTCATAGCCATTAAAATGTATAAAGTATATCCAGAAGTTAAGAAATATATTTTTTCCAGTAATGAAGAACGCAAATTCTTAACAAATCCCCATGGAATATATAAAGTTTTTCTGTTTATTAGACCAATAAGAAAATCTCAATAAATTCCACACATAAAAATTACATTAGACCTCTCTCTCTCACAACAAAGCATTGTAACTAAAAGTCAACATGAAAAGATAATCTTTCCACCCTCCCCCTAACTCAATCTCCTTGAAAATATCCTAAAACCTTTGGGAAAAGAAATAACAGAGTTGAAATTGCAAGCTTTCAAGAAAAAATGAAGAGAACTACAAAACTCTAACGAAACACCAAAACACACTCCAAGAAAAATTTCTAGCTAGAATCAAATGAGTTCATTAAAAGGTAGAAGTAATTTAAAGTGTGAAATAATTGAACAAAACAAAACAAAACAAAACCTTAAAGAAAATAAAACAAAGGATATAATAATAAAACATGAAATTAATAAAATAGAAATTTTTTAAAGCCTTCAAACTTTTAAATTCTTCTTATTAAATGAAAAGCTGATTCTCTCAGGGCGCCTGGGTGGCTCAGTCAGTTAAGCAGCTGCCTTTGGGGATTGGATCATGATCCTAGGGTCCTGGGATCGAGTCCTGCATTGGGCTCCCTGCTCAGCAGGGAGCCTGCTTCTCCCTCTCCCACTGCCTGCTGCTCTGCCTACTTCTGCTCTCTCTCTCTCTCAGTCTCTCTGTAAAAAAAAAAAAAAAAAAAAAAAGCTGATTCTTTTCAAATGTCAGACTAGGCCAAATTTGAAAAACCATTCAAGAAAAAAATTAGAAAGGATAAATTAAGTTGCTTTAGCATCTAGAAAGTGGAAAAAATTCAGATATAAAACATTTTCTTATAACATCAATATATACAGAGATCAAGAAGGAAACTGGTTGGATTTATATATTTAATGTATATAATGATTTTTGTCTCTGTTTTGGAAACCCCCAGACTGACAGGGTCATTGTGCTCTTGGCACTGCTGACAATTAGGGGCAGGCTCCGTACTTTTTCTTCTAATTTGGGATGATGGACACAAGGGCAAAATTCCAATACAGAGCAATCAGATTTGTTTTCCTGGAAAATTGATTCTTAAGCTGATAGTTACAAAGAAGGTGTTTAGCACTGACTTGCTTTCAGAGAAGCCTGCAGAAAATCTCCAGGAGCTCCTGCCACTAAGGTCTTGGGGCTCTCTCTAAAAGTATGCTTGTTCACTTCTTTTAAGTTATCAGCCATTCCAATAACCTTCCAAAAAATCCTTTTTTTTCCTTTTTTACTTCAAGTGAGCCAAGGCAAGTTGTTGCTAGCAAACGAAAGAACCTGCTGCCAGAGATCTGTGAGATGAGAAATATTAGATTTCAGGGTCGGGTTTTTGCTTCTGATCTTTCTAAACAACTCAAAATAATAGAATAACTATTTCAACTCTCAGAAGTTTACCTCAAGTAAAGAATAAAATGTAAGGCTTTCATGTGCTTCTCCCGAAGGAATTACTTACTGCTTATAGTCATGGGGCTGAGATTGGCAAAAAACCATTTCGGAAAATAAAATTTCCACAAAATACACCCTCAGCTAAATTCACAAACATTTTTACTTCTCTCTGATGAATGTTAGAACATTATTCTGGAAAGGATGGAAAAATTGAATGACTATATCAGAGGATGTATAAGTTCAGTAACTTTCTCAACCCCTTTTCTATACTAATGTATTCTGAAATTACCATTGCAGCTCTTTCTCTACTGGAAAACATAAACAATTTGCTCCATTCTTCAGTTCTTTTCTCACTGCACTTTAATCGGAAGTTAATTCAATATGGCACTCAGGATGAAGTGAAATATCCAGAAGGAAGTAAAAGGTCACATTCAAAAAGGATTTATAAGACTTTCTTAATTTACATGTTTAAAAAAAAGGGGGGGAAATTTTACAAGTGCAATTTTCAAGGTCCTTAATCAAAGAAGGTGCAATTTTTAAAATTATTTCATTGCTATAGTTATACATGCTTACTCCTGTGTATATTTTCATGCACACACACATACTCATGCATTAATAGATTCTGCCTTTAATATGATAATTTGGAAATCTAGCTATAGTTTTTTCCATTGGCTGAGTTGGGTAATACAAATCTTGATTTTTTTTTAATGATATCTATTTATTATCTCATGGTTCTGAAGATTAGAAGTCTGGTGGTTTTGGCTTCTCTGCTCATACAGTTAAAATCAAAAAGCTGACAGGCCTGGAATGATGTTTGGAGGCTCTAAGGGAGAATCCATTTCCAGGCATCTTCAGACCACCGGCATTTCTTTTCACTTGCCCCCCTTCATCTTCAAACCAGCCATGGGGCATTGAGTTTTTCCCACATTTTGAATCTCTCTTTTGTTTCTCACTCTGCCTCATCTCTTCTCCCTCTAATTGGATAAAATTCTTTGCTTTCAGGGCTCAGCTGGTTAGATTGGACCCATCGGATAGACCAGGCTACTCTCCCTATTTTAAGTCTTTATCCCTAGTTATAAGGTTATAAGTTACAGGTTCCAGAAATTAGGGTGTGTACACCTTTTTGGGTCACTCTGTTTACTATAGTATTTTATGCAAAGGTTGAGAAAGGCAGTGATAAAGATTACTAGCCTACCATTCTCAGGTTTGCATGCAATATTGGATGTTTATATTGTAACTGTTGTATTTGGTATCATATAATGCTACTAAAGTTGAGCCACCATTTAAAAGCATTCATTATGTTAGAAGAATGAAATAGCTTAGAATGTACATTTTTAAAAAATATAAAAGAATCAGCAAGACTTCAAGTTGTTTCAAACAACACAAACTAGCAAAACAAAATATATACAGGAGTCAGCAAAGAACAAACATTTTTTAAATAAATTTGTCATTCTTATGGATATAAGAACAATTTACTTTGAACTGCTTTTTAAAATTAGTTGAGGAAAACCAGGAAAAACAAAAATTTTAAGATCATGATACATTGAAGTTTGAACTAAAATATTTAAATAATTTTTAAAAGAATGAAATTAGTATTTCAATAATAATAGAATCATCATCACAGGACCAAAACAATCTGATCTTGAAAAATACTAAGTACACTCCTAGTTAGCCCTTTGAGAAAGTTTTAAGAGAGATGAAGTAGGAATATTAGAAAATATTGGGGTGCCTGGGTGGCTCAGTCAGCTGAGCGTCTGACTTTTGATCCGGGCTCAGGTCTCAATCTCAAAGTCATGAGTTCAAGCCCTGCATTGAGCTCCATGCTGGGAGTGAAGCCTACTTAAAAAAAAAAAAGAAAGAAGAAATAAATATTAGAAAATATTATTATTTAAATTGTTTTATATATATATAGCATATATGTGTGTGTACTCACACACACACACACACACACACACACACACACACACACACTGGAATATTATCCAGCCATAAAAAATGAAATCTTGCCATTTGTGACAACATGGATGGACCTTGAAGGCATTGTGCTAAATGAAATAAGTCAATCAAAGACAGACAAATACCATATGATCTCTCTTATATGTGGAAACAAACAAACAAACAAAAAACCAAGGTCATAGGTATAGAGCACAGACGATTGATGGTTGCCAGAGGTGTAGAGTATGAGAAAGTCACTAGGGCTCAGTGAGACATGCCCTGACTAGAACCATTATCACTAAAACCTTCTGGGAAAAGAGGAGCAAAATTGACCCCAATATCAGCCCATCAGGCGAGTGAAGAGAAGTAACCAAATAGAGAAAAATACATTACCTTCTTAAAAACCTAGCTATGAAATGAACACATCAGTCCTGAACACAGTTCAAGATGTAAGAAATAAGGGGGAAAATGGTCTATGGAGAACAAAAATAGATGCTATAGAATCCATGTACTTTATTAATTAAAAAAGAAAATCCCTTTGGCCTTTAATTAATAAGTAATGTGAATCTTATCCAAAGTCTAACATATGTTCTGTGGCCTTAGAAGATTATATATAATATATATATAATATAATATAGAGGGATGGCTTGCAAGTCTGTAGAGATAGGGATATTTTTTTTCTTTTGTCCTATGTAGTCATTTCACCTGGCCCAATAAAGGGGACCAAGTGTCCCCTTTACATTGCTCACATTTCTCACAGAGAAGTAAGCTAAGAAGACATAGAAATAAAGATTTTGAGAAAATGATCTTAACTCCAAGCTAACTATAATTACTAGAAACCTAAAATATTATTATAGGTGCAAATTAGAGTAAGTATTTGTAGGAGTAAGAACTTTTTGCCCTTGTCCCTAATCTCTGATCATCTTTCCAGTTCCTGAAAATATAACAAAAATGGATATTCCAACACTGGTTCCTTAGTCTATAAATAATATTATGGTGTGAAGAAACACCTGGAAGTCAATGGAGTAGCCCATTCGAGCCCCATCATCATTATTGTCATTATTGTCATCATCGTCATCATCATTCTTGGGGAAATGTAAATGTTTAATCATCAAAGACTTGAAAGTCGCAGGTATACTAATAGTCTCTTTCAGTCCAATTCAGTTTTTCAGATTAGTTAGTAAAGAAAAGTTGTATATTCCTACAGAATAATGTAAGACTCAAATAGGACTGCTGTTAACAAATATAACTAAATATGGTGTGATAGATAAAATAATTCCTCTCCTCCTCTAAGCTGTTCATGCCTAATCCCCAGAATATTACATTACATGGCAAATGGAATTTTACAGATGTAATTAAGTTGAATGACCTTGATATGGGGAGGTTATGCTGGATTATCCAGGTGTGCCCAATCTAACCACATGAATCCTTAAAAGTGGAGAATTTTCCCAGCTTTGGTTGGAAAAGAGCTGTGAAGATGGAAACAGGGTGAGAGAGACACTCTGTTGCTGGCTTTATAAATGTGGAAGAAAACCATGAGGTAAGGAATGTAGGTAGCCTCTAGAAAGTAGAAAAGGCAAGGAAGTAAATTCTCCTCTAAAACTTCCAGAAAGAAACAGTCCTGCTGACACTTTGATTTTAGCCCAGGGAGACCCATTTTGGATATCTGATGTACAGAATTATAAGATATTTTTTTTATTTAAGTCACTAATTTTTTTGTAATTTGTTATAGCAGAAAATAGAAAATTGTTATTGGCCTCTGATATTTGGAGTTAGCTGTTGATGAAGATAACACATTCCATAAAGTAAACAACAGCTACCAAACCCATTTGCCTTTTTTTACAAAATGGAAGAGCAGATTTTACTCTACTGCCTCAGTGACACATCAGTTCTTGCACTTTATGCCATAATATGGTCCACAGAGTCCAGGACCCCTAACCATCCCACAGAACACCCTAGTCCACTGTCCTTACACTCTCATGCTCTTAGGACTTGGAAAGCAGTAAGGAGCAAGAGCCTGATATTTCCTCAATACCTTGCAAAAGTTTTATATCAGAGGATGAAAAAGACATCCTATTAAAAAAAAGACCTGTTACCTCAGTAAGTTTATTGGTGGAAAAATGACAGTGACATGGACATATATGGTATACATATTGCTGCTTATTAATCCTCTCTGCACCTAAGAAAGAAGTTAAATGTTGAGGACTTTGGAGGCATGTTATATTTCCTTATGGAAACAATTTTCTTAATAACTCACATATTCAGTCTTTAAAAACAGTCTAATATATAAGAGAAACATCTTGCACCATCCCATGCTTCAGAACAAGAGTATTTGAAATGTGGCTTTATGATATGGTAGATCCTACAGAGTGAAAACAGTGGCATATTACAGAGTTAAAATGTCTCAAATAGGAGATTTATAAAAGAGAAAACAGAGACTTCTGACTAATTTCATGTATATTTCAGCAAGAATATCTTCTGCTGTTAAAAATATCTCTGGAATTGCTTTGGGACTTCAGTAGAAACCAAATATCTAACTATTTGGAAATTATAACCATATTACTTGAGGTGTTCACCACAAAGTAATGCTAATTAATTTAATCAACATTTTCCTACTGTCAGGTAAGTCCTATAACATTGAGCCAAAAGCTGTAAAAAGGACATGGCTTGTATAAGTTTTGAAGGTATGAATGTTTCATGTGTGCAGGTTTACTCTCTAATATGTATACCCCTGCAAAATGGTATGCTTCATGGTAAACTTACACTGATGGCTCAAATCCATGATTAAAGATGATGAAATTGAGAAGTTTTTTTTAATTATGGCTACTTAGTCTAAATCTGATTTTCTTTCCTTCACAGTCATGGCTTCTCAGATTGATTGGATGCCAACTAGGCTAAAATATTTGTCCTGAACTGATGACCTGTATTTCTTAGTTTATCTCCCACAGTCAGCACATGGGTTAACATTCTTAGTTTCAGACAATAGAACTCTGCAGTTATTTTAAGGATGAAGAGATTATTACAGGTTAACTAACAGGCAGTTTACAAAATCATTTAAGAGCTGGAGAAACCAGATCCTTCTAGGAACGACCTCCAGAAACACACTGATCACTCAACTAGAAAGTCAGTGGATGTCTGCCGCCAGACCCCAGATATCACTATCATCTTCAACAACAAAATTGATTTTACATGTCCTGAATGTTCCTCATATAATTAACTTCCATATGATGGTATTCTAGAAGTAAGATAGGCTTTGAAATGTAATTTTATTATTATTTTAATTCTATGTGTGAAGAGTGGAATTTATACTATGGTTAGCTATCAAAATATAGGAAGCCAATTTTCAGATTTTATTTTCTAAATACCATTTTCCATTAAAAAGGAATCAGGGCTTCTTGAAGAAATAGTTGATTCTAGGGCCAGGGTAGGGAAAATACAAGAATCTGGAACATCGTGTAATGCCAGAAAGTTAAGGAAGTACAAGGTGAGGGGAAGAAAAGGAAGGAATGGGAGCACACAGGGAGTACCTGAAAACTCTCAATGGACAAGCAGAAAATATTTAAGCAACAATTTAAATAATAGTAGTATTGGATTGCAACTCAAATTATGAAATAAATGTACATGAATTCAACATGATTGGATAAATAACTAGAAAAAAAGGAAAATCTTTCTTAGAGAAAAATTCTAAATACTATATGTAGTCACTTCCCCTCCCTCAGAGGTGGTGCTTAATTCTCCTCCTCTTGATTGTGGGTTGAACCTAATGTCTTACTTTCAAATGATAGAGTATGTGAAGGGGAAAATAGTGAAGTGAAGAAAGCTGGCAAACACTACTTTAATCAGGTGATCAAGGTTAGCATCACCAGTAATGAGTCAGATTGATATCATGAAGTTTCATGAGAAAAACATCAGACAAACCCCATTGAGGGACATGCTAAATACCTGACCAATATTTTTCAAAACAGTCAAAACCATGAGAAACAAAGACTGAGAAACTGTAATAGAACAGAAAAAGCTTGGAAACATGATGGCTAAATGTAATATGATATCCTGGATTGAATTATGGGACAGTAAAAGGACCTTAGTGGCAATCTTGATAAAGTACGGTTTAGTTGATAATAATGTGCTAATGATAATGTTCTAGTTTGGACAAATGTTCCATGTAATATGTTAACATTGGGAGAATCTGTAGGTTATAAGGACCTCTGCACAGCTTCCAACATTTCTTTAAAACTAAGAGAATTTCAAAACAAATCATTTATTTAAAAACATAGAGAAAATGTCTTCCAAAGATTTTATGTTGCCATAGTATTTCTTTAATAGGAAAGACACAAAGAATAAAGGCCACAGTTTGAAAGGAAAAGTCCCAGACACCAAAAGAAGCCGATCAATGGTGAGACATATTAATGTTCAAGCAGTAGAGAGAAGATCTACAAATTCTGCTGTTGATTCTAGACCTAACTTTAATCCAAGTCAAACCTTTATTTTTAGATTACATGAGGGCAAGCCTACCATATGTCCTGTTGTATATTTCTGATATCAAATTTCATTATTAGCACGTGTAAAGGTTAAAAAACAAAATATTTGCAATTAAATAAGCTGTGTATATCCACCGGCCAGAGGCTAACAGGAATGTGCAAAATTAACAGAGTTAGGTTTAGTACATGCTAAAGCAAGAAAAATTCCACAGTATGGGGAATTCTGGGGCATCTCAAAAAGTAGCCTTAGGGAAGAAGTACTAATGAAATTTGGAAGACAGAATTTAGTCATGAAATGATCTTGTCAGAGATTGTAAAAAATTATAAACTAGAGTTTTGAGAACAGTGGTCTTGTCTTTAGAACATATTAGTCCATGAGGAGTTACTGTCATATTTTCTTAGAATACATGTATCTAATGAACTGGAAAGAGTTTAAGAGTTAAGCTTAGTCTGTTAGGGACATCCTGGTTTGGTTTGAAACAGTTCATCTGTTTTATAAGTTATAATGTAGTCCGTTTGGAAAATTTTGTGGTCTCTCTTACATGTCTCAATTCCTCCTGACACTCTCCCTGTCAGAGGGCTATTTTTCACTTTATCAAAGCCAACCAACACAGCAGCAGATTAAGTAATGAAGTAAAACGTAATTTTTAATGCTTCGAAACAAATCTGTTCCGTATGCCAGGTGCTGTTCCATTCAGTCCGAATGTTTTTTGTTTTTTTTTTTTAATCTGTGAAAGTCCTTGTAATTGTATGTTGCCATGATTTAGGACAGAATTAGCCCAGAACAGTGTATATAGCAGTAAAAGTCTATTTTGCTAAATTGCTTGCTTATTCTATAAGCCATATAAAATTGTCTTTTAAAGAACCTAGAAATTCTTCAAATATTTTTCTTATAATAAGCTGTAACATTTTCAAATATGACTAAATAAATAATGTATAATCTATATCAATCCTTTATTTGCCTTACAACTTAGGTTGTATGTCATCTTCTTATATTTTTTATTAGAGAATTCATATTAGCAACTTTTCATTATATACTTAGCATAAGTCCAGCAGCTTTTACTTAATAAGTTCATGATTCCAAGCTCAAAGAGGGTAGTTTTATGCTTATTCTGGTACAGTAATTGACACCTACTTAATGCTCAGTAAATATTGTTAAATGTATGATTGCTTGATGAGTGAGTGGAAATGGTCATGTGGAGAGAAATTTGAGGTGCATTCTCAAATGATAAAGCATAGGGACCAGAAGACAGAAGTAATAAATGAATTTACTTACTGCTTATTTTGTAATGATCTTACCAGTATTGTGATTTTTTAAAAACATGCTAGTGAATATTGAAATTATTGTAGTCATAGGCCATAACAAGTTACAAAAAAAAAGAAAAAGAAAAAATAGCTTATTGTATTCAATTAGTTTTTCTTTTGGCTAAAGAGATTATAACTAAGATTAAGAACAATTGCTAAAAATGTGTGTGAAAATACCTGAATAACTAATCCTCCTTTCCTATCAATTTCATTGTACCTGTAGAAAAAAAACTTATTTACTGCTCATAGTAGAAATAATTATTAGGAAGCCAATATTTTCTGTAAAGGGAAATATGAGTTTTTCAATGAGCTTTTGATTTCCTGAATTCCAGAATATGTAATGTATCATGTTTACTGGTTTATTAGCTTGGTTTACCCTTGTAAATTGGTTCTCTCAGGGAAAAGTCAAAAATGAGGCATATATCCTTTTGTCAATCTTCTAATAATTACCTTATATCTTATATTTGAATAAATTAGTGTGCAATCAAATATTATCCTTAAATTACATTAGGGTACAGTAATCAAGCTCCATGCTTACTATTAGAAATTAAATATTTCCAATAGTTATCTTTTTGAAATCACAAAAATCCTGATAATTTTACATTTGCCTTACAGATCATTGTAACTTCCCCTTGTCAATAGTCTCAGCATTATTGTAGCACCATCCTAGAAACTTAACTTTATTCCATCTGGAGCATAACCTATTTTTCACTCACACATACAAAATTCATTTAGCAAAACTCTTGAACATTGGAACACTCTAACTTCTTGATTGTTTTCTTAACCTCACCACCAAATCCACATATATTTAATAGCAGCTGATTTTCTCAATTCAAATTAATTTAAAAATAAAATTATGTTAAAATATTATATTTTTCAAAATCATTTATCTTTTTGACCACTGAGAGGAAGCCTGACCGGAAAGCCATTAATAAACTTCCAGTGTTACTGAGTTTAAGTCCTTGAGATATATAATTATCCTCTTTAATGACTTTCCCCAGTACATGTTGATTTAACTTGTGGAGCTATACTTTCCATGTCCTCATGATACAGCACATATTAGTGAGGTTTTATTGTCTAGATGCTTATCTAGAGATAAGACCTAAGAGATCGCTGGCTCCCTATCAGGAGAGTGGAGCACCTCCTCCAACCCTAGCTAAGGTAGTGAAACTGAAATGGGCTCAAGTTCTGCTCTTTTTTTTAACTTTAAACCACAAAATTTTTATTCTCTATACCGTCTCCCATCTGCCAATTAGTGGAAAACATTTACATACTTTTTATTAATTAATTGTTAACGATTATTTTAGTCTGTATAAAAATGCCACGTCTATGACGATGCTATTTGCAGGGGCTTATGAAATAAGATGCAGTCCTGATATTACTGTAGAATACACTGCATAATATTATAGCCATCTTATTTCATAAGCCCCTGCAAATAGCATCGTCATAGACGTGGCATTTTTACACAGACTAAAATAATCGTTAACATTAATTTAGCACTACTATGCTAAACACTTATCTTTTTTTTTTCTCATACAATTCCATGTGGAAAGCATTCTCATTATCCCTAGTTATATGCAAGGAAAATGATGTTTACTGACGTTAGCTAAATTGCACAAAGTTAAACAGCCAATAAAAGTACAGTCAGGATCTGCATGTTAGCATTCTAGCTGCAGGAGTGTATGAATTTAAACACACCCCACCATTCAGTGTGTTCACTAGCCAAAGAGTAAGTGTGATCTGTAATTGTCCCTGCTCTCTGCTCACCAAGCCAGGAACTGTTGTGACCTGCCATCAGCCTGGAGGATGGTAGCCTTGAATATTACTCAAAGGTTAAAAAATATGTTCAGGATTGGCCCTTATTAATACAGTGTCCAGCATCTAACTGGTCAGCATCCAATACCTGGGTACTCCTCCTTAGTAAGTTTTTCCCCATATTTAAAATCTGTTAAAAGAAACCGTGTCCTGTGTTCCCAACACAGTGTTCCAAGCTTGATCTTTTTAATTCATTCTAACAACTGTAACAAATCCATAAATGCACCACAGGTGAAACGACTTACTGCTGGGACCACAAAACTAGTTCTGTGTGCTCTGACTTAACATTTTGTGGCTTTTTCATCAGAGTAAACTAGACACATGAGTTCTTATTTATTAAAATGTAAAGAAACAGCATTCAAATTTCCCCTCTTCCCAAATAGTAGCTACATTGTTAAAAGGTGACTTTACAAGTGATATTCAGAAAATGCAAAAAAAAAAAAAATACACTTTATTCTTTACTGAACACATTGGTATCAGCAAAAATTTATTTATTTATTTAAGAAATATTTTTAAATATTTTTTTAATTTTTTATTATGTATCAGCAAAACCTTTAAAGTGTACAGCACTCAAAAGCATTGATGCTCTAATAATTAATTTGAATTAAAGACAATCTAAGTATTTGAGCAGCCGTGCTATGAACTGAAGTGTTCCTGACCTCTGAATACTTATTTTACTACCTTTCATTAGTCAACCTATTTAAAACTGTAGAAAAATTACATCAAGTAACAGCATGTATGTCTGTTTTGAGGCAGATATTTATGAACTTAGACTATGTAGTTTAAAGAGATTTACCTGTTTTTCCTAATTATTTTTACAAAAAATATAATTAATTGTGTATTTTAATAAAAAATCAGAAAGTATAATACAGAAAAAAAGAAAGTATCCTTGTATAAATCTTCTTGTGAGAAAATTTTTATACTTTTATCTTTATTTATGTACTATATTATATTAATTAGTACCCATTGTTATAAATCATTATCTAATTATGTATATTACATAGCAGACACAAATTTCTCTGTGTAAACGCATTTTAAAAATGTGGAACCAATTTGTCTGGCTTTAAATCAGCCTTACCAACTGATCATCAGTTCAGAGAATAGCTGCCAATAGTTAAGCATATATGAGGGAACTGGCCCTATACTAGGTACTTTATATATGTTACCTCCCATGTAGGGTAGAACTACCTGGAGATGTTGATCAGTGGGAAAAAATACTTTTTCTGTTGTGAATGTAATTCTCTTAACATGGTACCTTATTCTCTATTTATTTCATGTTTTTATCACTAAATTTTGAAGATTTCAAAATGTTTGTTTCTGGAATATAAAGCTAATTATCAAGAACAAATAGCCCTTTCCTGTTTTCTTTAAAATCACTGACAATCATGTATATTCATAATACTTCTCTGTGTTTCTTTGCAAAGATTCACAGAGCTCGTGGCAAATGTTTTGTTTCAAGGAATAAAATTCAGTTCTCAAGAAGAGAAACATCCTATTATAATTGAAATGCTTAGATACCCTTGACATAGATGAAATTCGATGCGTAACTCTTCACTTCATGAAACCATTGTAGATACAGTGGGCTTGAGTGAAAATGATACATTTTGGGAAAGATTTTAAACAGGCACAACTTCATGTTATAAGTTGGGTTTACTCCAAGTTACTGAAATATTTACGTACTGTTTCTTTCTGCTCTCAAGTAGCTTGCTATATGTGAATGTTATTTAGACATGTAATCATTGAGGTTAGGTAACTAAGTTACTGTGCAAGTAAGGAAAGTTGAAATCCTTTTACTTTATTATCAGTTTGATGCACTCTGGCTTTCATACTGTGTTCCACCAAGAATAAGCTTTAACTGAGCCTCCAGAGATCCACATAGATGTGATACATAATAGGAACAGGGATGCTTGAGATGTCACTTATAGAGGATGATTTAGTTGCAGGCACACTCAAAAGAGTCTATTGAGGGGCGCCTGGGTGGCTCAGTTGGTTAAGCGACTGCCTTCGGCTCAGGTCATGATCCTGGAGTCCCAGGATCGAGTCCCGCATCGGGCTCCTTGCTCGGCAGGGAGCCTGCTTCTCCCTCTGACCCTCCCCTCTCTCATGTGCTCTCTCTCTCTTTCATTCTTTCTCTCAAATAAATAAATAAAATCTTTTTAAAAAAAGAGCTTATTGATATTATCCCATTAAAAGATGGACAACGAGAAAGCAAAAGGAGAAAATTAATGTGGGAAGAAGGGTTAAAGAAAAAGGCAAGAAATATAAGGGAGGGAATCCTACATTCACAGCATCTTTATTATTTTACTTGGCTTGAGAGATGAATGTAGGGGGCGCTTGGGTCCTGGGATCGAAACCCCCGCATCAGGCTCCCTGCTCCGCGGGAAGCCTGCTTCTCCCTCTCCCACTCCCCCTGCTTGTGTTCCCTCTCTCACTGTGTCTCTCTCTGTCAAATAAATAAAATCTTTAAAAAAAAAGAGAGATGAATGTAGCATAAAATCATAAAATAACAGTATGAGTTAGAAGCAAGATCATTGCAATTATAATCATGATGATCATGATAAATTACTTATAAGACAATGAGTAAATGTTTGAGTTTTAAGTGATACGCAATACTATAAGAATATCCAGGTTGCCATTTATTATGCTCAGGCAAGAGTGGGCATATATTGCAAAAAAGGTAAATCTCTCCAGTTTAACTTATTTTCAGAGAATATTTCATAAACTACTTTTTAAATAAAGTCAAGATTTTTAAATGTTGTTTTGTTCAGGAATAAAATAAATCATATTTTGATAGATATCTGTTTATTTTGAAGAAAATAAAACAAATCATTGATTCTTCTCCTCCCTTCTTCTTCTCCTATTTCTCCTCTGCCTTCTTTTTCTAATTCTTTTTTCTAAATAATGAATGTTAGTGACAGGTCCATAGACTAAAGCTGTAAGTAGACAAAAGCTCCATTTGGATTTAGTTATACTGCTTAATACTTAAGGGAAGTCGTGCAAAATTTTTTTATATTTGTGTATGATTTAACCTACGTCTCAGGAACAGTATATTATTATGAAGGGCTATGCATCCAAAAATGAATTAATCAGCTAATTAACAAAAGAACAAAACTGTTTCTATTTGACAACATTAAATGAATCATTCTACAAAATATCAAGCTTATATTTAAATGTTCTAAGTCTTATTCCTCCCGTGTAAAAAGTTACTTTTTATTTTATTCTTAATACTTGTGATTTCTTTCTTGCTAAAGTTTTTGTGCCTCTTTTATTTAGATCCAGTTTGGATGTGGTTTTCTTTCTTTTTTAATATTGAAGGTTTCATGGTCAGCATTACATAACAACATGAAAGCTTTGTCCTAATTATGCAAAATAGTTTTGATCATATTAACATATGAATTTAAATTTCACACATGTCAGCTTTAAAAACTAACACAGTGGTTTCTGTGTGAGATTAATCATAGAACCAACATCATGAATATTTTGAAGTAGGCTCTCTCAGTCATTTAACTTTCATTTAAGGTTATTTGTACTAATAAAAATGTAGTATCAATTATCTCAAGCAACGTAAAACTACCTTTCCTATGATCATAATGCAAAGCAAATGTTCTCTATTTCCTGAAAGCTCTTTTTTGCTGTCTTACTTCTTCATTTCCTAAAGTACAAGCCTTTTCATTTGTCCCTGTTGGGATATGAATCATTCCTTCATAGGTATACAGGATATTATAGTAAAAAGATAACACTTTATGGGGTATATAAATAGAACTCTGATTAAATCCCGACTATTCTTTTTAACAGCTGCGTGACCCTGAGCAAAGAACTTGACTTCTCTGATCCTTAATTCCTAGATGTGTAAATGGAGATAATAGCACCTGCCCCAAAGTTAAATGATGTAGTGTAATTAAAGCATCAGACAGAAAGCACATCAGTAGTGAGCACTTCATAAATATGAGTTCATTACCTCCTCCCTCCTACTACTGTATAGCAAGTTCTCCTAAGATAAAGCAGGAGCTTTGCTGGTGCCAAAAAAAATCAGTGTAATGACACTTAGGGAATATATTATTCATTCATTTTATATTCATCATAGTGCATATGGTAAAGATTTTTTTTCACAGGCCTTAGAAGTCAAAGTAATAAAATCATACATTTAAATTCCATAAGTGTATTTGTTGCCCTAGGAAATTTTGATGTTTTTTGACTCCATACATTGAAATGCAACTACAAATTTTAAGTATGATAATTTTCCATGAAGTCTTTGGAATGTAACCTCTAAGATACAAAATTCCAAAGTCTGCCTATTATTTGAGAGAATATTAGAAATAGCAAACTTTAAACACCTATTTCAAATTATTATTTAATTGTCAAACTACACGGACTTTAATAAGTAAACCAAATGCCCAAGAACATATAACTATTCACCCATGATGTAGTAGATACTATGCCAGATGGTTTGGAAACCTCAAAATAAGTCGGTGAAACAGACATTTTTAAACTTTGTCAAACTGGACAAATCTGGACTTAGAGCGAAGGAGACTTTAATTTAAAAAAACTAAATATTGCAATAGGGAGACTGCTCTAATCTCAGAAATCGGTGACTATCTCAAATTCAAACAGAACAAGGTTTTTTCTTATATAGGGTAAAACAGGGACCAGCACATATAGGCAGGATCTTTGGTGGGGAAACTGGAAATGACCAGTAGTCTGATAGGAAAAGGGTCTCCCTGTGATCAGCTGATTCCCTGGAGAAGCTGACAAGGTGGGCATGTTTCACTTTTGTTCTTGATCAGGCTTGGGGCCAAGCAGAGTTCAGGGGTCTGTAGGTAAAAGAGAAACCTGACTAAAATTTGGTAAAGGCAAAGCAGAGGGTAAAGAATGGGCGATGGTGAACATGTGTTCACTTTCTTTTATTTCTTTGAAGATTGTTAGGACTGAATAGTATTCTCCCCAAATTTATGTGTTGAGGCCCTAACTCTCAAAGTGACTGTTTTTTGAGATAGAGCTAGAAGGAAGTAATTAAGGTTAAATGAAGTCATAAGGTGGGGCCCTAATGTGATAAGATCGCTGTCCTTGTGAAGGACCAGAACTCTTTTTCATGTGTCACAGCGGAAAGGCTACCTGAGGACACAGCAGGAATGCAATCATCTGCAAACCAGAAAGAGAGTCCTCTCAAGGAACCAAATGAGCGGGCACCTTGATCAGGATTTCCAGACACCATAACTGTGAGAAAACAAATTTCTGTTGATTAAACAACTAAATCTGTAATATTTTGTTATGACAGCCCTAGCAAACTAAAACATATGAAAAATTGAAGCTCCAAGAATTTAGAGTTTATCCCATTTCACAACCTCGTATGTAGGGGAATCAAATATCATTCCCAGATCTATCTGATACTAGTATCCATGACATACCACCTTGTCACATTGTCTTTGCAGTGACTGAATTGCTGAATTATTTAAACCTTATTTTTTGTTTCTTAATCCAGATACCAAACTATTATGCCATAGATGCCTTGATATGATATAACAGTGAAGTCCACTTCACCATAGTGCTCTCTCAAGAATATTCATCTGGCAGTCCTTGAAAAGGACAGCATTGCCCTCTCTTACACTCTTACTCCATTCATTGGAGGCTCCATACCTTTTACATATCGGGGATTAAAGTCTTCATTTTCATTGAAAGGACAGTGATAAAATTTAAGCAAGTTTGCTTATGCAGAGCAAGTATGTGCTTTCACTTCAACTATGTTTATTTAGGGTGGTTTTAGGAAAATCATTAGGAAAAACTAAAAACATCCCCTATTCATGCTATGCCTTGGTGCCTCCATGGATTCTCTTAATTTCACTTTTCTTTACATTTTGGCTAAAGGAAAATTGTTTTTTAAAAAATTATATTAATTATGTCTATACTATTTTTACTTTCCATCTTTCATTTGTCTTATTGTTCAATATGATCTTTCTTCCTTACAGATATAAGATGTAGTTTCATGCAACTTCAAATGAATAATAGGAATATTAAAGAATTTATGTGTCTGTTTTGCTAAGGCATTATTTACATATATTTATTACTGTAGATTAAAAACAATTTTCTCTGAAAATGAGATTAAACATCACACAAGATCATAATGGGACATGCTTTGTTTAGAAAAATCAGCATTTGCATAAAGCATGTGGTTCAGGATCATATGTATCTCGCCTTCCATACACAATGAGCATTTTAATTTGTGGGTTTTCTTAAATAAGAAAATGAGTCATCAGATAATAGAAGTTCATTTTGCATAATAGAAACTATATAACAAGACAGCACAACTCTTACCAGGTGAGAATAAGACAAAAAAAAATAGCATAAAATAGGAGCTTTCCATGTAGGACAACACTTTTTAATAGTTTTTAGATTCCTTTGCTAATCCAATAAAAGCTATTTACCTTTCCCTAAAAAGGGCATAGGTGCATAACCATAATAGCATGCATATAATCACAATGGATTCGTAGACTCTAGAAACCCTAAATCTATAGGAAGTTTTATCATTATATTTTTTAATCCTTTCATTTAATATCAAATCTTCTACATGTTAGAAGGGATGTGGGAATTTAAACAAAAAGTAAATGTTAGATAATAGTTGTTAAACATTATCTTGTCAAGATAAGAGAAAATACAACCTCATTTGAAGTTTAGTAAAATTTCCACTCCAGAAATTAAAAGACCAAAATGGCATTTGGAAGAGTTTTTTTCAATGTTTTTATCTGTAGAAAGTACTCTATAAAAAAATAGATAACATTAGAACCTGTGTGTATATATATATATATGTATATATATACACACACACACACATATATATGCACACGGGAAACATCTTTTTTTGTAATATTTGGTCATTGACCTTAGTTCCTGACACAGAGTCCATAAATCACTTAGGATTTCAAGGTCGATGTCAGTGTCTTTTGTTCTAATGAGATGACTCTTGGTGGGTTCCTGGATGGGGGCTGGTTACCAAAAAGACCAAGCCATGATTAGAAGCTTAGAATTAAAAAAAAGAAGAAGAAGCAGCTTAGAATTTTCAGCTCCAACCCCATTCCCCAGAGAGGGGGGAGGGGCTAAAAATGGTTGGCTTTGATAAAGTGAAAAATCATGCCTGGCTGATGAAGCCTCCATTAAACTCCCAACAATACAATGGGGTTTGTATAGTTTCCAGGTTGTTGAATATAAGCAGGTGCTGGGAGAGTGGCAAGACCCTCTGAGGGCATGGAGGGTCCATACCTCTTCTGACAGACTTTGTCCTATCCGTGTCTTCCCTTTGGATTTCATCTGTATCCTTTACAATATCCTTCGATAATAAACTGGTGAACAATAAGTAGTTTTTTTCTTTTTTCCTGAACTCTGTGAATCACTCAAGCAAATTAATTAAACCCAAGGAGCAGCTGATGGGAACATCTGATTTATAACCAATCACTCAGAAGTGTGGGTGGCAACCTGGACTTGTGATTGGCATCTGGAGCTTTTGTGGGGCGGGGGGTGGTAGCAGTCTTGTAGGACTGAGCCCTTAACTTGTGGGATTTGACACTAACTACAGGCAGATAGTGTCAGATTTAAGTTGTAGGACACCCCGCTGGTGTTACAGAATTGCTCCGTGTGGGAAAAACCCCCCCACATCTCATGGCAGAAGTGTTATGAGAATAGTAGGAGTATGAGATTGAAGGTGAAACACAGAAGGACTAGAGTTTTCCTACACTGTATATAATATATATTACTTAAACCACTTAAACTCTTGTGATTAGAAGATAAGATTTGTTTGTTCAGGGTATCATTTAGATGTGTGTGTGTGTGTGTGTGTGTGTGTATGTTGAGAAAGAGATATACATGTCATATATATGTCAATTAATGATGTAAGAAACTAAAAATATTATAGATGAAATCAGGAATTGACATTGGCTAATAAAATCAAAAAAAATCATTAAGGACTAATATAATCTGATAAGGGTATCAAACATTGCTTAACTATATGACTAGAGCATTGCTTTGCCAAATCAAATAATAAATTCTCTGTGCTTATTTTACTCAACTGATCACTTGGAAACAGCCCAGTCCTTCTTCCTTCTTGACTTTCCTATTTGGCTTCCATGGCACCACTCTCTTGGTTCTTCTAAGTCCCTGAATGCTCTTTTTCAGGCCCCTTTGCTCCCAATCTCTAGACATTGACATGTCACCTCTTTAGGTCTTATTATCTCTTCCTTTCCAAGCTGTACTCATTTTCTAAATCCAGTCCTCATATGGTTTGGCATCAACATCACTTAAGCACTGGTTAGAAATGCAGATTTCCCAAGTCCACCCAAAATTTACAGAATCTGGAGTGGAGCCAAAAATCTGTGTTTAACAATCTCTCCAGGTGGTTCTTACACTTGCTGAAATTTGAGAAGCCCTGCTTTAGGTAACAGCATCCATATTACCAATGGCTCTAAACCATTTATAGGCTGGTGACTCCAATATTTAATACCTTCAGTCCCATCTTCACCCTCAATGTCTTCAGACTGAAATATTTAACTGCCTACTTAAAACTATAATTAGGATGATCTGCAGACTCCTCAAAATGAACATGTCCAAAATTAGTTCCTGAACTCCTCTCTTTCTCCCAAACAGTTACTCTCATGGTCCTCCCTAGATTTATTTGTCCTCTTCTCTTGCTCAAGCCAAATCTTTTGCATCCATTGTTGACTTCTCTCTTTTTTTTTTTCATGCACCATGCCCCACAGCAAATCTATAGACCGATTTTCCAAGAAATACTTTGAAAATTCATTTTGCCATTCAAATCGCCACATACTCTCCAATCTATAAAGCACTAAATGTACTGAACAATTAAGGAGAAGATTTATTTAAGGCTGATGCAATAACTAGGATGGTCATTAGTGAGGAATATCTCAAAGAAATGGGACTGTATAGATGTAGTTAACAAGGGAGTCCTTGTTGAGTGTTATGGGAGTCATAGGAGGACCGGGTGGTCCTTTGTGGTTGTCCATTTTCCAGGACACAAACAAATTTCTTAACTGTTGCTTCTTTTCAGGAGCACAAGTCTTAAATAAAATTCAGTATTTTCAAAACCATTGTCATCCCTCTAGCAGGATGATGCAATAGCACACACCCTGACTCAATTTATCCTTACTCCCCATCTTGTCTATTATATACTTAGATGGATTGTTTGAAAACATAAGTAAATCATGTCATTCTTCTCTTTACAATTCTCAAATGACCTTCAAAATCACATGAAGGAAAATCTAAAATTCTCACCATGGCCTAAAAGATCACCTGTGGTCAGCCTGACCTGACCTGACCTCCTAGTACTTTCCCTCCAGGCCCTGTGCTATACCTTACCAAGTTCTTCAGTTTTTCCTAAGCTATCCAGGTGCTTTACAGTGGAGGATCTTTGCTCTTCGTTTCTAGAAAGCTCTTAATCTACGTGGCTCATCCACTTATATTTTTCAGGTTTCTGTTCACACAACATCTTATTAGACAAGTCTTTCCTAACCACCCTATAAAAGAGCATCACTGTGTTCCCCACCCTCTGACCTATTTTCCTACTGTCTTGTCTGTTTCTTCAATTACTTACCCCCTCTGACATACGTATAGTTTTGAAGGGGAGAGTCTATTTCCTGCCCCTCCTTTCCAATTTGAACATAAGTTCCATGAAGGCAGGACTTTTATTTATTACTTATCTCTAGAACCTTGAGTAGTCTTTAGCATATAGTAGAGGCTCAATAATTATTTGAGTTAAATGAATAGCCTTTGCCAATTCACCAATAAATTATGTTAAGGTAGAAAAAAATATCTATGATAAATCAAATCTTAGGAAAGTACACATCAAAGTGGCAGGATAAGCTGATAAGCAATTCTATGCTCATAAATATCTAGATAGAAATAGATATATAGTTAACAATACATAAAACTTTAAAATACAAATTAAAATTTAATTTAGCTTTAATCTAAACCTTTATCTTTAATTTTACATAATCTGTGGTCCTTGATTCCTATACACCAAAGGAAAAAAAAAAAAAAACTAGCACTAAAGAGAAATAATGAGAAGCAAGAGGATAAAAAAAATACACATCGGCAACTACACATGGAGAAAGTAAATTATTTCAGTTTCAATAATGAAACAAGAAATCATTGCTGAGCACCTACTATAGGCCACTTCCTTCCTTCAAAGAGATTAAAGTGCACTGGGGAAAAAAAAAAGTGCATTGGGATTAGAGAATACAAAGAATAACCAGAAAACATGAAAAGTAACTATACTAGGTACAATTTGAAATTCATTGTATATAAAGAGTTATGAACAAGAGCCCACCTAATTAAATGACTTTAAGTTTCCAGACTGAAATATATCGCATGCAAAAGTACTAAAAGCATATATCTGGTATAGTGTCTTACACATAGCAGAGGATTTGTTTATTAAATTTTGATAAATTTTAGGTAAATGCAATAGTTTTTAATCATATTTGAGGAACCATAAAGAATATAAGATTTGTTGAGAGACGGGCAAAATTCTAAACTGAATTATTAAATAAAAGAATTATAAACATTTAGAAATAGTTATTACTAGAAATGAGAAGACTTTCATTTGGAATAGTAGTCCCAACAAACCACTATATGGTTGTTGTTGTTGTTGTCATTGTTGTTGTTAGACTGATATATGGGGAGAACTGCTGTACATACACACAAACCCACACATTTGCATGCTCACACCTTTGTTCATTATAATTAGCCCTTTTATATTAATGCTACCTCTTCATTTTTATTATCTTTTTTTAAGATTTATTTATTTTAGAGAGAGAGAGAGAGCACAGGGGGGAGGGACAGAAGGAGAGGGAGAGAATCTCGAGCAGACTCCCCGCTGAGCATAGAGCCTGATGCGGGGCTCCATCTCATGACCCTGACAACGTGACCTGAGCCAAAATCAAGAGTCCACCACTCAACTGACTGAGACACCCAGACGCCCCAACTTTTATTACTTTTAGACCCTGAATAACCTAGAAAAGGGAGAAATGCTAACTCATGTTCACTATATCAAATCATTGAAACTTGAATCATGTCAATGATAAAAATTTTATATGTATATATAAATTCCATCAACATAGTGAATGGACTCTATTCCTAAGGAGTATTGATTCAATATCAGCATAGCTTAGTCTTAGAAAATAAACCACTGAATTTTTTACTTATCCCTTTTATGTAATGTAATGTCCATTATAGCTTCAAACAAACAAGCACATAGCTAAAATTAATATGCCTTGTATACCTAGGCAAAATGCTAATGTCATAAAGCTAGCAAATACTTGCTAATATGATAAGGTAGATTCAAGTTTTACTTGCATGTCACCACACTAGACAGAGTCTGAACTAATGACATCAATTTTTATATAAAATATAAAGTATGGTTTAGAGCTATGCTTTTGAATTATGGTTCTGGTCCAAAAATTCAGCATGTTGTAGGATACTATTAGATGATGAATAGCTAAAGCCTAAGGTAGGTATCTTAGTCTTTTTGACTTCTTACATACCCTTGGAAACATAACACAATATTTTGTGCAAAACAGGTATTCCTTAAATATTAATCGTACTTAATTAAAAACAAATGATATTTTAACAGTTTTATGATAAATTTATAACATCAGAAAACATTAATGTCTGCTACTATCCAGAATGTGTAGATACTTGGATGCCACATTTCATAATGATGATAAACTGAAGTGTATGAAGAAAATGAGTGCCAACATATGAAGATTGTGAAAACCATGTATTTTGAAATATCCTAGAAGGAATTAGGAAACTTCATGTTAGAAATAGATTTTGTGGGTGAAGTAGTATAAGCATTCTCAAAATTTAATTAAAAAAAACTGTCATGTGGAAGAGAGATTAGATATTTTCTGTGACTTTCAAAAGACAAGATGAAGGCCATGTCTGATTTCTGACCATTAGAATGGCCCTAACCAGAATTGTCTGCTTTTTATAGCAGAAGTGTCACATGAGTAGAAAAATTTAAAAGCAGTAACAATTATTTTCTGTTATTGTAGAGAGGCTATTGCATTAGGTTGGAGATTGTGCTGGGTGACCTACAAAATTATTTTCAATTCCGTTATTTCATAATCATATTATTCTAAACTGTTGAGAAGAGTACTAATCCCCTGAGGAAAGAGGCTCTTGAAACTGTCTTGATCTTAGTGGCTTCTACTGTTTATGACTTTTAATCCTGGGATTTTCACTTGTGACATAATTAACCCCTTTTTCTAATGCTACCACTTACTTTTTATTACCTTTAAGACCCTAAGGAACCTAGAAAACTAGGAAGGAACGTCTCTACTCATGTTCTTGGCAACAGATCATAGAAACTTGAATCATGTCAATGATATAATAATAAAAATTCTACTAATAATATATGTATATCACATTTTAATTTTTAATATGTCTTCACTTTTCACAAAGACTTATATATAGTAGTGGTAATACTGTATTGTAGAGTACCAACTTCACATATTAATTGTTCCTGGATTCATTTTTACCATTTTATTTGCATAATGAACTATAATATATACTCTCAGAGGGCCTAAAATCCTCCTACACTTTCTTTGATGAGAATAGATGAGAAAAACTGCTAATTTGCTTTGAAGTTAATTTTTGTTTCACCCCTAGATTTTAAAGCAAACTGCTAAGATATTTTAAAGATTTTCCAGGTTATGCTATGAATATTTTACAAAGTAACAATTGAAAGTTTAAAAGTAAACATTTTAGGAGGGAAAAGATCAGCAGTCTGATTTCTGTGAAACTGATTACAATCACAATTATAAATGCTTAACATAATTATTGATCTTTGCAAACAATAATGGTTTAAAGATTACCTATATTCTACTCCAAGAAATATATCTATATGTTAAGTGAATTCTTAGACTAGTTTCTACCTAGTACAGTAGTCATTCATTCATTTACTCAGTTTCTTTTGAGTGTCTGTTTTATGCCAGTAACTGCTTTGGCATTGGGGCAAAAATATGAAAAATATATAAGGAACAATAGAACATGAAAAGATCCAGATGCAAAAGAAAGCAGCACCTGGGTAGCTCAGTCAGTTAAGCGTCTGACTCTTGATTTCAGCTCAGGTCATGATCTCAGAGTCATGGGAAGGAGCCCTGTGGATGGGCTCCACACTCAGCAGGGAGTCTGCTTGAGATCCTCTCTCTCCATGTCCCTCTGCCCCTCCCCACCATGCTTTAAATCTCTTTCTCTCTAAAATAATTAATAAATAAATCTTTAAAAGAAAAGCATAGAACATTTGATGAAACCAAGAAAATCAATTTGTTTGGAGTACAGAATGAGGATTAGAGGCTGGTGTTAGAAATGAGACTGCTTTGGTGAGCAGGGGTAAGATCATGAGTGACATTGGCTATGCAGTTCAGAGACGAATTTTTTAATCAACAGTGTAATATGATCTCCTTGTTAGAAAGATCACTGTGTAAAATAAATTAAAATTGGAAACTTGCATCTGCTGTGACATAAAACGTTTGATTTTCTCAACTCTATGAAAGAATAAGTGCAGAGAGTGGGGAGGGGGTGTGGGGAGGAGAAGATATTGATGTGGGTTGGGGGGGTCAATACTAAAGACAAAGGAAAACTAAGAGGCCAGAGTAGAAACCCAGGATAAAGATGATGGTGTCCTGTGT
This sequence comes from Callorhinus ursinus, assembly GCF_003265705.2. Taxonomy (NCBI): domain Eukaryota; kingdom Metazoa; phylum Chordata; class Mammalia; order Carnivora; family Otariidae; genus Callorhinus; species Callorhinus ursinus. The sequence goes on from NW_027397069.1 coordinate 33,896,560, forward strand.
AAGAAGGGAAAATTTTTCCCTTCTTCCCGTCTAGGTTCTTTGGCTAGTCTAATAGTTAAATTGACATAAGACAGATTAACAAAAGAAAACAGATTTAATTTCATACGTACAGGAGCCCCACAAAAAAATATTATGAGACTCCAAGGTAGTAAAGCAACTGAAGTTTCTATGTATAACATCTTGAGCTAAGGATAAAGGGAGTTGAGGTCTAGGGGTTCAAAGAAGAGGAAGTCAATTCATGGGAAGATGAAAAGACAAAATGTTTGGTAAATAAATGCTTGCCATGACACGAAGATAAATCCTTCTTAAACAAAAAGTTATCTCTGGGGACGCCTGGGTGACTCAGTCAGTTAAGCATCTGCCGTTGGCTCAGGTCATGATCCCAGGGTCCTGGGATGGAGCCCCACATCGGGCTCCCTGCTCAATGGAAGGGTCTGCTTCTCCCTGTCCTTCTACCCCTCACCCTGCTTGTGCTCTCTTTCTCTCTCTCTTACTTGCACTCTCTCTCTAATATATATATTTTTTAAAGCTATCTCTGGCAGTAGTTCTTTTCTGGTACAGGCCCCCTATCTAAACTCATTTAGGCAGTTAAGGGGAAGGTAAAAAGCTGTTCCTGAGTCTGCCAGGTTTTAATTGCCTTCAACTCAGAACAATCCACATGCCAAAGTGACACATTTGGGGTAGCATGTTCTGCTCCCCCTCACTTGGATTAAAGAATTAAAAGAGGTAGTGGAGGGGCGCCTGGGTGGCTCAATCAGTTGAGTGTCTGCCTTAGGCCAGGGTCTTGAGATCAAGCCCCTCATCGGGCTCCCTGCTCAGTGGGGAATCTGCTTCTCCCTCTCCTTCTACCTGCCACTCCCCCTGCTTGTGCTCTCTTGCTCTCTTTCTGTCAAATAAATAAGTAAAATCTTTTAATTAATTAATTAATTAACTAAAAATTTTAAAAAATTAAAAGAGGTAGTGGAGATAATGGAATAATTTAGAATAGCACAGTTCAATAGAAATGTGATGTGAGTTATTTAGGGAATTTTACATTTTCTTGTAGCTACATTAGGAAAGAAAAAAGAAACAAATGAAATTAATTTTAATAATAATAACATATTTAACTTAAAATATAATCATTTCACAAGTAATCAATATAAAACAATTCGTAAGGACATATTTTACATACATTTTTGTTACTAAGTATTCCAACTTCATATCCCAATTCAGACACTGAATTTTTATCAGAAATACTTTGCCAATACTTAGATTTCATAAAACTGACAGTTGAAAAGGATGTTCACATAACCTACTTCCTCAAAATGCAATTAAATGTTTTCTAATATTGAAATACTGTGATTTCTAAAAAGAAATATATATTTGGTCTACATCCCCATTTTTGGCCCAGAACTCCTAAAATCCCTGGAATTTCCTAACTGGTGAAAGCCAAAAATGTGTCTCTTGTGATGTTAATGAGGTAACTTTTGGAAGGAATTGAAAGATGGGGCTTGGTTGCCAGGAGAGCTAATCATGTGATTAGAGGGTTGGAACTTTTAGTCCCACCACCCTGATTTCCAGAGAAGGGAGGCGGCAGCAGGTTGCATTGATAGCCAACGGCCAATGGCTTAATAAATGATGCCTATGTACTGAAGCTTCCGTAAAAACTCAAAAGGACAGGATTTGGAAATCTCCCAGGTTGCTAACTTCATGGAGATTTGGGGACAGTGGCAGGTTCAGAGAACGTGAAAGCTCTATGCCATTTCCCTACACCTTGCTCCATGCATCTCTTCATCTGGCTGCTCCTGACTAGTATCTCTTCATATTAAACTTATAATCTAGAAAGTGAATGATTTTCTTAGTTCTGTGAGCTGCTCTAGCAAATTAATTGAACCCCAGGAGGAGGTCATGGGAATCTCCATCTCCCAGTAGATCAGAAGCACAGGTGAAAACCTGGACTTGTGACTGGCCTCTGAAGTGTGTGTGTGTGTGTGTGTGTGTGTGTGTGTGTGTGTGTGTGTGTAGGTGGAGGCAGTCTTGCGGGACTGAGCCTTAACCTGTGGGATTTGATTTTATCTCCAGATAGATAGTGTCAGAATTGAATTGAATCGTAGGACACCCAGCTGGTATTGGAGAATTGTCAGTGGTGTGGGTTGGAATTCAGGGATCAGAACCATTAAGTGTTGATTTAAATATTTAAATTTAAATTGAGGAAAATTATGTACAATTTAAAATTCAGTTCTTCAGTTTGCCCTGATCACATTTTAGTTGCTCAATAGCTGTAAATAGCTATTGGCTACCAATTGGTATAGTGAAGATTTAGAAGATAAATACAAAGGAAAACAGAACACTTGGTGTAAGATTAGATATGGTGGTAAAAGAAATGGAATGGTGAAGTGTTAAGGACAGGTATTCCAACTTGGGCACTTTAGTGGATGGGAGACTTTTTCAGTGAGATAGGGAATGTTGCAGGAGGGGCATTTGGGTGAGACCAGATGCTAATAAATAAAATATTGAACATAATTTTGAAACAGAAGTTTTTCAGTGATAAAAGCTTTTAATTTCAACTCAGATTGTAGTACAGTGCATCCAAAATCTCTGGCACATCTCTAAAACTTGAAATCAAGAAACTATTGTTTAAGGAATAAAATAATATAGTTGCCATTGCTTTACTCCATTCTAACAACTTCCTTGCACTACTATATTTTAAAAATGTGAAATTGGTGATTTTTCCTTTTGTTGGTTTCTCATCTGCCTACTCATTAGTCCTCTCTATTCCTCATGCTCGAACATTTTCTCCCAGTTGTTTTCCATAAAGCTTTATTTCTTAAGAAAAATAGTTTATGATTCTAAATCCTCAAGGATATTCAGAGAATTAAAACATATTAGCAGAGTTATAGTTATGTTGTATCTTTCATAAATAATTTATGGGCAAACCTAGTTTTCAGGTAAACTTACCAAAATGAACAGACTATCCAATCAGCCAACGTAATTGGTAGGGACATAAATGTAAAATGTGTTAAGCTGTTCATGTACCAATTTTAACGAGGTGTCTAGATTTCATTAACTGCAATCACTTTTAATCAAGACAATGAAAAATGGCAAAGATAATTAATATTCATTGATAATCAAACATGCAGACACTTAAAAAGTTATAATAGTAAATCCTTGCAACCAATGTATATGACATCCATTTACAGCTGGAGAAACTGAGGCTTGAATTAAGAGCTAAAACCCAAGTCTACATGACATTAAAGTTCATTCAATACTTTTTATTTACTTTTTGGTTGTTTCATTGGTTTTTCTCAATAAACTTTGAATTTTAGAATTGTTTTAGATTTGCAGAAAAATTTCAAAGATAATATAGAGTTCCTATATACATTAGTAAACATACTAGCTTATATTAGTACAGTATATTTGTCACAAGTAATGAACCAATGTTGATAAATTATTATTAACAAAGTCCATACTTATTCAGATTTCCTTAGTTTTTACCTAATGTTCTTTTTCTGTTCTAGGATCCTATCCAAGTTACCACATTACATTTAATAATTATGAAAGAAAAACCAGAGCCTAGCAATAGTTAAAACAGTAAAATAGATTTTATTCAGGAACTATTATCATAAGAGAAGAGTCCTCGGAACAGAAAGGGGCTTAATATGGCATGGCAACTGGGGATTTGTAGCCAAGGAGCAAGGTGGAAGTCAGTGGATAGAAAATTCCTGAGAGGAAACATCAGGGGTTATTCAGGGGGGTTTCTGGTTAACAGGCCTTACAGGTAGGTCAGAATGATTAGATATCATCTGGGGGTTGGTAGAAGATAAAGAATTAGATCATATATTGAGAAGGATCAGATATCGAAGGTGGGTGTTTCCCTCTAGCTAACTTAAGATTCTTTTTTTTTTCTTTTCTAAGTAGGCTCCACACCCAACATGGAACCTAATGTGGGGCTTGAACTCATGGCTCTGAGGTCAAGACCTGAACTGAGATCAAGAGTCAGATGCTCCACTGACTGAACCACCCAGGCATTCCTACAAGATCCTCGCTATAACTTGGCAATGCAGATCCCACATGGACAGACGCCAAGGTTGAGGCCAGGAGGGCTTAGAGGAGCATAACTAGAATTAGGTCAAGGAGAGCATCTTGGCATCATCTTATATCCTAAGCCTACTCTTGGCTATGACAGTTCTCAAACTTGCCTTGCTTTGATGACTTTGAGAACTTAAAGGATTACTGATCAGGTATTTTCTAGAATGTCCCTCAATTTGGATTGTTCTTATGTGTTTCTCATGTTTAGAATCGGGTTATGTATTTTTGTAAAGTTCCATTTTCATTACAGCATATCAAGAGCGCATCCTATCAACATGACACCGCTGTCAACGTTGACCTTAATCACTTTGCTTAGGCAGTGTTTGTCAGGTTTCTCCAATACAAAATTACTTTTTTTGTGTGCTTTCCATATTGTGATCTTTGAAAGGAAGTCACTATGCACAAGCCACAGTGTAGTAGTGGGGGTTAGGCTCTACCTCCTTAGGGTGTAGTATCTACATAAATTATGTGCATTCTTCCACATTCATTTATTTATTTACTCAGTCATTTAATTATTATCAGTATGGTCTCGTGGGTATTTATTTCATGCTTTGACTTATAATCCAATACTACTTTATTTTTTGCTCAAATTTGTCCACTCAGAGCTCTTTTAGTTGATTCTTGTGTCCCTTTGGTAAACCTGCTCATTGTGTGTGTGTGTGTATGTGTGTGTGTGTGTGTGTGTGTGTGTGTGTGTAAACACATGTGTTTAGCACTTCCTTACTTTGTGGTACAATAAGGTGGCCCAGGCTCATCTTATTTCTTGCCCCAGACCTAGAATCAACCATTATTCCAAGGAGTCCTAGTTTCTGTTATTGGAGAATGGTGTTAAAAAGACATATCTGTGTTCTAAGTGTGGTTGGTACTACTGTTGGGGTGTTGTGCTTCTAACTCCTCTCAGGTGACGGTCCCAAGAATATATGTGTACACTAACCAGTATTTAAATACACACATTTGTAAATCTTCTGTAAGCAATAAAAATTGGTATTTACGTTAAGCTAAATGTAAGTTCATACTCATGTCCAACTTTCACTCATTACCTCATGGATCATTCTGGCCTGCTCCCTTTGCTCATCCTCCTCTCCAACAGTGATGAATCTGCTCCTATCATCTGCCATCCATTTAGCTATTTTTTCAATTCTAGCATACTTGTTTAGTTGTGGAATTGTTAACCTGTAGCCGTATGTGACACAAGTTTATCAATTTCCAAAATTATTTTGACCATTCTAGTAGGTATGTAGTGGTATTTCATTATTGTTTGAATTTTTATTTCCCTGATGACATATAATGTGCAGCATCTTACCATATATTTGTTTGCCATCTGTATATTTCCCTTAGTGTGTGTTAAGGTCTTTGGCCCATTTTTAAATGAGGTTGGTTGTTTTCTTATCGCTGAGTTTTAAGAACTCTTCGTATATTTTAGGTAAAATTTCTTTATCAGATATGTCTTTTGCAAATAATTTCTCCCAGTTTGTGGCTTGTCTTCTCTTTCTCTTGACATTGGCTTTTGCAGAGCAGAAGGTTTTAATTTTAGTGAAGTCCAGTTTATCCACCATTTCTTTCATGGATTGTGCCTTTGATGTTATAGCCAAAAAAATGATCACAATACTCAAGGTCACTGAGATATTTTCCTATGTTATCTTCTAAGAGTTTTAAAGTTTTGCATTTTATATTCGGGTCTGTGATCCACTTTGAGCTAATTTTTGTGAAGGGTGGGGATCTGGGTCTGGATTCATTTTTTGCCTGTGGGTATCCAGTTGTCCCTCTCTACTCTTCTTGCTTGCATAGTTTCTAACAAAATATTCACTATGATTCTTATCCTTGTTCCTCTGTAGGTATTTTCAGCTCTTGAGCTTTCAAGATTTCTTTTTCATCTTTGCTTTTCTGCAGTTTGAATATAAAATAACTAGGTTTTTTGTTTTGTTGTTGTTTTCTTTTGGGGGCAGGTATTTAGATATTTATTCTGCATGATGTTTCTGGAGCTTCCTATATCTTTGGTTCTGTATTTGTCATTAATTTCGGAAAATTACTTAAATTATTTCTTCTGCTCTATTTTCTTTTTATTCTCCTTCTGGGATTCCAATAACCCATGTTACCACGTTACACTCTTTGGATTTGTCCCACAGATCTTGTATGTTACAGTCTCCCTCCCTGACCCCCACAGTTTTCAATATATTTTTCTCTTTGCATTTCAGATTGGGAAGTTTCTCTTGGTCTATTTTTAAATTCACTGATTTGTTTCCCCTGGGATGTAATCTTTACGACTATTTCTGCTGCAGTCTAGCCCCTGGATCCTACCCCAAACTCGACTCCTTTCCATCGCAAGCCTTCCTGATCTATTTCCTTGAAGCCATGACCTCAGCTGAGTCCCCTGCATGCCCACCACCATTTATATGACACAGCTAGGATAGAAGGGTCTGACTGAGAGAAAGGCACTCTCCCCAGCTAGAATAAAGCACTTGCAAAATCTTTTCCTCTGGAGAGTACATCTTTTTATAGAAAAAGCTCTGAGTCTATTTCACCATGATTACTTTTCCCCTTCTCCTGCAAAACAACGAGGGGATCCTTCTCAATTTTTCTCCATTAAAACCTGATGGGATACCAAGAGGAATCCATGGAAGTTTGGGGGCCTCACTAAGATTGCAGCTCCCAATCAGTTTCTTAGTCTTATGCTAGTCTAAACTTAGCCTCTAGCCCCATCAAAATTACCTTTTATGTGCTCCTACTAGTTGATATCTCCAGTGGCTTCTGCTCCAACTAAGCAGATATTGGCTGTGTCCCTCTGGATGCACCTGTCTCTCCAGATTTCAGAATAGACATTTGCCCTGTCACACCTCAGATTTCTGATGGGTCTAAAATAAGTCATTTTTTTTCAGTTTGTCCAGTTTTTTTATTATTGTTGTTAAGTATGTGAGTGACACATTCCAAACTCTTGACATGTTGGAACTGAAACAGCTGAAACCAGTAATTTAGTCCATTCAGTTTTTACTTACCTCCATTTGATTCAGCAGTTTCCTGAGGTTGCTTTTTCTAATATTGTTATTTAGAGTTGTGTCTAGCTATATATAGGCTTTGTATTTCCAAATGCATTATCTTTTCAGTGCTTTTAACTTTATGTCTCTCTCAAAATTCCATATGTGTTTCCAAAGCATATACTATCTAAAGCTTTGTATCCAGTTTTCTTTCATTCTGACAATGATATGCTGAGAAATCTGTCCCTTTTCCCTAAATTCCTATTTCTGTCAAAATTTCTTGTTCTTTCTGCTACATATCTCATTGTCCAGAAATCTAATCAGTTAGTTAGGCAAGTACCTACTTTGTTCAAGTTATTTATTAAAATTGAACTCAATTTGTTCAGTATGTTTAAAATCATATATGTGTGTATGTGTTATACATAGGTTCATAAACTAGTGGCTTTTAAGCAATGTAATGAGTATTCAAATTTTACTTTCTTACTACACAAATTTTAATCTCTATACTCTAGAAAACAGAAACAGAAACATCTTAAGAAAGTGTATAAGTTGGCTAAAAGAGAAGATGGGTAAAATCTTAATTGTTTTCATTAATCTCCTGAACACTAAGATTAGCATTTGAGCCAATGTATTACCTATAATTTAAGAAATATTTTATAGTTATTTAATATCTAAAAGACACTTACCTTTTTAACTTTTACATGAAAATTGTTAGAATGAATTTTGCTGACCTTAATCCATGAACCGACATGAGCATGATTGCTAATGATTTGCTTCTTCGTATTTTACAATCTGTGAATAACTTCCAACATTTCCTTAGTGTTGGTGACTTCCGTGCCAGTGAAGGGTGCTTCCCTACTGTCTCTCCTCTGCAGATGCATATATACTATGTATACTAGCATCGTATACCTACTGTGCTATACGTATATTATGTGGGAAGTTACACATAAATTTGTTGTATACTATGTGGGAAGTTACACTTTTGATTTCACAGTTTATGTAAAACGCCCTGTTTAGAGACCTCAGTTAGCTAACATACTTACTACAGTTACTTCTTATTTTATACATCCCAAGCAGTAGCCCACTGATTTGCCTTGCTCAACACATGTATCTGTGGGTGTTAGCTGAACCTATTGTACGAATCATTTTATAATATTTTGTAACTCAAACCATCATGCTGTATGCCTTAAGCTTATACAGTGATACATGTCAATTATTTCTCAATAAAACTGGAAAAAAAATATCTGAGAGGCAAATTAACGAGCCAGCCAGAATTAAAGTTCTTTATGAGAAAAATTGGAGCACAGTTATTTCTTTTCTTTAAACACTGAGAATGATTGACATTTCATGTTATGCTCTTTTAGTGTTTCAGATGTATGTGGTTGCTGTGTTTCATTGATGGTATAGACTGGCTTTATAAATGCATGACCTCTCAGTTATACAGAGGAAACAATATTCTACCCTAAGTTTAAAATAACTTAAAAAAATTATTGACCCTGAAGTCACTACTTGAGTTTCAGATTCTAAAATAAATTTAAACTGCTATTTTTAATCTACCGATTTACTTTCATGGAAGTTATTATATGACCATGAATGAGGACAAGCAGGTATCAACATGGTTTCTTATATAACTCACACTCTACTAACTTTAAGCTTAACTTTGGTAAAGCCAAAAGCACAAGACCTGCTTTCACTTTCAGAGGAGAGTTTATTATTATCTATTTAAATACACAGACATCATTACAATTAAATAACAGATGGGCAGCCTATGGAAACATTTTGAGCTCTGGAGCCCAATAAGTCACCCTAGTGCTAGGTAATTGGCCACTCAGTCATGTTAATAAAGTTAAATCCAACTTGCAGTTAAACATCAAATGGCTGTTAATTTATAGTTTTACCTGCCTGTTCTACTACAATGGTAGAACTTCTCCTCTCATTGGTAGTCATGCAAAATCAATCTGTATCTTAATTCAGAAAGATCTGTAGTTGCATAATTTAGAATTATATATACATGATAAATGAATGTTCTGAAAAAAGAAGACAGTACTATTTTCTGACAAAATATTGAAAGAAGGGGTTTGAAAGATTATGTGTCTAAATAATTCTGTTTTTGCAGGAGAGAGAACATAGTAACAGAGAGATGACAATGACTGGCCCACATTTATTTAATTAGACACAAGCAGAGTTTAATACCTATTGTCTTCAATCCTTATGTATTTTTCTCATTATATCTTGTAATCCTCTCATATAAAGACACATTTTAAGTCAAATCTACCTTATAATCAGAATATTTTAAAAACTGTCGACTGCCTAGTGTTTATATTAAATATATCCAAATGCAAATATAAAGAATTTTTCTAGAGGTCATGTTCTTTATTTTCAATTCTCTCCATAATTAATAAAAAATTATTAACTGCTTTTGATTTTTCCTGTTTGCTGCTTAAGCATTTTTCTAATTAATAAATATTTATAATGAAAATTACATAGGGGCACCTGGCTGGCTCAATCGGTAGAGCATGCAACTCTATTTTTTTTTTTAAGATTTTATTTATTTCTTTGACAGAGAGAGAGACAGCGAGAGAGGGAACACAAGCAGGGGGAGTGGAAGAGGGAGAAGCAGACTTCCCGCGGAGCAGGGAGCCCGATGTGGGGCTCGATCCCAGGACCCTGGGATCATGACCTGAGCTGAAGGCAGATGCTTAACTGACTGAGCTACCCAGGTGCCCCGAGCATGCAACTCTTGATCTCAGTGTCCTGATTTCAAGCCCCACGTTGGGCATAGAGAAAATTTAATAAAAATAAATAAATAAATAAATAAATAAATAAATGATAAAACACAGCATATGTTTAAAAAAAGAAAATTACATATGTACAATTATGCACAGGGATGACGTTGACTAAAATTTCAATATTTTTCAAGGTAAGAGAAATAAGACATGGTTGCCTACTACCTTTGGAAATAACTTAGACAATCTGACCTACTGAGACTTTGTCCAGTAATTTGGGCAATAGTTGAGAGAAAAAAATGCCCAGAATTTAAAATGATAAAAAGCGTTGAATGGAACTTCACTTATTTTACCTTTTTTTAACTACACTAACTTATCTTCTCCCTAGTTATAACCTTTCAAGTGGTACCACAGGATCACCAACTAAAATCTGCAGAGGATCAAGCTCTTTTTTTTTTTTTTAAAGATTTTATTTATTTATTTGAGAGAGAGAGAGAATGAGAGATAGAAAGCACGAGAGGGAAGAGGGTCAGAGGGAGAAGCAGACTCCCCGCCGAGCAGGAAGCCCGATGCGGGACCCGATCCTGGGACTCCAGGATCATGACCTGAGCCGAAGGCAGTCGCCCAACCAACTGAGCCACCCAGGCGCCCAGGATCAAGCTCTTTTAACAAAAAAAATAGAGATAGAATCCAGGTCTGTGGATCACCAGAGTATCCGACTTCTTTTTTTTTAAATTGGTCATTCTGTTACTTTGTCTTCATAGGATAAACAGTCAGTTTAACAGAGGACTTATCTACAGTCAATCATCCAAATTTTCCAAAAACATTGTATACTGCAAAGGGAGATAGGTTCTCTCCTCACTTCATCCTGCCAGTTCTGAACCTAAACCCTGACACTATTGATTTTTTTTTTTTTTTTTTTGTTTTTTTTTTTTCTTTGATCGTGACATGAGCCGAGGGCGGAGCCTTTTTTTTTTTTTTTTTACTTCAACCACTTTATTTGAAAATCCTTAGTGATTTAACATCATGGTTCTTTTCTTGTGCAGGTAGCTAATGAGGCCTAGAGTTGCCACCAGGCCTGCTAAGCCACCCACAGCCACCACAGTCTTAAAAGCAACATATCCGGCAGCCCAGTGCCCTTTCGAGTCCACAGCATCTCTGAGTGAAGAGCCATCTGACAACAACCCTGACACTTAGCCTGTGCTCTATCAATATCAGAGAGCTGCTTTAATACCTGGTATAGAAACTAGTGTTGTAATCCTTAGTGTGACAATCATCATCTGAGTGATTAAACATACGCCACTTAAATTATTTGAATTTTAACTTTATTAGCTATAAACTGATCTCTCAAATATATTTAAAACCTAATGCTTTAATATTCTATCAGCTTTCATTTCAATTTGTACTCATGGAGAAATTATTCCATTCATCACCAAAACTACATGCCACTTGCAACTTGACATTTCTAAAATTTGTGTCAAGATTTTATCTTTGATTAATGAAACTATCAAATATTGGCACTATTTATAGAGAGGAAAGGGTATTAATTGCAGAATGAGTCTTGCTTAAGTTACTGGGAGCCAAATAATGTAACACTGTTTAATTTTTTTTACCTCTGAAAAATAGGGGATTATTCAAATTTTAGTTAAATTTTTGACAACTACAAATATCTCTTCTGCAAATCCAGGAAATGCAATCAAAGAGAAGACAAAGCATTCCTTTTCGATTTTAATTGCTCAAATCTGGCCATGATGTATTTATTGTTATGTGGTTAATACTTTAGTACCTCAAAATGAATGAAGCATCTGAACTACACCTTCAACAGATAGTAAGTAAAATCTCATGAGGATATAGGAACTGAATTTTCATAAAATGTTCCCTTTTTGCTTTTTACTTGTTTTATTGTCTTTCTTTGGTTTTGTTTCAAGAAATACGCACTAGCTCTTGGTACTGCCAAGTCATCTTTGTCCTATGTATATTACACCATTTATCACACTGTTGGATAATATTTATGAGACTATCTGAAGTATGTGAGAAGACAGCGCATTTTAATGTCATATGTGGGATTCCTATCAATTTTTTTCTAGTTGTGCTTAAGTTTGGGTTTTAGACTGCCTGTCCTGAGATTCCAGGTGTGTCCTTAATAACTGGCCTATTTGGTGCCTAATTTATTAATCTGTAAAATCATACTACTAATAATATAACTGTATCATTTATTGTGAATCTTAAATAAGCTAAAATATATAAATTTGGTGGTAAAATCTTTAAGTATACTCTGTCATTATTATAAGAATGCAACTGTGAATTATCATTTGATGAATGCTTGAGGACTTTAAAAACTTAACTATGAATAAAAAGTGGCAAAACTTCTTCAATAGAATAGAGTAAAAATTTTTAAACTACTATTCATTAGCATTTTCAGATATTCGTAGGTCCTAAGTTTTTATGTCTGAATCCATCATCCTGCATTATGTATAGAATCCCAAAGAAAAGCAATGGCTTATCTAGGGAATAGTAATAAAGATTTTATTAGATAGAACATTGCCATGATCTGAATGTTTGTGTCCCTCCAAAATCCACATTTCAAATCCCAGTGTTCAATGTGATGGTATTAGGAGGGCTTTTAGAAGGTGATTAAGTCATGAGGGAAGAGCCTTCATAAATGGGATTAGTGTTTTCATAATAGGGACCCTAGGCCCCTTCATGAATGGGATTAAGGCTTTCATAATAGGGCCTCACACGTCCCTTCCACCACATGAGGATACAAGAAGTCTGCAAACTGGAAGAGGGCCTTCACCCAACCAAAGTGGCACTCCGATCTTGGACTTCCAGCTTCCAGAACTGTGAGAAATTAATTTCTGTTTTTTATAAGCCATCCAGTCTGTGGTATTTTGTAGTAACAGCCCAATCAGACTAAGACAAGAATTATTTAATTTGGACTTTCAGCATTCCCTGCTGGAGGCTGGGCAGCTGCCCTCTCCCCCAGGAAATTATGGATGTTGGGATAAATGACATACTTGTACCAATGGATCAGAAGTAAAGTTTATTACTAATATAGTAAACAGCAAAAAGATTCTGCAAGAAGAAGAGTTCAGTTTCCATGTAGGGTAAAACAGGAAGAGTGGGGCATGGTCAGGTGACTCTGGCTTCATTTGTGTTTAGAGATTGGGACTGGATCAGGGTTCATGTGTAAGCCAGACTTTGACCCAAAGGAAGTAGTACTGGGGCTTTCTTATGGGCTCTCTCTGATGTGGGGCAAAAGGGAAAATGGTAGGAGTGGGGCCTAAAGTCTGTCAGCAGTCAAACATCACAAATGGGATCCAACTCTATTCCAAACCTGAGCCAAGAATATTTTATACTTTATTTAAAAAAAGAAAATGAGGAAGTAAATGTATTATTAAAATAAGGAGTGGTAGAAAAGCAAATATTAACTTATAGGGAGTATAAGATGATTCCTCAGACAGTGTAATAAACAAATGAAGATATGGCTATCCTTAAGGTTGATGAAAGAAATGTAAATGACAAAAGATTTTCCTCTTAGTGGACTGGCAAAGAAAAATTAACCAAATGAATAAAAATACAAGGTCCTATATTGTTAGTGGGGAGGTAAAAAATGGCAACTTGGTTAGAGAAAAATTGAGTTTTCTCTAGAATAGTAGTATCCATTTATAAATAAAAAGAAAAACATGAAATCTATCAACAATGGCAAAAAAACTCAAATGTAAATTTAACAAAAGGTACATATTCTATTGAAATTAAATATAAAATCTTACTCTACATGTGGGGGAACAAAAACAAACCACCCAGCAAATGGAGAGACTTTCCATGTTTCTGGATGAAAGAGTTAAATAACAAAAAAAAAAAAAAAAATAGACTATCACAGCATTAACATAAATATATAACTACATTTACATAAAAATCTGCTGAAGCTATGAAAACAACTCAAAATTTGGCAAAATCCATTAGAACTAAAGTATAAGTAAAATCAAAGTAATCCCTCATTTGGTATTTTATCACATAGAAATAAAATAGGTCTGTGGCCAAGGCTATATAGCCATGATTTCACTTTAGGAAAAAAACTTGAAAACAATTTGAATATTTGTTCTAGAAAAATGAGTGGATAAATAGTCGTATACCCACAGTGGAATACTGTGTAGGTACCTAAATGAGTGAGTTCAAGACTTACCTGGAGGTTTACACAATATGTACTTGTGTACTTGAAATGAGAAACATTAAGTTTCAAAGTATTGTTTGTAATGTGAGCTTATATTTTTTTAAAAGCAGGTAAGTGCAAAAGGCATTTATAATAGTATTTTTTATAAACATGGAAAAAATATAGACTCAAATACACTAGGCTACCACTGTTACTGAAAGGAAGAAGAAATGGTGAGAGGCTGGGGAAACAAAAAAAAATCTCTGTATTTATCTTGAATTACTTAAATCAAAATTTACAAAGGGAAAAATATATATGTATAGTGAAAAGTTCTAGAAAATACATGTTAAACTTAAATATCTTTTTTTAAACAATTTTATTTAGTTTTTTGACAGACAGAGACACAGTGAGAGAGGGAATACAAGCAGGGGCAGTGGGAGAGGGAGAGGGAGAAGCAGGCTTACCGCCGCGCAGGAAGCCCGATGTGGGGTTCGATCCCAGGACCCTGGGATCATGACCTGAGCCGAAGGCAGACACTTAATGACTGAGCCACCCAGGTGCCCCTAAACTTAAATATCTTAATATCTCTGAGGAAAGGCATGATAGTGAGTGTTGGGGTAAGGAAAAATAAGTTAGAAAAACATAAAATTTTCATGTAATATATTTCTGTATTGTTTAAGGTTTTACAAGAATGAATTTATATACTCTAAAAATATTGAAAAATTTATAGGAAAAATATTCACATTAATAACTAATCATACAAAAAGGACCTTAAGAAAGCAAGAAAAATACTCTGAAATTAAATTTTTAAAACTTATTATGCTTGTGAAGAAGTTGTAAAATCTTCAGTAAGTAAATTTATTCAAGGCTCCAGTTTTAATAGTCCTTTAAAGGTCTGCAAAATCTCCAAATCTGGGACAGTGGCCAAATGGTTGAATAAGCAGAAACTCTTCTCTTGGAAGGAACACATAAAATTCCTGCAGGAAATAAAATTTTAACAAGAAATATAAAATGATATATTAAAACTGAAATGGAAGTTTCTAAAAACTTAAACATGAAAATCTCTATACTTATGGCAGGCAAAACAATAATAGTAAAAAATAAAAGACACCTTTTGTGCTTTGTATCTAATGAAATGGGAGCTGCTGTGAGAATAGTGTGATATACACATTTAATGTAAATAATCACTCTTGACCTAGGCTTCCAAATTTTTGAACCACTAAATAATTTATATAATTGGTTAAATGCTGATATGTAGTTTATGATTTCTAAAACTGATTCTATAGTTTAAAAACAGAAAAAGCTTGTCTATAGCCTAAGCTCAGATATGTGATCTCACATTTCCTCTGCAACTCATTTTAAGAAACCTTTTATAATTTAGCTTATGTATTAAGTGAATAGAAATGGTTTCCATTAATTTAGTCTCAGTAGAATATCCACAGGTTTCTGACTATAAGATTACTTAGTAATCCTTTGTAATAGCTATCTACTTAACAATTGGCTTCTTTACTTACTCTAAAAACAAAGCAAATAAACTTATCAAAGTGGAAGCAAGGGTAGGAGTGTGACAATTTACATTAAACTAGTACAGGTGTCCTTTTCACTACCTAAAAGTCACTCTCAGCCTTTTTACATATTCAGGGTATTGATAATCATACTTTCTTTGTAATTATAAAAGTAATTTTTCATCTCTGAGAGTCCTTAAGTCATTTCAAAATGTAATTGTCAAAATGGAATTAAGGAAAAATCCTCCCTTTTAGTACAGAATAAACTAATGTAAATAAAATAATTATGATTTGAAGGTAAAACTGAAGGAAGTAACATAGGCTAATCTACTGTATATTTTTATAATAGTCCTGTATACTTTACCATAGAATCAAAACTAAGCCTATCATGTTTGTTTCACTATCTGAACAGACTTAGAAAGGTATAAATTAAAGATGGGATTGGAGGATTTTGTAAAAATAAATCTTAACAATTTACACAACAGCCTCAGAATCACATTATAAACAGTATTCCATTTTATCGTTCTCTCAAATTTTCTCTTGAAAAGTATCAGATGCTATAGCATAATTTGTGCCTATTTTTGGCCTCTGTACTTATATCATCTTGTCAAATAGGCAGAGGTTTAGGAATTTGAAGTGAGTGAAGACATTTTCAGTCTCTGGTTGCTGCAACTTTTCACAAAATGTTGTTACTTTTAATCTCCAATGACACTTTACAAGTCATTTGCCGAGCTTGCACATTTGAAACAGCATCTCATTAGGTAAACTGCCAGCACTAATATTTTCTATTTATTTGTTGTAAATTTTTGCATAAGTAGTAGATAGTAACTCATATTGATTTTGTGTTTAAAGATTTGGCAGATGAAATAAAATGAACAGGGAGGATATCAAATATAAAATTTAGTATTTATTATAAATTCAGGAAGATATTGAATACTGTGTTGGCAACTTTGAGAGTTTTACTAGCTTATACTATAATGATGATATTGCTCTGTAGATTTTCTCTCTTTAAATATAACTTCGATGTGATTGGAAGTTAAAGATATTCTCCTTTTGAAATTCAAGCTGACCTAAAAGAAAGCAAACATTTTCCATGTATCCTGCCTCACATTATATTTGTCCCATTACTGTATCATTTTTAGTTAGAAGTTATGCAAGAGAATAAAATCTAATTTGAAAAATAGATAATTATCTCTCTATGCAAAATCACTTTAGTATTATAGTAGTTATATGTAATTCAAATCTTGTCATTTGCTTAGCTATGATTTTTTTTTTAAAAGATCTTATTTATTTGTTTGTCAGAGAGAGAGAGAGCATAAGCAGGGAGGACAGCAGACAGAGGGAGAAGGAGGCTCTCCTCTGAGCAAGCAGCCCAATGTGGGACTCCATCCCAGGACCCTGGGATCATGACCTGAGGTGAGAGCAGATGCTTAACCCACTGAGCCACCCACAATTGAATTGTAGATAATAGGAAGAACTTTTTATGAGTTCCTTTTACATATGTTGAATGGATAAATGTGTCTAACCCTAAAAAACTTTTAAATATCCTTACTTTAGGATCCATGAAGGAAGGAGATAATTTTCAACTTATTTTTAATGATCACGTTTCCTTTTTCTAAATGTAATCCAAAGGTCTACAATAACATTATACGTTAATCATACTGGAAATAACAATTTGTTTTAATTTTAAATATAAAAAAATTTAAAGGTCTACAAAAATTGAACAAAACATTTTGTGCTCTTTAAAATTAATATACCAGGAGTTATTTAAAAATGAATGAATAGGGGTGCTTCGGTGGCTTGGTCAGTTGGGCATCTGCCTTCAGCTCAGGTCATAATCTCCACGTCCTGGGATCGAGCCCCACATTGGGCTTCTTGCTCAGCAGGGAGTTTGCTTCTCTCTCTCCCTCTGCCCCTCCCCATTGCTCATTTATCTTTCTCAAATAAATAAATAAATTCTTTAAAAAATGAATTAATAAATTCTGTAATTACATCCTGATATGAAAAAGACTCATAACATCACAATTGAATTAAATCTACAAACTATTCTTTTTTAATTTTACAATTCTGCAGGGTAACATATACTTAGATACATTGCCCATGTGTATCTAACAACATTAATGGTCTTGCATTAAAAGATAACGTACTTTACAACAAATTAATAACTTATTCTTTTTAATCATAAGCCAAAAAGAAAGAATATTCAGCATAGTTTTCAATGTTTTTGAGCAGATATATAGTATTTCAAAAAACATTTCAGTTGTATAATAAAAAGATATAAGAAACATCCATGTATTAACCCATGACCCCATTAAAAAAAACAAACAAATGCTATTCTCTTTAAGTTCCCTTCAAGCTCACTCTATTTTCTTCCTTCTCACAGGAAACCTTCCTTTCAAACCATTCATATAGCATCCCCTTGCTTTTCTTCATAACCTTGCTATATGTTTTTATCCTGAAATAATATATTGTACAATTTTGCTACCTTCAAAAAAATTTATATAAATTTAATCATGTCCTATGTTTTCTCAAAAACTTTCTTTTCTCCCTCAACCTTATAATTGTGGTATCCATCAACTCGATGTTGCATATAACTGAGAGTAATTCATTTTACCACTATTCTAAACTGTATTTGTAGAATAATATTTTGTAGGATAAGTTAATATTTTATAATTTATTTACTCATTCTTCTCAAGGATATTGGAATATTTCATTTTTTTTATCCCTATTCCTAGGGTACATGTGCAAGTACATGCCAATCCAATTATTTTTAAAATGATTACACCACCACACTCTGGTTTCTCTTCAGATCGCATAAATCTTTCGCCTTTTAAAATGATTACACCAAATTTACAGGAAGCAGCTCTTCATAGGTGTTTCCATTGCTTCCTTTTTCCTCCAACACTGGATATTGTCAGCATTTTATGTTTTCTAGACTGGCATGTATAAATAATTTCTCACTATGGATTCATTCTGCATTTCCTTAATTACCAATGTAAATGTAAATGTATGTGACATATGTAAATTATGAAATTATAAACATAAATAGTTCAGTTTTCCTCTTTTCTGATATCCTTATAGTTTTGATCATTTTTATCAGTTTATTTATTTTTTACATTTTTATTTGGTTTTACATTTATTTTGTTTTACATATAGAATTTCTTTATATAGTGTAGATACTGATTCTCTACTAAATATGTGAATTATGGAGACTTTCCAAAATGGAAGAGGAGTAGGAGACCTTAGTTTTTTCTGGTCCCAGGAATTCAGCTAGATAGCTATCAAATCTTTCTGAACACCTGAAAACTCAACTAGAGATTTAAGAAAAAATTCCTGCAATTCTACAAATAAGAAAGTCACCACTTTCTGCAAGAATGGCAAGACAGAAAACCTCATCTCAAAAAAGAGAACAAGAGGCAGTATACCCACTGCCAGGGACCTAATCAGTATGGATATAAGTAAGATGTCAGAACTAGAGTTCAGAATAATGATTATGAGGATACTAGCTAGGCTTGAAAAAAGCATAGAAGACACTAAAGAATCCCTTTCTGGAGAAATTAAATAACATCTAATCAAGTCAAAATAAAGACTTGCAATGAGATGTAATAAAAAATGGAGACTCTAACTGCTAGGATAAATGAGGTAGAAGAGAGAATTAGTGATATCAAAGACAAAATGACGGAGAATAAAGAAGCTGAGAAAGAGATAAACAACTGCTGGATTATGAGGGGAGAATTCAAGAGATAAGTGATACCATAAAGCAAAACAATATTAGAATAATTGGGATCCCAGAAGAGAAAAGAGATTGAGAGAGAGAGAGGCAGAAGGTATATTGGAGGAAATTATAGCCGAGAACTTCCCTAATCTGGGGAAGGAAACAGACATTCAAGTCCAGGCACAGAGAACCCCCCTCAAAATCAATAAAAATGGGTCGATATCCTGACATATAATGAAGCTTGCAAATCTCAAAGACAAAGAGAAAATCCTAAAAGTAGCTCAGGACAAAAGGTCTATAACTTACAAGAGTAGAAACATTAGACTGGCAGCAGACCTATCCACAGAGAGCTTACAGGCCAGAAAGGACTGGCATGATATATTCAAGGTACTAAGTAAGAAAAATATGCAGACAAGAATACTTTATCCAGCAAAGCTGTCATTCAGAATAGAAGAAGAGATGAAAAACTTTCAGGACAAGCAGAAACTAAAAGAATTTGTGATCACTAAACTGCCCTGCAAGAAATATTAAAGGGGATCCTTTAAGCAAAGAGAGCCCAAAAGTAACATAGACCAGAAAGGAACAGAGACAATATACAGAAACAGTGAGATTATAGGTAATACAATGACACTAAATTCATATCTTTCAATAGTTACTCTGAATGTAAATGGGCTAAATGCCCCAATCAAAAGACACAGGGTATCAGATTGGATAAAAAAGCAAGGCCCATCAATATTCTGTCTACAAGAGACTTATTTTAGACCCAAAGACACCTCCAGATTAAAAGTGAGTGGGTGGAAAACCATTTATCATGCTAATGGACATCAAAAGAAAACTAGGGTAGCAATCCTTATATCAGAAAAATTAGATTTTTAAACCAAAGACTGTAATAAGAGATGAGAAGGGACACTATATCATACTTAAAGGGTCTATCCAACAAGAAGTTCTAACAATAGTAAATATTTATGCCCCTAACATGGCAGCAGCCAGTTATATAAACCAATTAATAACAAAATTAATGAAATAAATTGATAGTAATACAATAATAGTAAGAGATTTTAATACCCCACTAATTGCAAGGGATGGATCATGTAAGCAAAGGATCAACAAAGAAACAAGGACTTTGAATGACTCCCTGGACCAGATGGACTTCACAGATATATTCAGAGCACTCCATCCTAAAGCAACAGAATACACATTCTTGAGTGCACACAGAACATTCTCCAGAATAGATCATGTACTGGGTCACAAATCAGGTCTCAACTAATACCAAAAGACTGGGATCATTCTCTGCATATTTTCAGACTACAGTGCTTTGAAACTTGAACTTAATCACAAGAGGAAATTTGGAAAGACCACAAATATATGGAGGTTAAAGAGCATCCTACTAAAGAATGAATGGGTCAACCAGGAAATTAAAGAATTTTTAAAATTCATAGAAACAAATGAAAATGAAAACACAACTGTTCAAAACTTTTGAGATGCAGCAAAGGTAGTCCTAAGAGGGAAGTATATAGCAATACAAGCCTTTCTCAAGAAACAAGGAAGGTTTCAAATATACAACCTAACCTTACACATAAAAAGCTGGAGAAAGAACAGCAAATAAAGCCTAAACCCAGCAGGAGAAGAGAGATAATAAAGATTAGAACAGAAATCAATGAAATAGAAACCAAAAAATAGTAGAACAGATCGATGAAACCAGGAGCTGGTTCTTTGAAAGAGTTAATGAGATTGATAAACCCCTGGCTGGACTTAACAAAAAGAAAAGAGAGGGACACCTGGGTGGCTCAGTTGGTTAAGCGACTGCCTTCAGCTCAGGTCATGATCCTGGAGTCCCAGGATCGAGTCCCGCATGGGGCTCCCGGCTCAGCAGGGAGTCTGCTTCTCCCGCTGACCCTCCCCCCTCTCATGCGCTCTCTCTCTAGCTCATTCTCTCTCTCAAATAAATAAATAAAATCTTTAAAAAAAAAAACAAAAAGAAAAGAGAAAGGTCCCAAATAAATAAAATCATGAATGAAAAAGGAGAGATCACAACCAACACCAAAGAAATACAAACATTTATAAGAACATATTATGAGCAACCATATGCCAACAAATTAGGCAATCTGGAAATGGATGCATTCCTAGAAATGTATAAACTACCAAAACTAAAACAGGAAGAAGTTGAAGCAGTAATCAAAAATCTCCCAACAAACAACAGTCCAGGGCCAGATGGCTTCCCAGGGGAATTCTAGCAAACATATAAAGAAGAATTAATACCTATTCTTCTGAAGCTGTTTCAAAAAATAGAAATGGAATGAAAACTTCCAAACTTTTTCTATGAGGCCAGCATTATCTTGATCCCAAAATATCAAAGACCCCACCAAAAAGGAGAATTACAGACCAATATCCCTGATGAACATGTATGCAAAAATTCTCACCAAGATACTAGCCAGTAGGATCCAACAGTACATTAAAAGGATTATTCACCACCACCACCAAGTGGGATTTATTCCTGGACTACAAGGGTGGTTCAACATCCACAAATCAATCAATGTGATACACTACATTAATAACAGAAAGGACAAGAACCATATAATCCTCTCAATAGATGCAAAAAAAGCATTTGACAAAGTACAATATCCTTTCTTGATTAAAACTCTTCACAGTGTAGGGACTGAGGGAACATACCTCAATATCATAAAAACCATATACGAAAAGCCCACAGAGAATATCATTCTCAATGGGGAAAAACTGAGAGCTTTTCCCTTAAGGTCAGGAACACAGCAGGGATGTCCACTCTCACTGCTGTTGTTCAGCATAGTACTAGAAGTCCTACCTTCAGCAATCAGACAACAAAAAGAAAAAAAAAATCCAAATCGGCAAAGAAAAAGTCAAACTCTTGCTCTTTGCCGGTGACATGATACTCTATGTGGAAAACCCAAAAGACACCCCCCCAAAATTGCTAGAACTCATACAGGAATTCAGCCATGTGTCAGGATATAAAATTAATACACAAAAATCAGTTTCATTCCTATACACAAGAATGACACAGAAGAAAGAGAAAATAAGGATCAATCCCATTTACAATTGCACCAAAACCCACAAGATACCTAGGAATAAACCTAACCAAGAGGCTAAGGATCTGTACTCAAAAAACTATAGAACACTCATGAAGGAAATTGAGAAAGACACAAAGAAATGGAAAAATGTTCCATCTTCGTAGATTGGAAGAACAAATATTGTTAAAATGTCTATGCTACCTAGAGCAGTTTATACATTCAATGCAATCCGTATCAAAATACCATCAACTTTTTTCACAGAGCTGGAACAACTAATCCTAAAATCTGTATGGAAACAGAAAAGACCCCAATATCCAAAGGAATGTTGAAAAAGAGAACCAAAACTGGTGGCATCACAATTCTGGATGTCAAGCTTTACTGCAAAGCTGTAATCATCAAGACAGCATGGTACTGGCACAAAAACAGACACATAGATCAGTGGTACAGAATAGAGAACCCAGAAATGGACCTTCAGCTCTATGGTCAACTAATCTTTGAAAATGCAGGAAAGATTATCCAGTGGAAAAAAGTCTCTTCAACAAATGGCATTGGGAAAATTGGACAGCCACATGCAAAAGAATGAAACTTACACCATGCACAAAAATAGATTCAAATGGATATAAGACCACATGCAAAAGAATGAAACTTACACCACACACAAAAATAGATTCAAATGGATTTAAGACCTTAATATGAGACAGGATTCCATCAAAATCCTAGAGGAGAACACAGGCAGCAACCCCTGTGACCTTAGATGCAGCAACTTTTTGCTAGACGTGTCTCCAAAGGCAAGGTATCTACTCCAAAGATACAAATGTAGTGAGCTGAAGGGGTACGTGCACCCCAATGTTTATAGCAGCAATGTCCACAATAGCCAAACTATGGAAAGAGCCCAGATGTCCAGGGAGAGATGAATGGATAAAGAAGATGTGTTATATATACACAATGAAATACTACTCCTCAGCCATCAAAAAACATGAAATCTTGCCATGTGCAACAACATGGATGGAACTAGAGGATATTAAGCTAAGTGAAATAAGGCAATCAGAAAAGACAATTATCATATGATCTCACTCATATGTGGAATTTAAGAAACAAAACAGGATCATAGGGGAAGGGAGGGAAAAATAAAACAAGATGAAATCAGAGAGGGAAACAAACAGTAAGAGATTCTTAAGCATAGGAAACAAACTGAGGGTTGCAGAAAGGGAAGTGTGGTGTGGGGATGGGGTAACTGGGTGATGGACATTAAGGAGGACATGCGATGTAATGAGCACTGGGCATTATGTAAGACTGAAGAATCATTGAACTCTACCTCTGAAACTAACAATACACTATATGCTAATTAATTGAATATAAATTTTAAAAAATATGTGACTTACAAATATTGTTTGGCCATTGTAGCTTATCTTTTCAATTTCTTTAATAAAATCTAATGAGAGATTTTATATATATCTATCTGTGTAGATCAGTTGTAGTTATAATTATTTTGTTCTAAGAATTTATCTTTTTATAAGGATTTTAATTATCACCAAGAAGTTGAAAATAATTTCCTGTCATTTTTTAAAAAAATTTCTGTGGCATTTTACTTTTATTTCCTTTTTTATTCTTTTAAATTTATTTGTGACTTCTCTCTTGGAATCTTAAGCAGGCTTCTGATCTGTGCTTCTTCTTTTCTCCAGGTACTTTTTTCTCTTACTCGTGGTGCTTTATGCTGCTTTGTGTGTTTGTAGGTATATGTGGTGTGTGTGTGTGTGTGAGTGTGTGTGTGTGTGTGTGTGTGTGTGTGTGTACTGAGCTTGTGTTCATAGGTTTCGGAACTAAATATGTGGGGCTGATCTGAGGCTTGAATGTGTTGGGTGCTTCCAGAGTTGATTTTCAGTTGATTCTGATCTGCCCTTTTGACTTGATCACCACCAGCCTGCTGTAGTGATTTCAGAGCGCTCAAACAGTGTGAATTCAGGCTACAAACCCTGATCAGATTTTCTGTGTCCAGAGTTGTGGAGTTAACATATTATGAAACATGGTAAATTGTACCTAGTAATTGTTTGCTGATTAAATGATAATATGTGTCTAAAGAATCTTTAAGTCCATAAGTGTTTAGCCAGAACTTGTCCTTAGATATTATTGAAACTTACTAGAATACAGTTTAGTTTGCTTTTGAATATACACAAAACAAAAGGAGGAGCCCATTTATTATTCAAGCACAGGCCAAGTCCTCAAAATTGCTTTGGCTTACAAACTCCATTTAAGCAACAATTAATACCCTCACCAAAAATCACAAGATATCCACACCAGTACTTTCTCCAAATGACTTTTTATTATTGTATTGGCACAAATGGGGAGGAGGGGTTCCTCTGTTTTATATGATCCATCTCTAAAAGAAAGTTTGTCCTGGCTCAGTGTGAAAGACATTTCTCTTGTCACATATGAGAAAAATATCAAAATCATTCTTTTAATATATGAGTGCAGTAGATGGGAAAATATAAGCATGAGTATGGCTTTCAGAGCTGGATCTATGCCAGAAATAGTATTTCATATTATGTTCTATTTTATCTTATGCAATATTGCCACTCTACTCTATTACCGTAAGCTTCTCTAGTCTTTGCTTCTGTTATTTTCCTTCGGACACAGTACACAGACAATTTCAATGTAAAAACACTATTTAAAAGCATTCTAGAAAGATATTAGCAGTCACTGTGTCAGCATTTAATATGAGATTTTGAAGGTAATTTTTAACCTTTTCAGCTTCTAAATTGTAGCTTGTCTTATTAAAAGCACTTTCTCTCTTTCTTCTTTCCCCATGAACGTTCTTGTTTTTATTAAAAACAAGAGAATGTATTAAACAATCCAGAGAGCTTCATTCTGCGCATTCAGGATGTGACAGGGAAAGTGATATTATCACAAACGGTGACTGCTTACGTTCTCTTATTATGCAAAATGACCCAGATGATCAGTTTCTTGTTGAAAATTGTAAAAGCAGAAAAAGTTCAGAATGTCATAAAAGCAAAAAAAAAAAAAGATATTTTCATGAATTCATTGACCTTTCCATTAATATCATAACAGAGCATAATCACTAAGGCTTTTAAATTAGCAAGGTAGCTCAATATAAAGGGATGGCTTGAGAAATCTCAGGGGCTTATGTTGCCAGAACAAGATCCTGACACTAAAAGTAAAAGGGTAAATGAGAATCATGTTTAGTGATGACCTTTAGGTCCCACAGCTGCTTATCACATATCTTGTCTTTTTGCCTTACTGTTGCACTTTAGCTTATTAAAATTAATTGTGTTCTATTTTAGATGTTAAGAATTTTTAGCTCATAACCTTCGCTGTTGAATGAACAGTAACATTTTCTTTTCTTTCTATATCCTTGATGTATGATGATAATTCCAATTATGTGATTTTTAAATAAATACAATAAGTAAAAGAGATCTTGTAATTTTGTTAGAAAATAAAAATTAAAAATTAAATAATAAGAATTGAAAAGGTCACAAAAGAAGTTTCAAGAAGGAAAGAATTTTTGAGTAATAAAAAGAATAAAATAAACTAAGGTTATACAACAATATATTTCCTACAATGGGCATTTATATGCATTTTTGTATATCTGAACTAATTTTTTCTACTGATATATAATATATATCCAGAGAAAAACCTTTCCCCTTTCTGACTGATAATATTATGGAGAATGCTTTAATAGTTTATTTCTTGGTGTCTCTATCCACAAAGAAGTAGGTAGTCATTGGGAACCTCCAGTGTAAATGTACAAATGCATTTTGTCCTTTTTTAAAGGGAATGATTAGGCACTTAATTTATCTGTCTTGTCAGATGAAGGTTTGTTTTTTTTAAATTTCTATATTTCGACAAAGTTTATATTTAATACAAATATGGGCTGATGAAGGGAATTTTTATGACAAAATTTGTCAGTAATATATTTGTCAATAATATATTGATTAGTCTGAGCTCTCTGACTTTCATACTGTGTGTGTGTAGTAAACACAAAAACTATAGGCTTTCCATTTATATATGTGGTTAATCTTCTCAACATCTATAGGAGCTATGCATCATTTTTATTCTTATTTTACAAGTGAAGGAGCTGGGACAAGAAAGGCTTGTCCCAAGAAGAAATGCTTCTTTGGAGTGGAGGGACATATAATTTTCCTTCCAACTCAGGACACCTTTAAGAGTGAAAGTAGAAAAATGAATTCAGCAAACATAACCAGAGACTGTCCTATGAAACTCAGATGCATGGTCACTTTACAAGAAGTACATGGCAGAACTGGAACTGAAATCCAAACATTCTGACAGCATAGCTCCACCCTTAAACTCTATTCTGCACTGCTTGCAAACTAGTGCCATTAACTTCTGAGTTACAATTTGTATTATATTTTTTCTAGCAAACACAGCATATACTGGTCACCAGTGCCAAGTAGAACTCCATTTACATGGAAAACAGCAAAGATCATCATTATGCCAACCATCAGGAGTAGAAGTTGAAACATATTTCCCACTGCACTTTGGTATCAGAGTCACCAAGAAAACACAACACAATCAAGTACTAGATGAAGCAGTGCTTTACTCACATAGAGAAAAGACAGAGCAAGATTAGCTTCAATAGTGAGCAACAGTATTCCTTGGCCAGTGGTACCCTCCCAACAGCTGATGCAGGGCAATTGACCCGCACACACCCTTCTTATGCTCTAGAAGAAGGACTCTATTTTCTCCCCACAGGGTCTAGATACAGTAGTGGAGTTGGCCATGTGTCATACGATGCACACATTTAAGCAGAACAAAAGAATATGAATTGAGTCTGAAACAGGGCAAGTTATTCCCACATATGGAAATAAGCCCTTCACAGGCAATGAGAGCTTCTTACCCCTTGGTAAGGATGTGTTCCAAGCCTAAGGCACAGACTGGACAAGCCTGGGAGGGGCAAACATAGGAGGTCACACCATGGCTGCTTTCTCAAAATGTTCTGGGGTTTTTTGTGTGTTTTTATAACTTAAAGCTAACATTTACTGGGGCCATGTGATTAGCCAGAAACTGTGCTCAGTGAGGGCCTGCATCTTTAAACAAGCAAACATGCGTTAATATAACTGAATATACATTCTTTTAGAGAGGAGAAACAGTGGATGATGATGGTAATAATAATAAAAAAGAACCATGAAGAAATGGAGAATATGGCCTTAGGGAAAATAATTCAAAACATGACCCTTAAGGTGACATTGGAAAAATAGGGAGAACATTATGAAATATGTCAAAAAATAAGGAGACATATGAAATATGTCAAAAAATAGGGAGACATATGAAATATGTCAAAAAATAATGATGTGGGAAAAGGATGGTACAAGGATTCTGAGGTGAAAAAGAGTTTGGTATGTTCAAGGAACTGAAGACAGAGTGACTGAAACCAAGTAAGTTAGGAAGATAGAGTGTGGCTTGAGTTTGGAAATGTAGGCAGATGCTTTAAGAACATGATAAGGCATTTGATTTTACTCTAAATTTTGGGAAACTTTTGAGTGGTTTTTAATTCTTTCATTAAAAATATTTATTAAACATTTACTATGAGTCAGGCACTGTATTTAAGTTATGTGAAGAGTTAAAATTGCTACTAAAGGAAGAGAGTAAAATTTTTAAATTTTAAGGGTGTTCAGGATAGGCCTCATTGAGAACACGAGATCTGAATAAAGACTTGAAACTGGGTTGGGAGAAAGCCATATGATTATTGGGGTGGGGGTGGTGGGGACATTCCGGTCAGTGCAAAAGCTTTCAACTAAGAGGGTATATGTCTTGTTCTGGGTGAGATCAAGAAGCCTGTATTCTGGAGTAGAGTAGGAGGGGACAGTAACAAAGTAAGAGCTCAGAATGTGATGAGAGAAGAGAGAAGTGAAGGAAGAGGAAGAGCAGATCTTGTAGAGCTTTGTTAGCAATTAGAGAGGCTTAGGCTTTTACTTTGATTGACATGGAGATCTATTAGCAAGGTTAGAAGAGAGAAGTAGAATGATTTGCTTTACATTTTTAAAAGGTTACACTGACTGCTTAGAAAGGGAGCAGGTGGAGCAGGGAGAACAGTTAGGAAATTGTAGCCATCCACCTGAAAATCTGGTTTCAGCGAAAGAGGTTAGGAGCAGTCCAATTTTTAATGGAACTTGAAAATTGACTCAACAGTGTTTTGTATGAATTAGATGTAGAGTATGAGAGAAAGGAAGACATTCAGGATCTTAGGTTGAAAATTGAAAAAATAGTTTTCATTAACATAGTTGCATTAGACTGTGTAAAGGAGGTTGGCAGTATATGAACAATCAGAAGTTCAGGGTTGGGCATGTTAATTTTGAGATATTTATTAGGCATCCTGGGGAAATGTTAATTATGAGATATCTACTAATATCCTAGGCAAATGTTAAAAAAGCAGATGGATATATACATTCAGATGATTGCTCTTGTGTAGATATATAAATCTGAGAATTGATGGCATATAGATGGTATTGAAAGTTATACAAGGAATGAAATATATCTCTAAGAGAGTGATTTCAGAGAAGAAAACAAGATCCTGGGCACTCTAGAATGAAGGAGAGGAGAACAGCAAAGCAAATTGAAAGGAGTGACCAGGGAGGTAAGAAGAAAACCAAAAGGAAGTAGGATCATAAATAGGATATAAAAAGCAGATTGAAAGATCAATTCCATTGAAGATTGGAAACAGACACTCAGATTTCATAGCATGAAGGACCTTGGTGGCCATGACAAAACTATCGCAATGAAGTAAAGTAGTTGGACTGAAAGTCTGATTGGAATGCGTTTTAAATAATGCGAAGAGAGGCATTTGAAATAACACAGTGAGTAAGTATAATATTTGCAAGGAGTTTTGCTGCAAAGAGATGCAAAAAATAAGTTAGAAAAGAAGCATCAATATTTGGAGCAATGTTTTAGAGTAGAGGGAGAAGATGAGATTCAGTGCCAATGTTGAGAGCCTGATTGTATTTAGAAAGAGTAACAAGTGACGTGGCAGATGATATGGGTGCAGATCCTGGTAAGTGAGTAGCTATGACGTGGGAATTTGGGAGAAATTCTGTTAAACTACCTGCAGTTCTAACAGAGAATCAAGGTCATTAGTAAGAATGAGTCTAATGAAAATGTATTTGAAACTTAAGATGAAAGAAGTGAAATTAACACTTAGGAAATTAGGAGAGTGAATGGTATAAGGAATTAAGGTATGACTGAGCAGCTTTAAAAGTTTATTTGATATTTATCATCATGACTAAAATGGTATGTTTTTATTTGTATGTTTTTATCCATATTTATTCAGCTTCATTGATACAAATGTGGAATAAGTGGAAAGATGAATTTAATTGGCTAGTGATTCTGTCAAAGGGTACAAAATGCAAAGGAGGAATAAAAAAGTAGAGTGTATACAAAACATAGTGATTCTAATGATTGATTATGGGACATAATCTAAAAGGAAAGAATGAACCGTGAAGAGAATAAGGGAAAGTGAAAAGTTTCAATTGGGTTTAAAAGATTGTTAAAATATTCAATGAAATGAGCTAGAAAGACTGTAGTGAGCAGAGAACAGGATACATCAAGTTAAGAGAATGAAGGGTCTCCAGGCGCCTGGGTGGCTCAGTTGGTTGTGTCTGCCTTCAGCTCAGGTCATGATCTCAGGGTCCTGGGATGGAGTCTCACATTGGGCTCCCTGCTCAGCGGGAGCCTGCTTCTCCCTCTGCTCCTGTGCTCTCTCTGTCTCTCTCTTTTTCTCTCTCTCTCAAATAAATAAATAAAATATATTTTTAAAGAAGAGAATGAAGGGTCTGACAATATAGGTAATGATAAATTCTAGCATATACTTCTGAGAGTGACTCAGATAGGGTGAAGGATGAGATCAATAGGAGAGAAATTCAAGAAACTGAATTTCCAGGTGTCAGGAAGAGATATTATAGTGATATCAGGGAGAAAAGTTACCAGAGTTGTGTTGAAGAGCTCATCAGTCAAAGTTAAAAAAAATTAAAAAGTGGAAGGGTCTACTAAGTCTTGTATACTTGGTAGTAGACAAGAATAAGAGGTAGCAACTGAGAGACTTGGATTACGTGGATTCAAAGCTAATTTTAGAGCGAGAGGAGGGGAGAATAGTATGGAAATGGAATCAAGGAGTAAGGAGATAGAGGCTGTGAGGAGCTTAAAAAAAATACCTTCATCAACTGAGAAGGCTGCAGGTAAAGTAGTGTCTTCTGTAAGAGCAAGAAGATGCTTCAGAGCAATGACTCAGGGTCTAGGAGATTTTTCTCCAGAGAGCATAATGGAAGGTTTTCAAGAGTGATGGCAAAGTAGCAATAGGAAGCGATTAGAATGTAAGAGCTTTGGGATAACTCTGAAGCCAGCAGTTTCAGTTGTGGACTGATTAAAAATTGAGTCCTGGTGAAATCAAGGCAGATAAATGTGTCAAGAACATTGTTAGAGCATGCTGAAAGTCTGGGAGTCTCTCCTGACTTATGTCAATGGAAGGGGAATTCTGAAGATGCATGGTTTTAGTCTGAGTGTTAGGGATTCTCTCTGGATGTGTATGCGAGGAGGACTGGTCTTGTCCTTGTGTGTATTCACCTTTTGACCACTGTTGGTGAGGATGAGGAATGTGGGAAGAAGTCTGTGTTATGCCAGGCTTGTGGGGCATCCTATAGATGTTGTAAATGAAGGGAATTTTTGAGGAGAGAGGAATGGTTTTAGTTAATGTAGTATGAACTGTTTTATTTTTGTCAAAGATCAGTCTGTATACCCTGTTGAGGATGGGTTGGAACCTAGAGAGGAAAAAAAATGTGGAGAAATCACCATATTTGTCCAAATGAGAGATGATGATGGCTCAGATTAGGGTGTTAAAATGAAAATGGAAAATAATGGATTGATTATCTCTTTGGGCATTTTTTGCTTTGCATAGTAGTCTAGGACCCTAAAAATTGTCACACAAGTTGATGCTGTACAAACTAATTTTAATAATCAATGAGGAAAATTGTTATTGTTCCATAACATATAAAAATGTTTGTCAAAACAAAAAACTATTTTCACTTTCATCTTTGGTTTTGCTGCTTTTACCTTGTAGGAGTTCTGTGAATATCTTGGATGTTAACCCATTATCAGATATATGGCCTGCAATTTTTTCTCCCATAGATTGCCTTTACATTTTGCTGATTGTTTCCTTTGCTGTGAAGAAGTTTGCAGTTTGATGTGATCCCACTTGTTACTTTTGTTTCTGTTGCCTGTGCTTTTGGTGTCAGATCCAATAAACCATTGCAAAGATCAGTGTCAATAAAATTTTTCCTTATGTTTTCTAGGATTTTTTGTGGCTTTAGGTCTTACATTTAAGTCTTTAATCCATTTTGAATTGATGGTGTGAGAACAGTGTCCAATTTCATTCTTTGGTATGTTGACATCCAGTTTTCCAACACCATTTATTGAAGAAACTACTTTTTCCCCATTGTGAATTCTTGGCACCCTTGCCAAAGATTAGCTGACCACATATGCTTGGGTTTTTATTTCTGGGCTTTCTATTCTGTTCTACTGACCTATATATCAGTTATTTTTAAGAAGTCACAAAAAGAAATGAGGCAAAATTCCTTCCCTTGAGGTACTCTAGGGGAACACACACACACACACACTTTTTTTTTTTTTGGTAACATGATTGTATTTCAGCTATCAGCCTATGATAAACTAACACAAATATCTGTACCTTTCAATCAGGGATAAGCAGGTATTGATCCTTGATATTTCCACCAAGGCTATCCTCCCCTATGACGCACTGCCTAGACAAACTGAATTCTATAAAGATACATGAAGACTGAAAGCAATCTAATAATGTAGAAGTTTATAAACAGGTATGGCATTTTCATAGTGTTTTACAGATCAGAAAACCTATAAAAGCCTATAAACACTATGTACATAGGCAAAACCTTAAAACTTTCTTACTTCCTGTCACCAGATCCGCCTTCTGAAGCATCATTTTATTCCTGCTATCTCCAGCTTCTATACTCGCTAACATTATCATTTATTACCACATGATGAAATGCTATATTCAATTGGCTCTTCAGTACTTAGCGTTCTCATCTATTAAACATTCATGTGTCTCTGGAGCCCCTCCCTACTCTCTTCTTGATCCAAAATCTTCACAACAGGCTTCTTAATTCTTCCAATTCTTTCCTATGGTGAGGCCTTCACATGTACTGTTTGTTATTCCATCTGCCTGGAAAACATTTATTTCTCTATTCTTTAAAAAAAAAATCTCAATTCAGGGGCTCCTGGGTGGCTCAGCCGTTAAGCGTCTGCCTTCGGCTCAGATCATGATCTCAGGGTCCTGGGATCGAGCCCCACATCGGGCTCCTTGCTCCATGGGAAGTCTGCTTCTCCCTCTCCCACTCCCCCTGCTTGTGTTCTCTCTCTCACTGTGTCTCTCTCTGTCAAATAAATAAATAAAATCTTTAAAAAAATCTCAATTTTAGTGTCACCTTCTCAAAACAATTTCTCAGATAGCATCCCAGACTAGTTTTCTCTCTCATAGCAATTTGTATTTCTCATTGAAATAAGTTGTCAGTAGCAATTAACTAATTGATTATTCAAATACTTGTTTCTTCAATATTTGCATAACCTTGTTTATTTTAAACCTTATGAAAGCAGGGTTGTGTCTATATGTTCCCTGCTAAGGGCCCATTCCAAGCAGAGAAAGGTGAGCACATACTTTACACAGATATTTATGTAAGGGAGGCAGGATAGATAAAAGAAATGGAGAAAAAAAGGAAAGAAGAAAGGAAGCATTTACCATCCTACTATCCTCCCTCGGGGATAGTGGGAGATCCCACTAAAGAATCTGAAGAGCAATGCAGACAATAGTCTAACAATTGGTTAGACTGTTTTGTCCTATGGTCCCATAACATTTCTTTCTACTGCTTTCATAATTATTATATTTGAAATTAATTGTTTATTGTTCATTTTCTCCAATGAATTTTATGGTTCATGTGGAAAAGAATCCTGTCAATCTCCTTTACAAATTTATTCCCAGGGCCTAGAACTGTGTCTGCCAAAAATTGTGAATTGAGTTGAGTTATTAATAAAGGATGATTTATAATCTTTTATCAACTAGATGATCAAATTGCCTACTCAGAAATTAATCCCTCAGTTAAATTCTATTCTTTAGCCTCTTAATCGAAATGGGCTCTCATGTTTTACATCAGTTGATTTAATAAATGATGCATTTGTATATTCATTCATTTCAATTGTCAGGTCTTCAAACATAGCCCTTTCACCCACTATTTATTTGTTTCTCTAACCATCAGAAAGGAGTGTTCCAGAACAGCTTAATCAAGTTTTAGCACAAGAAAAAGGGGACTTAATTTGGCATCTTTGTGCATATAAACAAGTAAGTTCTTTTAATATACTATCCCTTCACCTGACATATAAACTTTGATAAATGGGGCAGTAATTTTTGGAGATTATAACATTCATTATCCTTTTTGCTTATCTTCAGTAGCAAGTTTTTTTGTTTTTTTTTTTTTTTTTTTTTTTTAAGAGCGATTTTCCTTTTGGCAAGGCTGTTCATTTCTCACAGAATTCTTTTAAAGCAAATGTCATGTGGGGATATCACCAGGTAACCTTAAAGCAAGGCTTTTTTACCACAACTTCATTTTATGGAGTGCTTTTGGAGGAAAAGCCATCTCAAAGCACTGTCAAAATTGGAAACAAAACAAAGTCACACAGTCAGAAAAATCAATGATCTTTCACATAATCCGAGATTAAATCAAATCAAACTAGCTTTAAGCTTAAACTCTAAAGTCAGTCAGAATTTGGCTCACCTGAGAGGCCCAGTAAAGACTAAATTCTGGTTGCTTGTGTTGCGATAGATGGCATCCTCTGGGTAATAATTAATGATTTATCCAAAGTCTGAATGAACATTTAGAATCAGCTCTTAAAACAGCTTGGATACTAAAAATGTCTGGCCGAGTGGAAAACGTGAATCACTAGAGGAGAACTGAATGCAACTTTCTTTTTGTTCATTTAACAAATCCACAACGAGAACATCCCCTGTAAGGTATTGTTCCTTGCTTTATAAATGTTTGTTCTTTGGGCAGGCACCATGCTGGAACCATCTGTTGCTGCCCACCTCCCCGGGCTACGGTTGATGGGTCCAGGATTGGGCATCTGTATCAAATGTATTCAGTTGCCCCTTCCTGGAAATCCAGTTTGGTGCTGCAAAAGGTGTCCTTCATCTCTCCTGGACCGAATGCTCCTGTAACAGGGACACCCGGGAGCACTCAGGAGCAGAATGTTTCACGGGGAGGACTAGAGAGAGAAAGCTGTTCTGCAAAGAATGAGAGAAGAATTCAGTGTACATTTAGACACAGTGTTAATATACAGAGAGAACATTAAAATTTTGTCTGACCCTGGTGCTAGTACATTGATAGCACACAGAATATTACTAAATATTTGTTCTTTCCCTTAGATTCTTAAAGATGCCCTCAAGACCTTCTGACAGATTTTCACTTAAGTTATCTTCAGTGGAGTTACCTTTCTTGCAAGACGATCACGTTTTCATCCTAATCTGCCAGATCCTAGACAGAAGAATTTGCCATCCCTTCTTTCAAAGAACTTAGATTCTGATGAAGTTGATTAAAATACAAGAAAAAAGTCAACATTTTATGTACCATAAAGAAAACAGCATTTATCGGTATATTTTAGGCCACCGGTAATAAACCCTGAAATTATCCAGAAAATCAACATTCAGTTCTTGGCAACATTCGTTTTTTGATTTTTGTCTTCCTGAAGGCAGATATTCAGGATAAGATTCTAATACTAAACATATAAAAACGTCCTATTCTGTGCCCTAACTTATTACCCATGTAATATAGTCAATCATATTCACTCATCAGTTTTCCAATTATGTTTTCCATATTTGATTAATTTCCTCATTAATGTAATAACTGGTGATCATAAAAAATCATTTTCTTACTTCATTACCATGACATATAATTCCTGCTGCTTTCATATCATCATCATCTTCCTGTTCAGCCTTTAATCAATTTACCTTGAAAATAACAGTCCTAGAAATATTGACTTCATATACTTAAACACACACACACACACACACAAAAGCCACAGATAATTAATCATATTGTTCCATTTTTTTCTGATTGTTTTATGGTCAACGGGACACTTGCCTCAGTTTCTCATCCGTTGGCTTCAGTGCACTCTACCCTTTTCAGGGTACTTAACCCGGGAGGGAGGGTAAAGCTTTAAGACTGAATTCCAGATTTACACTTAGAAATAGTTTTTAAAATTTCACAATGTTCTCCTTATTCTAAACCAAGATTTCTTGTCTTGTGGATTAACGATAACATCCTCTCCTGTTTGATTTTAAGTCTCAGCTGTTCATGATATAGTTTCCATCAGCATTTTACGCATTTTCCCGCAAAGCTGCTGTAAACATACTTACAAACTGGCTAGTGGGGTGCTTCCACATTCACTTGTTACCTCCTATCCTTCTGCACCCATTGCACTTTGTCCCTCCTTTTTTTTAAGACTTTATCCATTTGAGAGAGAGAGCAAAAGAGATTACAGAGGGAGAGGGACAAGCAGGCTCCACACTGAGCAGGGAGCCCTCCGTGGGGCTCCATCCCAGGACCTTGGGATCACGACCTGACCCAAAGGCAGATGCTTAACTAACTGAGCCACCCAGACGCTCCTGTCCTTCTTTTATAAAGCACATCACATGCTGTTTTGTGTCCAAGCCATTTACTGCAATGGCTTTTTCCCCAACTGATTTTGCAGTTTTTGTGTGCAGATGTTGCTTTTATTTGTGAATAAAATCTACCAGTACAAAATCTTGAATGTTGTGGGTGAGCAATAATTATTTATTCTAATGACACACTATTTTTCTAAGACTCTGTGCCACTTTTCCACTCTACCCCAACTTCCAACCTTCTGCTTTACTTGACCCTACCCTTCCTTCACCTCTCAGCTATTCTTTTATACCACCTTGCCAGTTATTTACCAATGTGGCTACATAAAACATCGTACGACTATAGAGGTTATTTTAAGCATTTATTTCTCTCCTTTTTTAAACAAACACAAGCTGAATCTTTTCCAGGGCTCAGTTACAGAAATATGTCCTGTGTACAAATATGTCTATGTTCTATGTACAAATGAATCACCTCATTTTTAAAAGAATGCTTCATTATACTTTACAAGAAAGCAATGTGGTGCTTCATTTCCTCAGTTTAAGTTCAAAATATTTCATGTTACTTTTGTTTTTGTACACAGTTTATTTCCCAACTCATATTGGAATATAGTTCAACATCTGGATTCATATTTTTTGTATATGTATAAGCAGAATCGTTTTTGGTGTAGTGGCAGAATGGATGAGGAGAGATTGGGCTTATTCTGTTTGGGTCCATCTGACATTATAAACCACATTTGTAAAAGGAACCAGTCAGAAGACTAATTTTGTGTAGGGTAAGTAGTCCCTTGGAAGATAATCTAATATACTGAAATAGTTACTTCATTTAGTAAGAAAATTAGAGGTGGAGAGTGAAGTGTCAGTCAATGCTGATTTTCTGGCCATTTCTGTCCAAACTCTTATTACCTCCCTTTTCCACAAATCGAGCTTGAACCTATGGCAAAAGGTCAAATGAATGTGACTATATGCCAACCTCCTGATGTAACAGTTCACGCCTACCTATATTTCTAACAGAAACACATACATATGTTAACCAGAAAATAAGTACTAAATGTTTGTAACAGCACTACACTGAATAGCCCCAAATTTCAAACTACATAAATTCCTATTGAGAGTGGAAATGACGAATAAATTATGGGATAAAATACTATGCAATGATGAGAATAAACCATCCATTGCTATACTTAGTAATACAGATCAATTTCAAAACCCAAATGTTGGGTGAAAGAAGCCACACACAAGAATACATATATCCTGTTTGATTTCCTTCATGGCAGATGAAAAAATAAATGTGAAAACAACCTATGCTAGAAGCCTGGATAATGGTACACTTAAAGAAATGCATAGTGACTTTAAGGTGCAATGTGAAGGACTCTGGATGTATTTCAGAAATGCTGATAATATTCTACTTCTTGATCTGAGTGCTGATTATATTAGTGTGTTTGTTAACGAATATTTATCAAGTTGTTCTATGAGGATATATGCATGCTTCTATATAGATATTATATTTCAATAAAAAGTTTTTAAAATATTAATTTATATTAAGCACCTAAAGATTATATTCCAATGAAATATTTTCATAGATTTGTTTTGATTACATGAAACTAAGCTATACAGCACCTCAATTTTGTTTCTGTATTTTCAAGGTGCACATCAGATTTTTAGAGCTGCTAACTTCATATGATTCTTACGGGTTCTAAGAAAAACCTATGGGTATTTTTTTCCAGATGATTAAGTAAAATGCCACTATCTGCCAAGAGGCCAACTTTTTCCTTTGCCTATAAAACTCTTACTCATCTTTGAAGTCTGAAGCTCAGTTGTCACCTCCTCTGAAATCTTACCCATTTGCACTGCAGGGCAGAAGGGGCTCCTTCCTTTGTGAGCCATGTATGGCATTAATACCCAACAGCTTTTAAGGCATTGTGTTGGGACCACCTCTTCACAGATCTGACTTCCTTACTAGACTGTGAGTTTCTCAAGGGCAAGGACATCCCTTTATGCATTCTAGTTTTACTGGCACTTAAAAAATACACATATACTACATAGATATAACTTCAACAAAAAATGTTGGAAACTACATGGAAAAGAAGACAGAACTGCTCTGAATTAAGTTATATCAGCAAGGAACTAAGTACTTACATGAACCACCTGTTTTTTGTGGTTCTTTTAGAATTACTTTTATTGATTTTTCCATTGTCATCATATCAGTCCAGAGATGGAATGTCTAGGAAGCAGTTGTAAGAAACCTGTTGCTGTGCTGCAGAATGAATGGATGTTGTTGAAGATATTGCTTGTCAAATTACGTGCTGTCTTCACATTATGACACGTCCCCCCCCCCCCCAAAAAAAAGAAATTTCTGGTCTCCATCATAGCAATACATAGTTTTTCCTGAAAACGGATGTATACTAATCTTCTGGACATTATAAATCATGTCACTTATAACTTCCTCCATGCATTTTCAGGTAAAAAGTGTAAATTATAATCCTTCTTCAGCAAATGTCCAAGATTCACTGCATTTGTTTTATCTAACAGATAGTCCCTTGACTGAGTTGGGAAATGAAAGCCTATTTGCAAGTTAGCTTTACTTCACTCCAAGGAGTAAGAGCTTTCTAATTATTAAGTAGGATTAAGTGACGGTATCTGAAAGGGAGAGATGGAGGCTCATGTTCCAATAGAAAATGCAGACACAAAGGGAAACATTTAGAGAAGTAGACTAATAATAATATTAATAACTAAATTTAATTGATTGTTCCTTCTCTAACATTTTACATTATTGATTTAGTTTAATCATCATACAAGATTTATAATGCCTTAATAACAGTTTTATGACTTATTATTCCCATGTTATAAATGAGGAAAAGTCTTAGAGAATTTAAATATTTTGCTAAAAATTACAGAACAGTGCACAGTAGGGGTGGGTTTAAAATTCTCCTGAATAATCTAGAGCTTGTATCTTCACTGACTCTACTGTACTGTGTTCAACAACAACAGCAACAAATGAGTAAATTTTAAAGATCCTGTTGGCTTTATTAAGCAATTCATGAATTGGGCAGTAACCCTTCTAGCAAGTAGAGGGGAGCTCCAAACAGCTACAGAAAAAATTTTTAATGGTAGAGAGGGCATGGAAAAAAGGAAATTATTATCAAATAATCCATTGTTTTAGCCAAGGTCACCCTCCTACAGGGAATGGTAGAGTTCTATCAGAAAATTTTCTAGGGCTGACAGAGAAATTGCCATGTTGATTGGTTAAAGTTACATTTCTGAGGGGTTGAAACTGCAGTTAAGTTAG
The DNA here is from genome assembly GCF_003265705.2 of Callorhinus ursinus. Taxonomy (NCBI): domain Eukaryota; kingdom Metazoa; phylum Chordata; class Mammalia; order Carnivora; family Otariidae; genus Callorhinus; species Callorhinus ursinus. The sequence goes on from NW_027397069.1 coordinate 33,935,731, forward strand.
GTACTAAATCTTGGTTTATTAACTTGCGACCTTAACCTAAGTGACGCTATTTTAGGCCTGTGGTTTTCTTTTTAACAACTGCATCATATTAAGAAATGTTGAGTATCATAAAGACATGTGATGCATTGTACATGTGGTTTTTTAGACTGAAATGTGTAACTTCTATAATTTCTCCTTTAAAATATTTTATTTTATCTTTGTTGAAAGTATTTTTAGAAGATATCTTAAATGATTTGTAAAACTAGGGTGGAATGGCATGCACGAATAAAAAAATACAATGTACACACTATAGCAAACACACAAATATGCAGACTCTTTTAGGCATACAAATGTAAACTGCTGAATGAAAACTTGAATAAATGGATATTATAATAAATTTGTCAGTTATTTCTAAACCATTTATAAGTTTAATGTAATTATAATTAAATTTTAATGAAAGTTTTTTGTGAAAAGACATGGAAAGTCTAGTCTGAAGTACATTTAAAAAATATGCTGAAAATAAATGTTAATTAGCATTTATCACATGTAATTACAGAAAATTTAAAAAGGAGTGAAATAACTCTTTCAAATAACAAACTAGCAGAGATTTTTAAAAAGGCGATCTCAATGTTTTATGAGTACAAATTGGTAGAAATTTTCTAAATACAAATTTAGTAATATATAACAAACGTCATTCCCAAAAGCCAGTAATTCTCCATTTAAGATTAAAACCAAGGAAAAGAATCAATAATTCAAGAAGTTTTCTTCACAGAAATTTACTTTATTACCCACATTTTATAAAACAATTAAGTGTTCGACATACTAATTTTTGATTTTAGGAGGACACATTAAGTCCATAACAGACGACATGGGTCAAAGTGATTGGAATGACAAGATCTGAACATTGGGAAGAAGTGAAAACAAAATGCAATCAGGTTGGGCAAGATTTTGGAGCTGAAAATCCCAAGATCTGAGTTAGCTACCTCCTACATAGGAGAGTACAGAGTTTGGGAGTTTTCTAATAGGATCCGTGGTTGTTTCTGGAAGGGAAAGCATAATGGAGAGTAATTTGCCCAGAAAGTCCAAAGGTTAAGACTGGAGCAAAAGCTCTAATCGGGTATATATGACCAGTCACTAACAAGGGCTGTCTTAAATATTAAGTTACATTAAGCTTTTAAAAAAAATTTAGGCCACATTACACTTTAAATAGTTAATGTTTATTTATTTGCCGGGCACTGAACCAGCATATGCTTAGTTCATTTTAATTCTCATAGCAATCTTTTGAGGCATCCATATTATTTTTCGCTCCAGTTAGCATATAAGTCATCTAATACTTAGAAAGCCTGAAGAACTCAACAAAATATCAGTTAAAAGGTAAACCAAAGGCACTTGGGTGGCTCAGTCTGTTAAGTGTCTGCCTTTGGCTCAGGTCATGATCTAGGGTCTTGGAATGGAGCCTGTATCACCACCGAGTAGGGCTCCCTGCTCATTGGGGAGTGTGCTTCTCCCTCGCCCTCTGCCCCTCCTCCCATGTGTGCTTGTTTGCATGAGCTCTCTCTCTCTCTCTTTCTCTCAAATAAATAAAATCTTTTTTTTTTTTTTAAAGGCAAACCAAACTGTCAAATCAGGTCTATCTGCATGTCCACCAAAGACATGGAACTTGATCCACAAAGGAAGAGTAGAACACAGGTGAAGTGTGAATGAGGTCAAAACAGCTGAAGAGAAATAAAGAGCAAAAGTAATAAAACTAAAAGCCATCACCAGAGAAGTATGATAATAAAATTCTTATTTTAGGAAAATTAATCTAAGAGCCAGTCAAATGGATTCAAATGGAGTGACAGAGGGAAGAAAAACGATTGACACATAACTGCAGGGTTTCAAGCATGACATGATGAAAATCTGAGTTAAGGTACAAATGAGGGATGCCTGGGTGGCTCAGCTGGTTAAGCGACTGCCTTCAGCTCAGATCATGATCCCAGGCTCCTGGGATCAAGTCCTGCATTGGGCTCCCTGCTCAGCGGGGAGCCTGCTTCCCCTTCTGCCTGCTGCTCCCCCAGCTTGTGCTCTCTTTCTCTCTCTCTGACAGATGAATGAATGAATGAATGAATGAATAAATAAGTAAATAAATAAATAAATCTTTTTAAAAAAAGGTACAAAAGACAAAAAGAGACAAACATGACAATAACTAACGGAACAGATGACTGATTGGATATGAGGAACAAAAGATGAGAAAAAGATGATTAATATTTGAAAACTACTATTTGAGGGGCACGGCTCAGTAGGTTAAGTGTCCAACTTTTTGAGATCATGACTCAGGTAGTGCTCAGCACTCAGCGTGAAGTCTGCTTGCCCCTTTCCCTGCCCCCACTGCTCCTCCCCCTGCTGGAACTTGTGCTCTCTAGCTCTCTCTTTCCCTCAAATAAATAAATAAATCTTTAAATAATAATAATAATAAGAAGAAGAAGAAGAAGAAGAAGAAGAAGAAGAAGAAGAAGAAGAAGAAGAAGAAGAAAAGTACTACTTGGGTACATTTAATATATTTTCAAGGTCAGAAATATTGCTTGGACTACTTTTAATTAGCACCAGTATTGTCTATATTCTATTATGTTTCATTCTTTTTCATGGATAGTCTTATTTGACCTCATTATAGTTCTCAAACATGAGTGAAAAAATACATTCCATACATTTTATTTAAAAACTGGGCAAGGCTGGGTGAGCTTTTGATAAAAGCAAACTACACATAAAATAGAGCTCAGCAATGAATTCCTAATGTAATCTGTATTATGGTCATCAAAATGTATTTTTGAGTTCCCTATATTTGTGTGGAGTTAGTGTTGGTATTAGCATATGCTGAAATGTAATTTTACTTAATTTAGTGGATTTTTTTTACTTCTAAATAAAGTAGAAGTGATTTTTTTCTTATAAGATTCCAAGAAATAAGTAGATCTTTAAAAATATTTTTCTTAATTATTTTTATACTACGTTAACAAGAAAGCATCTTATTGCTTTTTTGGGGGATTATTTTACATCTGCTTTTCCCCCACCAAACAAACCATTTCGTTCTTTGAATTTCTGCTAGCCAATATAAAACACTTAATTCAAATTGAGATAGACACCAATTATGTTAGGAGAGGATCATACACAATTGAAGCATTCCAGGAACTTTGGCCCTGGCTGAGAGGAATATGAAGAAAAGACTAGCATTAGGAGGGGCACCTGGGTGGCTCAGTTGGTTAAGCGACTGCCTTCCGCTCAGGTCATGATCCCAGGGTCCTGGGATCAAGTCCAATATCGGGCTCCCTGCTCAGCAGGGAGTCTGCTTCTCCCTCTGACCCTCTTCCCTCTCATGCTCTCTATCTCTCATTCTCTCTCTCTCAAATAAATAAATAAAATCTTTAAAAAAAAAAAGACTAGCATTAGGAGGCTCAGAAGGAGTCTTTATTTCAATAATCTAGTGATAAAGAACTGAAATAAGTAAAATAAATGAAGTCAATACAAATACAAGGTTTTTTTTTGTTTTGTTTTGTTTTTTCCAGATAGCTTAACAAATTCAAAAAAACGATGTCAGGGTTGAATTTCTCATAAAATGCTAACAAGCACGAACTCAGTCCCTATAATCCTGCTGCTTGCTGGTAAGCTAAAATGTATTACATATTTACAATAAGCCTTGTGAAATCTATCTTTAAATATTTTATCATTATATTCTCACAACATCAGGTGTTATCTTTACCCTGATTTTACAAATATATAAAATAAGTGGCAAAGAGTTATAGGTTCTACCTTGGTCCCCCATTTATTTTTATCTCCAAAATTATTTCTTCTAAACAAGCTATGTGGAAAGATTCTTAGCTGGAAGGCCCTATAATTATCAACATCAACCACAAATTCCCTATTCAAACAAGACACTTAGATAAAAAGTATCCCATTCCACCTAACAGATGATTTGCTTTGACCCAACCACAAATGCTCATACTGTTAAAAAGAAAACCACAGGCCCAAAATTGTGTCACTTAGCCAAGTCATCAAACAGGGTCTCACGACCCAATCTAATTGCAGTTTCAACCTCCCCCAGAAATGTAAGTCTTAACAAGTCATTTAGGAATTTTTTGATCAACACCAATCTGCCACATGGGCCCTCTCCATCCCCCCCCCAATTCCCAGAGGAAGATAAAACCCCCTGTTCTTCCTGCTAAGGGAAAGTAAACTCACCTGAAAAATCCTTTTCTTCTGCTAATAAATTTCTTTCCCCACCTTCCTTCCTATTAAAAACCCTCCATTTTGTAGAACTCCTTGGAGTTCCCCTTTACTTGCTAGATGAAATGCTGTCCATTTCATGAATCATTTAATAAATCCAGTTATATCTTCGAATTTACCTGGTTGAATTTTGTTTTTTAAAAAGATATTTCCAAATAGCATTTCGGGGAGCAGAATCTCCAAAAACATACAGATACTGTAAAAACTGGAATCAGGAAGATCAGGGGTTTTGTTTGTTTGTTTGTTTACTTTCAGCAACCAACTTGACTTCTTTCAAATATATTGATTAAACTGGCTGGGAAATATACATGCTCACCACCTTAGGACTAATTGGCTCTTTGTTAACTGGCACGCTCTGACAAACTGCCACAGAATTTTGAACCACATTTTGGTGAGGGGTAAAAACACAAAGAAAGAAAGAAAATGACAACAAACCCATAGACCATCTTATGTAATATGGGAATATAGCTTAGTATAGAAACTAGGGGCTAACAGGAAGAGTTGGGTATGCAAAAGTTAAGTCAAGAAAGCCATTAAATCACTACCGAAGATCAGGGAAACTGCCATAGAGGTCAAAGAATACAGTAAAAGAACACAGCATACAGCATTAAAGTAGGTTCACCTCAGAGGCTTGCAGGGAAAAGGAGAAATCTCTTAATTTCCCGTCATCTGTTTCGTTCTAAACAGTAAGGTAGATGGTTCTCAGGAGCTTTTGGGGAAGCCATAAGGAATCTCACATCTGTCTGCAATTGACTTCGGAAGAGAATGACTTCTTTTCCACCTTCAGAATATAACTCAAGTACCTTTCTTTCACAAAGTCTATCCTGGAACTGTACAGAAAAATGGATTCTGGGAAATGTACTTGTCTTCATCTTGTCCTCTGCAACTGTAGAAGGAGGCAGTGGTGATAGTTAGGTGCCAACAGGTAATTCAAAGGAGAAGACGCAAAATCCTTGGGTCATTTTATCTGTTCCCTTGTGATTTTTCATATCTCTCATAGTTAAATCACAACCTCCTTTTGATCTCTTCTAATTTAAATGTCGAAATATAGTAACCCATTAACACACCTTTTGTGAATTGTAGGGAAATGGAAGAAAGGAAAATGACTATTTAATATATAAAAATATACACATGCATATCAAAGCAAAGAAGAAAAATTGCATAAACTACAACAGTCTTCATTTCTTTAACCTGTCCTGTGACCACAACTGATATTTATAACTTCCTTTTCCTTACCTTTCAACACACTCTTTGCCCTCAGTCAGCACTTCAAATGATCATGGTTATTTATCTAGCAAGGAGAGAGGAGGTGACCCAAATTATTTCTGAAGAGTTTGTGCCATTAGCAGTTTTCCTGTGTGCACTTGCTATTGTTTCTTATTTACATTTATCAGTGGATTTGGGAGTACTAGGAAACATCACTGGTTCCAGCCATCATCATCCTTGACCTCATTTTATATTAGCAATCCTATCTCCTTATCAAGATCTATCAGACCAGCCAGTACGTTAAATCTTATATGTGCCCGTTGGTTCTAAAATGGCCAAGGCTTAAGTAATCCTCCAATTCGGTGGAATTTGTGTTGGGTTCCCTGGCTGGAAAGCATTCCTTCTTTGGGAACCAGAAAAGCTTAAATTTGCAGGAATGGAAAACAAACATTTTGCAGTGAATTATTATAGTTACAGTGACAAAGTCACTTCCGTTTCCACACCTTGACTCTTAGACTTAAGTATTCTAGGAGAGAAATGATACCATATACTGACCATGAATTCAGAACATTTTACAACTTGGACAAAAACACTCAACCTGGCAAATGCTGTCACAGAGCCAACACTATAACTGAGTCTCTGATAGCCATTTCATTGTTCTGTTAGGTCGGTGGTCTGATGATAGATATAATCATAACAATAATAAATTTGATGGATACAAGCACATTACCAAAGTTCAGTCACTTTTAGTGAATTCCCTGAGCAGAGGATATGTTATGTGTGATCTATGATATTGGATGTCACCTGTAAGTCCACTAATGGTGCACTGGAATAAGCACTGCCAATTGTGATGAGAAATCCATATCCAAACTAAATGTCTTTCCCAGGAAAGAGAAATCACTGTTCCTGCCATGAAAGTTTCTGTCTATTGTAAACATCCTCTCTTGTGGGGGCTGGCATATCCTCCAGTCATATCATTTCTTCAAAGGGTAATATAGTAGCCAGATCAGCATGAGTAAGCAAAACTCGCATGCTGGGGAGCTCATCCGTATGAACTGTCTGGAGAAGCAATCTGGCAGACATCCAAAAAACAGGCCATCTTGTTCAACAAATTACTGAGAAGCTTTTTCTACAGTGGATGCCATTTGGTGAATATTCACATTGAAAAGAAATATTTTGACACCTTGTTCCAATTCTGAAAGGTCTATTCACATACTTCTTCCTCAGATCTTTCTTTTTTTAAAGATTTTATTTATTTATCTGAGAGAGAGAATGAGAGAGAGAGAGCACATGAGAGGGGAGAAGGTCAGAGGGAGAAGCAGACTCCCTGCTCAGCAGGGAGCCTGATGCAGGACTCGATTCTGGGACTCCAGGATCATGACCTGAGCTGAAGGCAGTCGCTTAACCAACTGAGCCACCCAGGTGCCCTTCTTCCTCAGATCTTATCATCAGTTTAAATCTCATTTCTCTTAAATCCTTAGTCACTGTTCTCCAGGTCCTTCCATGAATGATGCTCTGGTGTCACTTTCAGATGTGCCAGCATATTGTGCAGAACTGTTTTCTGGGTGTCATTTTTGTTTTGCTTTGTTTTTCCCCCACTCCATCAGTGGTTTATAGGGAGATCTCTTTGAGATGGTAGCTGTGGAGAGAGTGAGCAAGGTAGCAGAACTAAAAGGCATGGGAGTCAAAGTCACTTGTCCCTGCAATTCACATGTGCTTTCAATACCAACCTTCAAAGTAACACTGCCACTTGATGATAGAGAGATTCTGTGTGTTTCCAGTGCCATGGCTTGAAGGGGAAGATAACACTGCATTCATTATGGGCAGCTCAGTCCATATGGTAATATAGTGTCCCATGGTTAAGCATTAAATCTCTACCAAGTTCTAGTAGTAAACCAAAAGCACTACGCACATTCCTAAATTTAGGAGGTTCCAAATGAAGCAGTTTGTCTTTGACCCTACAGGAAATATCTTGACATATCCCAAACCAATAAACCCTTAGAAATTTTACAGGGTGACTTGGTGGCTCATTCGTTAAGCATCTGCCTTCGGCTCAGGTCATGGTCCCAGGGTCCTGGAATCGAGCCCCACATTGGGCTCCCTGCTCAGCGGAAAGCCTGCTTCTCCCTCTCCCACTCCCCCTGCTTGTGTTCCCTCTCTCGCTGTGTCTCTCTCTGTCAAATAAATAAATAAAATCTTAAAAAAAAAAAGAAATTTTACAGAGATGGTTGGTCCAGTTTGTTTTATTCTGCCTTGCTTATCCATTCACCAATTCAATAGTGGGGTTTATTTTTCATCTGTATATCTTTTCTGTCATGGTAACTGTTCAAATCTTTGGCCAGTTAATTTTAAAGGGTTGCTAATTTTCTTACTACTAAGATTTGAAGAAGTCTTTATGTATTCTGGATACAAGTACTTTATCCGGTATGTGTTCTGCAAATATTTTCTCCAAGTCTTACCTTTTTATTCTCTCACAAAAATCTTAGTATTTGTTAAGTCCAATTTCTCAATTATTTCTCTAAGAATCTTTTCCTTATCTTTATTGTTTCCCATAAATAATGAATTTATAGACTTTTATAATAGATTGTGTTTTCCTAGTAGGTCTAAGAAATATTTATCTCACCAAATGTCACAAGGATTTCCTCATATGTTTTCATTTAGTAGTTTTATAGATTTAGGTCTATGATCCATTTTGAGTTAATTTTTGTAAAAGATTTTGTGATATGGTTTGAAGCTATTTCTGTTGTGTATGGATATCCAATTATTACACCATCGTTTGTTTAAAAGATTACCCTATAGTCATTGAATTTCATAAACACCTTTGTTGAAAATCAGCTAGCCATGTATCTTCAGTCTACTCCTGGAACTGTATTGTGTAGCTTTTATCTAAGAGTCTTTGATCAATATACACTGTCTTGATAAACATAACTTTATAATACATCCCGAAATTTGGTAGTATGAGTTCCCTACCTTATTTTTTTAATTGTTTTGGTTATTCTCGTTCCATTGAGCATCCATATAAATTTTAAAAATAGCTTGTAAAACTCCACAAAAAGTCTTAAGAGGATTTTGATCAGTTTTACATTGAATGTAAAGGTCTATGTGGCAAAATCAATATTCTAACAATTTCTGGGTCTCGTTTTTGTTTTGTTTTGTTTTTCCCCCACTCCATCAACGGTTTATAGGGAGATCTCTTTGAGATGGTAGCTGTGGAGAGAATGGGCAAGGTAGCAGAACTAAAAGGCATGGGAGTCAAAGTCACTTGTCCCTGCAATTCACATGTGCTTTCATATAATCTTCCAATTCACAAAAATGATATATATTTCAATTACTTAGATCTTCTTTAATTTTTTATTAGTGATATGTATTTTATAACATATAAGTCCTACATATATTTTGTTAGATTTAGGCCTAAGCATTTCATGTATTTTGTTGCTATTACAATTACACATTGCAAAATGCAAATATGTAATTTCCACATACCCAAATAACCAAAGATATAATTTACTGCTTTACTTTGACCTTGTGTTCTACAGTCTTACTTGGAGAACTTACATGAAGAACTTCCTTGAGCATTCCTTTTAGAGCAGGTCTTCTAACAAATTATTTCATTTTTCTAATAGTGAATTTATTTCACTTAATTCCTGAAGGAATTATTAACCAACTGAGCCACCCAGGTGCCCCAATATGAGGAATTATTAATCTCAGGAAACAAACTGAGGGTTGCTGGTCTCTTGATTTCTGATGAGAAATCCACAGTTATTCAAATCATGGCACCTGGGTGGCTCAGTGGGTTGAGCATCCGACTCTTGGTTTTGGCTCAGGCTATGATCTCAGGGTCATGAGATAGAGCCCTGAGTTGGGTTCCATGCTCAGGGGGGAGTCTGCTTGAGATTCTCTCTCTCTCCGTGCCCCACATCCCACCCTCTCTCTCTCTTTCTAAATAAATAAATAAATAAATAAATAAAATCTTTAAAATATATTACAGTAATTTGAATACTGTCATATCATTTCATATACAGTACATTTATTTTAATTTTTCTTAAACAACATAAATTTTCATGCTTATTCACAAATTTCTTATTTTATTATTGGGCAGTCCTTTGAGATTCTGAGCCTATGACCTAAGACATTGACTTTGGAAAGAATTATTTATGATAAAAGCTTTTTGTATATATTTTTTCATGTACCTTTGCATGCTCCACAAATAGGGACAGTTTTTTTTTTAATATAGCTTTCCTAAAGTGGTTTACAATATGTAAGAAAACCAATATGAGACTTGTCATAATTGAGACTTAATCACAGGAAAGCAGTGGTAAAACTTACCTTGATTCTCATATATTGAAATTCAGCACCACAGATAGAAAATTAAAATCTTATCAACTAAAAAAAAATCTTTTTAAGTCATTGACATCCTCACATTGTCACACTGATTCCAAGGAAGATAACTGAGGACTTCTAGTGCAAACATAAGAGGTGAAAATTTCCTGAACAAATGTGTCTATTGAGAAATCTGTATCAAGGTTCCTGGAAAATCTATTGGATAAAGCTCATCTCTGTAATAAGTATGAGTCTCCATTGTAGAGTCATCAACCAGCATATTGAAATTGCTTCTTCCTTGCCAAATGACAGTTTTTGCCAAGAAAGAAAGCCCTGTGCAGTCATTGTTATCTCCCCTCAAGTCCTCACCTGGTGTGAGTATGGCTCAAGCAACTGCCTGTTCTTCCTGAATTCTGCATCTATCAAATCATTCCCGCTATCCATCTGTTCACCTGCTGCCCTGAGAGCAACAAAAGTTAGTGGATAATGTTGATTCTCTGCCAAAAATAAGTAAAGACATAATTTTGCTCTAGGACAAAATGGGATTGGGACACAAATGATTTTTTTCTCCCTCTCCCTTCAGTAATCCTTCCAGCCAGCCTTTTAATAAAGCATTATTTTGTTGTTGAGAGTGGAAGAAAGAACATAAAATCCACTGATGAAGCACTTTTTTTGATTTGCCACAGTCCTGATAAAATAAAAAACGTATGAAGAATGTGTTTGGACCATGTGTGACTGATCAGAACAAGAGAGTTCAATTTGATTAACTTGATACCCACTTCCCGAAATTACCTGATAGATTGGAGTGATGTAGTAAAATGATATTTTATTTCTTTGTTCCTCTTTGGCAGTCTTTAAACAACATATTTAATTATATTTTATGGTTCTTCCTGGAAACATCTATTAACAATTTAAAATTAAACTTAGAGATTTGGGGAAGCAAAGCAAAAATAAGTTCATACAAACAAAAGATATAATGCTGAAGTTGGGAATTTAGTTGAAAAATGTCTCTATGTTCTCCTGTATGATTGAAGTTATCTGAAATATGCTAATGTCAACAATCTGGGATAAATGAAACAAATACTTTGTAGTTTTAAATTATAAAAAAATGCCTTTACAATTATTTTTTTAGATTTTATTTATTTATTTGAGAGAGAGCATGAGTGGGGGGGAGTGGCAGAGAGAGAGAGAGAGAGAGGAGAGAAAGAGAGAGAGAGGGAGAAGCAGACTCCCCACTGAGCAGGGAGCCCAATGTAGGACTCAATCTCAGGACCCGGAGATCACAACTTGAGCTGAAGTCAGACGCTTAATCAACTGAGCCACCCAGACACCCCTGCTTTAATAATTTTAATTAAAAAGTACCAAAATAATGAAAACTCACTATGTAAACTTTACATAGTACCTAAGTGTTCAGAAAGCATTTGAAATTCTGCTTCAGCATATATATATACATATATATATATATACACACACACACACACACACACATGGGTTTCAAGTGCAATTCTAATATACCTATACAGGTATATATATAGGATTGTTATATATATATATATATATACACACGCACACACACACACACACACTCCTATCATCAGAGGCAAAGGCAGATAGTACAGCTATGCATGTATCTTCTCATACTTTATACATGTGCCATTAATTAAGAACATATATATAAATAAGGAATCATTCTGCAAACTTGTTTTGTGAGTTGCTTTGATATTTAATAAAATAGTGGTTTTCCAATTTAAAAATGCACATATATAATTCTTCACATTAACATGTTTCATTATTTATTTCACTATTTTCCATAGTGGTGAATATTTGGTTCCTTGCCAAACATTCAATAGTATAAATAATGTTTATAACTATGCATACAATTATATATGTGCATATACCTTTGATCATATGCTGACTATTTTGTATAATATAATATTAAAAATGGAAGTAGAAACAAAATATGTCAATTTAAATATTAAGAAATATTAATATATTACCTTTTGGAAATCTATAGCTATTTATACATCTACCTGCATTCTTTGAGTATGTCTTTTGTCAAACATTTCCATATATAGTGAAATGTTTTAATATTTTACTGTTGTGATTAATTTACCTTTCCATAAATAGTTTTAGGGTTAGATGTATTATCATAATTGTTTGGACTATTTTTATTTCTTCTGTGAATTGTCTGCTCAGATCTTTTGTCCATGTTTATTATTAAAATAATTAGTATTATATTAGTTTATAGGAGTATTTTATGCATTCTACATATTCACCTTTCTATGCATAAGTACTGTATTTACTGTAAATCTGATGCCTATTATTTTTAACGTTTTTCATATTAAAAGCCTCAAGTCATGAATATATAACATACAAAAAAGCCAAATAATATTAGTATATTTTTTCTAGAACTATTTTGGTAAAAAATGTTTTCACCCAATAGTGTATAAATATTTTATTTGGTATTTTTAGTTGCTTTAAGCAACTAAATTAGAATTTTAAATTATCTGGAATTTGTGTATTCTTATAGTATGAGAAGAGTTGATATTTTTTAGTATAAAATTCCAATAGCTAGCCAATCATACCAATATACTAGCAAAATAATCAGTTCTTTCCCTCTGATTTGAAATGTCACAATTTGATATATAAAATTTTCTATTAATGCACACAATATCTGGACTCTCCTCCAGTAATTAATTTGCTACTTCCATTTCCCATACCATTGTTTCTGAATGTGTATACTGATAAATGGAAGTCAATTCCCATCTCACTGTCTTCCTATAGGTTCCTATAATGAATAGGTTATTAGTTGTCTTATAATTTCAATTTTTTATTAGTTTATTGCAGAAATACAAGAAACCAAATAGCATTTCAAATTCAGCATTCAAATTATCTTAAAAACCTTTTTCACTGTCTTTAGAATTGAATTATAAACGACTAGGTATTTAAATATAACAGTGTATTTTCAGTTTTATGAATGGAAATATTTTTGGTATTCACCATTTTCTGCCTTAGAGGAGGATTGTTTTTTTTCCCCAACTGCAATATTAGTTAAGGATTTGAATAATGTCTTTTTGATTGATATTCTTGTATTTGTTTAATTTAGAGGTATTAAACAAAACTCTTTCATAGTAAATGGCAGGCTTTCCATTCGAACAAATAATTTCTAAATCAGTGTTTTCTACAGTGTAGGACACAGAACACTAGGTATGGAAGGTTTTTATCAAAATGGAGTTCCAGGGTTCTGGAAGGTTGGGAAATTCCACAAAAATATCCCTTCTAAATCTGGTGACACATATTAGCATATTAAAATTTGGTAATTCTGGCAAGAAAATAATCACTTCCTCATTTATCAAACCTATGAAGCACTAATATTTCTTCTTTTCTTTTCCTTTTAACCCTTTCTTTCTTTCTTATTTTCTTTCTTTCTTTTCATGATACTTTTTAGAATATTTTGAACTAGAATTGTGCCAAATCTACTTAGGAAATGTTTTCCAAAGCTCAAGCAAAAGTTGAAGCTCTCTTAATCTCTGATTAGTTACCTAAGAAAAATATTTGATAACCATCTTCTTGAGAATAGTTACATTGTCTTAATTATCATGGAATTTTAATTATTTATAAAATCACTGCACAAAAATTAAGCTTTCTGGGAATAGAGAACATTCCGTTTTGCTCTTTATTATGCATCGCCAGCATCTACTGCAATGCCTACCATTTAAGAAGTAGTAAAATATGGCTGATTGAATAAAAGGATAAATTACTAAATAAATAGCAGAATAAATGATTCTTCAAAATGATAAAATTAGAATTTATGAAAGACTATATTAAAAATATATTTAACTGTATTTGATGAAACAGTTCAACCAAAATTTAAAAAGGATGTTTATCAATATCTCCTAGTTTTAAGTAAGGTGTCAACTTGGAGAATTATTATTTCTCAGAGGTAACAACTACTAACATTTTAGGGTATCCCTTCTAGTCTTTTTTCTCAAAACTTACATTTGTATATCATAATGTGCATTATAACTTGTAAACTATTTTTAGCTTAACAATGTTGCCATGGTGTGAATATTTGGGTGTCCCCCAAATTCGTGTGTTCAAATCTCGATGCACAATGATGATATTAGGAGGTAGAGCATTTGGGAGGTGCCTACATAACAGAACTACTGTGCAAGTTTCCTCCTTGGTGAGTTAGAGATAGAGACTGCTTCAGGTGGAGTTGTCACACAAAGGGAATTACTTGCAGCAAATAAGGAAGTCACGAGAATAATTTCCAAAGCTGTGACTCTCCAAGTGGGGGTGAGTTTCTTTTATTTAGGGTTAGGATGAATATTCAGAATGGGGAGGGGGGATATTGTGATCATGAATAAAGGGGGACAGATAAGATTGTGCAGGCAAACTTAGAAAAAGGCTTGTACAGGCATCCTATGTTATGTTAATGAAGCTTATGCTTCTCCTAGGGTGGAGACTTTTAACATTACAAGGAAGCAGAAGCAGAGGTAACCTTGGGACAAGGAAAAGGGACTAACCACAGGCTGCTAGAGCTGGTATAAACTGGATGGGGTCTTGGGCTCTTTTTCTCCGGTAAGGAATGCAGGGCCTTGCTTGCTTGCTTTTGAAAATGCCCTGGAAGATTTACCACTGATTTATCATCTCTGATAGGGTTAGGCTATTTCCTGGCCTGGTGCTGACTGTTAGTTTATGCATTCCCTTTGTCCCTTAAAATGCTTTTGCATTTCTTTATTCTGATACCTCCTAGGAAGTTCCATAGGAAGTATACTAGGGCAAGTAGAGTTGGTAAGGCATAGGATCACAGAAAGTAGCTGGGGGTCTAAAATGACTTCTCTCTCTGTTTCTGGTTACCTCTATCTCTTTACTATACTTACTTGTAGGTCTGAGAGTGGAGCCCTCAGGAATGGGATTAGTGCTCTTATAAAAGAAACCTCGGAAAGCTTCCTTCTACCATGTTATGATTCAAACAGCCTATGACTTGGAGGAGGACCCCCATCAGAGGATGCTGGCACCCTGAACTCAGACTTTTAGCCTCCAGAACTGTAAGAAATACATTTCTACCATTGATCAACCACCTGATCTGTGGTATTTTATTATAAAAGTCCGGACAGACTAAGACAAATGTTCTATAAACATTTTCCAAGTATTTAATTATCTACATCATTTTACATAACTGAAACATATTCAAAATTAGCAGTTTATAATAGTTTAAGTAGTCTTCTATTATTGAGCAGATGGCTTGTTTCCAATTTTTCATCATAATAAATAATGCTGTTGTGAACATCCTGTTCATAAGGAGTATTTACAAGCCTGTCATTATTTCCTTAAAAATTATAAATGTAACTGCTACTCAAAGTGCATGAGTATTGTAGAAGCTTGTTACATGCTGTCAAATTCATTTCTAGAAGGATTGTGGACCAGTCTATATCATCACCATCTAATGAAGAGGAAAATGACCCAGAGCAGGCCCAGGCCAGGAGGCTCCAGAAGATGGGAAGTTACTAACAATAAGCTAGAGCTAACCAGAGCCCTGCTGGGAGCAAGAGATAACCAGCCGTTTCTGCTTCTGTAAACAGGCTTCCCTCCACAAGCTCCCGGCACTACTGTTCCCACCTAAAGCAGCCCAGCCTGCCCACTTTAAACCCACTTACCAGCAGTCAACACAGCCCTTGGAACCTGACTGCCTGCAGTCTCCTATAAAAGCCCTATAACCCCGTTGAAATTCTGGGGCCCAGAATTTCGAGCACGAGCTCATCTGGGTCTGCTGGGGTATGAGTTCTCCTACTTATCCGAGTGTCACTTGGTCTCTCGCCGGTCTGATTTTTATTTTTCCACAACACTATCGCTGCAAGAGTGAGTTTTACTGAGCTAACATCAACAAGAGATAGAATTGATTTCATTCTTTGTCATCTTGATAGGCAGAAAATTGACACTTGCCACTTTTAATTTATATTTCCTGTACTTACTAATATACAAAAAGTCTTCCTATGTTAATTTTAAATTTTTGTATATTGTTAGTAGTCCTGACTTTTTTGATATAACTATTTCTAATTTTTTTAAATTTTGTATTATTATGATCATTTTCTTTTCATACTTATATATCGTTATATGTACATACTGTGAATTTAAAAATTTTTATATAATTTTATTTGTGGTACTTTCAGGTATATGGAATTACATGATTTATGAAGTCAAACTTCTTCGTGTCCTCTTTTGTGTTTTTTTCCTCCTTACTGTTTTGTTTAGAAAAGAATATCTGATTGACCTAGGTTTTCTAGTTTTTGTATGAATCCCTATGTTATGTGTTTCTCTTTAGTCCATCTAAATGTAATTCTAGTTGGTATTATGAAGTAATGATATTACTTGATTATATATCATGTAGATACATTTTATTCAGAATTATTGTTCAGTAATCCATCTTTAACCACTAACCTGTAATATCATTCCTATCATTATATTCATAAAACTGATGTATAGATACACATTTTTGGGTCTGTTTTCAATTCTTTCATTTTACTGATCTATTTTTATACATGTACAATACCATCTTCTGGTAAGCTTACATGTATATGCCTTCGTGTGTTCCAAATTCCTCTTTGTTACCTTAAGTAGTATTTCTTACATATTTATTATTTCGTTTATTTGGTTCAGCATAATTCAGTACTAATAGATCATTTTTTTAACAGATACTACTCTTCTCAAGGTGACTTTTACTTAAGTTCTTTGAAATCATCTTATATGTGAATATATAGTTTTCTTCATTATTTCCTTATTAAGTTAATATTTTAAAATTGTCTTGGTATGTTATTTCAGAACTGTGAATAGTTCTCAGCAAATGATATTATATGACGGAGGGTAGGTAGGAAACAATTCTAAAACAAAAATTCTAAACCAAAATAACTTTAATTTTGGTTATTTTACTTTCATTTCTCATTCCTTTATTTCCCTATTCTGGAGGCTATAGTATTTAACTGGATTTTTTTAGTGATTATATGAAAAATAATAATAAGTCAGGTTCTACAATGCCTAATGAGCAGGATGTACTGTTTATCTTTCACATTAATGAGATTCCACCAACCTCTAAGTATTCTTTCAAATTATGACTCAGGAGATACCATCTGCTCTAATCCATTCAATCTTGTCATTTTACCACCCACAAAAATATACATCTCCACTGCCATCAACAACAACAACACAAATCTCTAAGCTTTTGCCTTTCTAGTCTTCTTACCCTGTCTTAAATCGTACTTTTCAAGGAAAGACTTACAAGCCCTAGACTGTGTTCATAGTTTATGGTCTCTCAATCTAGGATTTATTCTTTATGTTTAACTAGTCCGACCTTTATTATGAGATTATATCTCGTGCTTGTGCACTAATTTTCCATAGCAAATGACCCTGGAATTTGTTCTTAAATTCCTGAGATTTGTGATTTCCTTATCTCCTCTAGGAATAAAAAAATTAATATCTGTCATTAAATGAGGGCTTCAGCTAGTAAATTTCTTAATTAAGAAAAGGCTACAATTCATTAATTTATCTAGTCATAATGTCAGAAACAATAGAACATATCGAATGCTGTCATTTTTTAATATAATTCTTTCCTTGAAAATAGTTATTTAAAGCACTTATTTATCAGAAGTTTCATTATTGGATTTAAAGAATAATGTAACTTCCAAAAATGTTAACACACTTCCAGGGTATAGCTTACACCCTGGGAACATTCTTTTTCATTTCTCTGATGATTTTAGTAGATAATAAAGCAGAACAACTTCCATCAAAATATAACACTATGTCCTTGAATATAACAAAAACAACAACAGTGAAAGGAAACTATCACTTTCAAAATGGTAAATTGGCTTTTAAATATATTTTTAAAATTCACTGAAGTCTCTAAAGTAGACAGAAATAAGATAAACAATGACCTGTAGGGGGAAAATCAAAGACTGACAGACACCACTGCTCCTAATCGGAGCTGCTGCTAACAAACCACCTATCTCCATCAAAAGTTGATTCAAAAAGATTGAAGACGAGGTCTCAACCCTGATTGAAATGAAATGTCAGCAAGGATAAGAGAAGAAAGATGGAGACTGTATTAAAAAGAGAAACTATGTTCAGAAATAAGCTTTGGGACATACAAGAATCTAAAATGGCATCTATATCCAGCAGAGCAAATTCATGGGGTCTAGAAAACTAGGTTAGTTTGTCTTTTTGAAGCACTTGTTGAATTTAGAGTTGAATCTGAACATAAATGGATTTAAAAGAGAATCCTTTTTATTGATTTCCAAGGTAAGATGACATATGAGGAAGAGAAGTAGAAAGGAATAAAAATTGCTAAGGCTGTAAATGCTTGTTATTTTCTTTCTTTCTCAAAGTTTTCAGTATAAGTATAAATTATATATATTAATCTACTTTAAGAAGTTGTTTGCAGTATGCCATCCTGGGAAAATTGGCCATTAATTTCCTTGATTTTCTTCATATCGGCCCCTGCCTTATTCCACACACCAGAGATTATAAAATGACTAGGAGTCCAGACTCCCACTGACACCCCAATTTGGACACAAGGATAAGAGATTTGTTTTTTTTTTAAGGAGGCAGTGGGGTATGCTGAAAAGAACACTGCATTAGTCCTAACAGTCTAGGCTTTCATTTCAGCTGTGACGATTCAAGCAGTGTGGTCTTGAAAAATCTCACCCTCTATGAACCTCACTTTTCTCAGTTATAAAATGGGGACAATAACTCCTAACGTTTCCCTAACTCCAAATACTGCATTCAATTTTTAAATTATGTGGGAATGTGAAGCACTATACAAATTTGGCCTTTTACTATTTCTGCGTCATCTCACTATCTCTCACGTAATCAACCTTCCTTCCATCTCACCTTGTAACCCATCCTCAGGTGGCACTTCTTGGTATGTAATCATACCAACCTCAGCCCTCAGCTCAACTCCAACTAAGATTCATGACAATTCTCTCTCCTCTACATCATTATCTTTGCAGTTATATTACAATGATATGTTTTCCCTTAAATTTTCTTAGATACCTATGTCCCTTTTTGAATTAAGTTGGTACTGCTTTTTTAAATGTTCAAACCAAATTCCTCAGAGTATTGTTCAATTGATTTCATTCTATCTTATGCTCATTCATTCACAGCCTATATTCCTCATCATTAAAGTGACAGCCAAGATGATGAGGATAAAAATCAAATACTCTACTGTATGAACCAAAATATTATCTTTTCTTTCAGTTCTATGCCAAGTATATTCAAAGAAGTATCATAAAGTGTTATCATGGAATTTATTTATATAAATCCAAAACAAATTTGCACTAAATGAAAGTAACAAAGAAATGATATGCTAGCTCAAAGAATCATTTAAAAAATTAGCTGATTAATATTCAGTAGTTAACATGCTTTCTTAAACCACAATTTGTCATAAAATCCATCCTTCTAATGTTTAAATTTAAAAAGAAAATGTGTTTACAAAACAGTAAATTAAAAGAAAATCATTTCACATTTTGGAATATTACTGGAGAATGAAAATACTCTCCAACACTCATAAGCAAGATGTGTGGAACTAAGTTAGGAAATTTAGCATCTAAAACTCAATTTTAGGGGTGCCTGGGTGGCTCAGTTGGTTAAGCATCTGACTCTTGATTTCAGCTCAGGTCATGTTCTCTGGGTTGTGAGATGGAGCCCCGCATTGGCCTCTGCGCTGGGTGTGGAGCCTGCTTAAGATTCTTTCCCTTTCGCTCTGCACCCCCTGCAAATAAATAAATAAATAAATAAATAAATAAATAAATAAATAAAACTCAATTTTATTAGTTAAAAATGATGCAATTATCTTTCCAACGTGCTGTATATAATGTTATTGTTTAGATTTCAAAAAGATGTGAATATAAATAGGCCATTAAAATAATAATAACTAACAATTTTTGTGTATTATCATGTCCCAGAAAGTGTTCTACTTTCCTTTACATGTATTATCTTAAGTCTTATAAAGTTCTCTAAACTTTATTATTATCATTATTTTATATACATATTCAATCTAGGCAACAAATATATATGTATGTATGCATGTATATAAGCTGGATGAATAAATATATACTTTACATGACTTAAAGAAATGGATGATAATAAAACTTTTGGCATTAAAAGATGATGTCAACCACACTCTCATTGTCCAGAAAATTTTTCAAAATGCCTTTGTTTCTTCGTTGGCAATAATATGACAATGGCTACTCAAAATTACTTTTAAGGTTTAAGGTGGCCCCATCAGTAGATAAAAATTATATCCAGATTCTGTGGACAGCAACTATGCTTACAGAGATTAGGCATTTGCTCTAGTTTTATGGAGATGAACAATAACTCCTAATGGGATTACACAAAGGAAATAATACATTAAAGCTAAGATAATGAGGGCACAATAAATACATACTGAACATAATAAAATGTTAGCTTTCTTTATCAGTTCCATACCAGGAGACCCAAACAAAAAGTAATAAAAGAATAATGTCAAGTTAAAACAACATGTGTTCATGGGAAATTAACATAACTCTACCTTATTATGCCCAGGTGCCTATGGGCTGGACATAGCAGTGAGTTATAAAGAAATGATGAGATCAGTAAGCTACCACTACACCAAGAGCTGACAGTACTGGAGAAATATCACAATTTTTAAATGTAAACTCAAAACCCATAAACATGCAGTATTATTTATACTAGAGTGTTCTTTTGGAAAATTTTATTCCTTTTTTCTCATAATATAAATCTTTGGGTCTTCAAAGATTCCTAGAAGTGTATGCCCACTATAAAAGACAAATTTTAATTTTAATTTTTCCTCAACATTACGTTTTTTTAAAGATTTCTTTATTTATTTTAGAGAGAGCACAAGCAGGAGGGGCAGAGGGAGAGAGAATCCCAAGCAGACTCCCTGCCGAGCAAGGAGCCTGACGCAGGGCTGGATATCATGACCATGAGATCATGACCTAAGTCAAAACCAAGCCAGAGGCTTAACCAACTGCACAACCCAGGCATCCCTTTTCTCAACAATATTAAAATAACATTACAACCATAATAAATACAGATCATTATCAAAACCTTTGAACATCCAGTTGTCATTTTCCTTTAAACTTAAATAAAAGAAACACTTCTGCAGATTATTTCTTTTCCTCTCCCAAGAGATTGAAGACAGTATTTGAAAAGAAAGTGGGTTAAGATAGTATTATTTCAGGAAATGTATAATTAAATTAACAGTTATTGTGACCATTATCCAACATTCATCAAGCACCCGCATTATGCTGTGTGTTACATACATACACACCCACTACTTCGTGGGGCTTTTCTTTGTATTGACAGGTGCTCTCTGTGTTTCTATAGGCAAGTAAAAAAACAAAATTCAATCAATAATACTTTTCAAACTATGGTTGGTTTTTCCTTCTTTTTTTTTTTTAAGTACTTCAGTGGTCCTTAGCAAAGTGTATTTTATTGAATTTTGAGAAAATGACCCTTAATCTGAAAATTCATCCAACTCTTCTATCTTTGTGGCCTTCAAAGAGAGGTGAATGCATAAGAGAATAGTTACATATGATCCAGTGGGGGAAGCAGGAAAAATAGAACTACTTGTTTGTAATCATTTTTACCAAAGGAAGGAAATTAAGCTTTGCTAACATTCAACATTTGGACCATAACTGTTTTCTTTTTTTATTCCATGTATCAAGTGGCCACACATTATAAAATAGGTTATATATGCTGAAAAAAGTTTAGTTTTACAGCAGACAAGCACTTAAATCCTCACCGCTCACTTTCATTGTATGGCAATTTATTGCAGTTTATGTGTTCCCACTTAAGGACTTTGCAAATTATTCTATTTAACCAAACTAACAGTCACAAAATTGACAAACATCTTAAAAGCTTCCTATCCCTTCCAAAATGCAGACTGAAATAAGACCAATTACGCAAACATTCGCTAACAAGAAAATGATAGATAGCATTGACAGTCATTTAAATGTTCAGGTGAAAATGATTACAACTTAATCACTAATAAAATGAAGTTGTTAAAAAATTTCAGAAAACTATTATCTAGAACACTATTTGAAATATGGATTTATGTCCACTGTATTTAGTAAGGACATTATATTTGAAATTCATTTATTGCATTATTCATAGTTCAGTTATTTCACAAAGAATTCACTGCAAGGATTGCAAAATGTCACTGATGTGCCTAATTATATAAAGTCAATGCCTTTAAAATATAGGTAAATCTTTATAGTAATTTGCTAAAAAAGATAAGGATTAACTAAGAAACTACTTTTTTTCCACATAGACATTTACAGTTATCCAAGGGAGAGAGTAAATGGGTTACAGAACTTAAAGATAGATTATACATTTTTCCTTTATAAAAAAAGAAAAGACATCCAAATTTATTGGCCTATCATTACTATTCTGATAGACACTAATAAGGTAGTGTATTTTCAACAGTTTATACTGCCCATCAGTTCTTGAAATAAGCACATTTAATCTGTATATCTAAGAAAAATGGAACATTTTAACAAAGAGTCAGAAGAAGGTAAATGCCCTTGGAAAGAAATGTGTGCCACATGGTGTTTAAAAAACAGATATTTGGAAATGTTTCCTTTGTTATATCATTTGATTGTTGATAATGACATATATGTACCACACATTAAAAAATAATCCTATCTATGCACTTAAAAAACAGACAAAAGCTTTGAAATAGAAGTTCCTAACTTGTTAAAAAATCTTCCAGAAACTATCAGTAGTTTACTAAAACCATTTATAATAAATATACAAATGAAAGACGTTGTGCTTAGTTTGAAAGAAGAACTGATTTGTAACAAGAAATATATAAAGTTTTCAACAAAACTAAAAGAAAAAAATGGATTCTTGTGAAATATCAACCAAAATAAATCTTAGTGAATGTAATTTGAAAGTGACTCAAGATAAAATATGAACAACCACTGACATGATTCTTCCATTTAATGTTTATATTTTGAGTTATATTTTTAGCACTGAAAAACATTTGAATAAGTATTTAAAGGAACTGGAATGAGAATCAGATTTTAATTTAACAAAGTAAAGTTTTTTTTTAAAATAATGGAGCCTTGGGGCACCTGGGTGTCTCAGTCAGTTAAGCATCCCACTCTTGATTTCAGCTCAGGTCATCATCTCAGGATCCTGGGATTAAGCGGGATAACCAGCTCCCCGCTGAGTGGGGAGTCTGCTTGAGATTCTTTCTCCTTCTCCCTCTACCCCTCCCCCAACTTGCCCTCTCTCTCCCTTTCTCTTTCTAAAATAAATAAATAAATCTTTAAAATAAAATAAAATTGGGACACCTGGATGGCTCAGTCAGTTTTGTGTGCCTACAGCTCAGGTCATGATCCGGGGTCCTGGGATCAAATCCTGAATTAGGCTCCTTCTCCCTCTGTCTGCCGTTCCCCTTGCTTGCTCATTCTCTGTCTCTTTCTCTGACAAATAAATAAATAAATAGAATCTTAAAGAAAAATAAGTAAAATAAAATGAAGCCTATTCTTTAGAGTGATTCACCTATTTATTTTATAAATAAATAAATACACATATATTAAGGAGGCATGCTCTATTTTAAAAGTTCCCAGGCATTGAAAGATAGACTAATCTATGTAATACTGAGATTATTAAACCAGATTTTTAGAAGAAAGGGCAAGTAGGATGGTAGGTTAAGAGAAAGACCAATTTTAGTGGAGCAGAAACTAAAGCAGAGTCCGAAAGTTCAGTAATTTAAAATAAATAGAACACAGGTTGAAATTAGAAACTGAATAGGAGAAAAGTTTCACAAAAAGGGACCACAATGTTAACTAAAGCATTTTTCATTTAATTCTAATGACTCAGTAGACATGTGGCCTAATAAGTTTATCTCCATCTTACATTTAAGAAATAGAAGTGTCTAGAGAGCACAGGTACATTATATAAAGCCACCAGGAAAAAAGCCTTTATTAGAAAATTGATGCCCTATACATGGACATTTTCACTCAGAAAAAATAGTCAATTAACTACATAAAGTTCAAACTTCGACCATTTTAAATAAATAGAACTATACAAAATGCATCACCCAGTAAGCACTCAGTGTTAAATTGTTAAGATACAAAAATAAATATAATGCTCACTAAATGAGATTAAATGTGAATAAATAAAATGAAAAGATAAATTATAAAAGACATGTGAAATAATATTAAATAATCTATTTTGGTCATTTCTGGTATACTGATAAGGATTTTTTGAAAGATTTTTCTGAAATGTCTGCTAGTAACTTCTGTATACATACATTAGCGAGAATCATAGAGTAACAATGGCCTGCCCTCTTTTAGTGCCATGTTTATTTTTTTTAATACAAAGAAAGGCAACATACAAAAGATATCCTCCTTTAGAAAGCCATAGTGATTACATTTTATTAATAATTGGTTTCCATATAAATAGACCAAATAAGTCTAAGATCATTTATGTATTTTTAATTAAAAAGCAAATTGGCAGAACATAATTGAACTTCGAAAATACACTTAAATCTGATTTTGATTAGTGAAATCTTTCTCGTCAATAATTTAACTACTGAATTGATAAATCCCAAAGCATTTCTTTAAAAATCTCGTTAGCATGCCTACATCCTCTTTCCCCTGTAACTCCTGTTTAATTATAGCTAAGTCTTTATTCAGATACAACCCCAGAGAAAATTTTTTAAAAAGTAGTTCCCAAGCAGAGATGAGATCTAACTAAAGATCACATGAAATTGGGCGCCTGGGTGGCTCAGTTGGTTAAGCGACTGCCTTCGGCTCAGGTCATGATCCTGGAGTCCCGGGATCGAGTCCCGCATCGGGCTTCCTGCTCAGCAGGGAGTCTGCTTCTCCCTCTGACCCTCTTCCCTCTCGTGCTTTCTATCTCTCATTCTCTCTCTCTCTCAAATAAATAAATAAAATCTTTAAAAAAAAAATAAAAAAAAAAAAAAGATCACATGAAATTGTACAGGAAGCCTAGGGGATGCTACTGGTGGCTTAACACAGAGCAATTGTTGGGGAAGTGGTCCTTCCCAGATTTATAAGTGCACTGAATCTGTCATGCTAGTTAAACTTGCATACACTTTCTTACTTTCTTCAGGAAATAATTTTAAGATTAACTGCCAATCAACTAATGCCTTCTTTTTCCTCATTTTCTCCATCAAATTGTGATTTTAATTGCTTTTTATAATTCATTATATAGAAAAATAACTTATCCTATTGTAGTCACATACATTTTTTTCCTAAGGATCATCATTTTTATTAAAACTTTGATACACCTGCTGAAATCTAGTAAGGAAAAATTTCAAAGAAAACAAAAGAAACTATGAGATAAATGCTCCAGCACTCTTTGTGCTCCAGCACAACTGTAAATATCAAATCTTTATCTGACACATCTTAGGTCTCCCTGCCATTGACCTCTGTCTTCAAACTTGTCAGCCTTCCTCTTCTTCTCAGAGAAGTAATAGCCTGGTGCATGATCAGTGAATGCAATCACCTTTTACTCTTGGATTTGTTCCTTGTTGAACTGCTGAATTGTATGTAATCAGCCCAGCTTCCCTTATATCAGTCTGACTAGCCCAGGAACTCTAATGTAATTTGTTAGACCACTCCTAAATTCAGTCTCTGGGATCCCATATCACACTGCAAACAAATCTCTACTTATTTTAAAAAATAAAATGATTCAATCTTGGCATTAACCCTATATTTTCTTCATTCATATAATAACTTTCCCCAAGTATCCTTGAAAAGTATTTACATATTTTTACATGTAACATTCTGAAAAATATAATTTCTACATTTATTCATTTTTATCTTGTAACTTCATCTATTTTTTCAGAGTGAGCATGGAATAAAATTTCCTTAAAGAAACAGAATTTTCAATTTTCCTAAGGCATTTATTTTTCCAGTGTAATAGTTATCATTTAATGGCTTCAATATGTTTGCAAAAAAAGCTTATATTCAAATTCACAGTTAGATATTGAAGCTGTTTCCAATATCAGTCTACTAAAAAATAAAAATAAAATAAAATGAAACAAAACAATGACTTGAAGAGTGCTGAGTACTTGCTTTGCAGCTCAAATAATTATCAAACAAAGGAGGTGAAGCAATATTAATTAGTATAAACAACATAAAGATGCATACATTTCAAAATAAAATTCCCACATGCAATCACTTTTTAAACAAAATTGTGTGTTTCTTTTATTTAAGCTAAGTGAAATATCAACAGATACAGTCTCCCTATTCCTAAATAACTCCTAAATTTCCCTGTGTTGGCAATATTTAAGACAGATTATTTACCACCTTTATTTCTTGAATTCATACCTTGATATCCTTTTGCTGAAGCAAAAATTCCAAATTCATTCTTCTTTTACTGTTGCTTAGTGAAGCTGAGGAAACTTTATAAATTCCTTCTTACTGCCAAACCTATAGATACTGCCCTGGACTTCTCAATTACATAAGCCAACAAATTCACCATTACCTCTTTTTACAAAGACTGAACTAGTTTGAACTTTTTTTCTTTTTTTCACACACAAAGGAACAGACTACTGAATAAGAATATATATCAAATTATTAAAGTATTTCATACTTCAGATCCTTATAAGATGTCTCAAGATGAATTTTCTTGGAAAAATATAGTCTCATATAGAATACATACAAGATAGAATTCCATTATTATTCAAAAATGCCTCTTATAGTATCAGGACATGTCAGAGGATAAGGGTTTGATATTTGGTTTGGTCTGGTATTTTTCTAAAGACCATATTACATTAAAATGCTACATTTGATTCATTACTTAGTCATAAATCTAAAGAAAGCAGTATAATATTAGATTTGGGGAAGACCATGTGGATGATCTAGTACTATTTCCAACACAAATAAGATATTATTATAATGTTTAATATGGCATGATATGATGATATGATATGATATGATATGATATGATATGATAGTATAATATTCCTTTAGAAGATCTACCCTCTACTTGAGAAATCCAAGTCTTTGGGTATAAGTATTTCCAAGAGTAGACAATGACTTTCTGAAAGTTAAAATTATTTGAGAGTGATTCTACCTATTGAACAGATAGCATTTTTTTAAAACATTCAAACCTTGGTTCTCTAATCTCTCTGGAAGTGCTTTTTTTAGCTGTTTCAATACATTGTTCACTCATATACCTTCACACTCTGCACATTTTCTGGGATTCCCTTGAGCCCTTACTTCACATGATAAAGTCTTTTAAGTCATTCTTCAAATTCCAGTGGGTCCAAATATGTAGTGTTCTACCCAGGACTCCTTCCCTACTCCATGCTAAGAATTAACCCCATCATCTACTGTGCTTCCATGGTCATTTTCTCTAAGGTTCCTAGAATTTCTGTGGCATTCACTTATTCCTTCTTATTCAGAAGTAACAATAAAACAACAATTGTAATCTCTAACTACTTAAATGGATCACAACTCAAGCTACTATTTTGTGGGAACATTTATTTCCTGATTGATTAGGTTCTTTCAGGAAGTAGAAAGAAGCGTTAGAAAATGGTCTCATACAATGGGTGTTTATTGCAAGGTTAACCCAAAATTTTAGGAGAACAGAAAATCATCTCTACATTTTCTCCATTAGTTAGGCCTCAAAGATATCAAGGGATATCTTTTAGGAAGTTTAGCAATTTTAAGAACTTATGGCAGTTTATCATATCTTCAGAAGTAGGTATTGTTTGCTTCCTTCTCAAATTCCCCATACTGATGAATTTATTCATCTCTATTTTCTTCCTGCTTTCTATTCCTTCCCAACTCTCTGTACCTGTTACAGTAAAATTAAAAAAAATATGATTGATTTAGTTAATCACTATTGATCTATTCAATATACAGTTCACTGGCAGACAGAGTTTTCATATCAGGCTACTGAATAAATCACAGCTATCAATTTCCAGAATATATACAGTGGCTTTGGAAGGGCCTCAATTCCTGTTTGGGCAACTAGAAGTGAATCATGTGACACAAAGCATGAAAATATATACACAACAATCTTGACTGCTTTCTTCTGGAAAGTGATGGGGTGGCGGGGGCAAGGCACACCAAGTTTCATATGCTGTGTAGCAAAACATATTTACAACTTTTCTGTTTCTCTTCTGTTATACACAAAATTAAATAATTATTAACCAATTTAAATTTTTTTCCAGTCATCACAGTGATTCACCTTAATTAAACCTTTTAAAATTGGCCATAATTAGTGTAATGGAAGTTTAATATTTAAGACAAAGGCAGAAATAGCCACAATTGCCCAACTCCCCAGTTCTCCATCCCAAGATTCAAAATAAAAGGCTGTTTGGTCTTAGTATGCTTATCTTGGATATATTTGACTATTTAAGACATAATGGTTCTTTTGATATCTTGGCTCATTATAAGGATGTCTATTCTTCCCCATTGTTCCTAGCCTGGGGAGAAGAAGAGTAGAGCTGCATCTCAACACTTCGTTATGATGGTATGGATTTCATGTCAACCACAGTAGTGCCAGTCTATGTGTGGGATTCAGACCATTTAAGTGCCTTCTCGATTTTTTTGTAGGAGCAAAGGAGCATAGCAATATTAATACCCACTTCTCTTCAACAAGCACCAGAAATTGAGTTCCTATATAAATTGGCTTTTTCTCCCCCTAACAATAGAACAAGGGGTTCTAACAATAGAATAAGGGGTTAACTAATGCCAGTCCAACCAATTTATCTTAATTGGGGAGACAGTTTTTAAAAAGTGAAAATTTTATTCCATCTAGGTACTGCTGCTGTAGTCTGATCTTTGGATGTATGATTGAGAAACCAAACTATGTAAGGGGAGAAAAAACATTAATAGTGAAAACTTGGCTGCACTTCCTTCACTTTTTTCATTTCAGGTGTCAAAATTATTAATCTCACATGGAATTATAAGGAATATACACAACACTCCGTTCCTTGATTATGTGCTTTCTCTTTTTAATATTGACATGAGGAAGACAGATTTTTATAGTAGATATTGATTTAGTCACAGGTAACCTCTTGATCAAAACTCGCCCTTCCAGTTGGCCCTGTAAGTCCATAGTTAATCTCTTCTTTAATTATTTTGCAATCTTTTTGTTGGTTCTGGCTTTTGTTTGCTTTTAATGTTTCATTTGTAATGGGGCATAGAAAGGAAAAAGACAAAGTAATGAATATAAACACAGTGTATAAGGCAAGAAGGTGAAGTTTCCTCTCTGCACAAAACCTGTTTACACCTCATTATATCCTCTATTACTGCTACTTGCTGGAAGCATATGATCTTATGTTTAGTTGGATGGGAAGGACAGACAACTCAAGTTCAAATTCCTCACTCAGTTAATGTGGGAGAATCATATACAAATGACTACTACAGAAATGTGTAATATACCAAAATGACCCACGGAGAAAGGTTAGAACAATGTAGGTTGTTTCTTGATTGCCAAGGAAATATTGCAGAATCATGAGGAATAAAAATTGAATAAAAGGTATTACCCAACACCATCATCTTCACTGTCATTATCATCATGATAACAAAATTTTCTCCCTGTCACAGGCACAATTTACATGGTAACAAATTACAGTTTATCCAACTGACATTGTGTAATCACCATGGTTCTTAAATGGTAAAGGGGAAAAAAATCACACAAAGATAATTGAACAATTTAAAGAGAATTTAGAAAATTAATGGGGGGGGTATCAAGAAAAGATAGTTTTCTGATAATCTCTGCCTACTACCTAGACTTTATGCTAAAGAATGAAGTTTGGGAAGTCATCAACAATTATTTTATATATAAAATGCCAAAGCTTGTATGATTGACTTTGTTGGTTTGTTTGTTGTTCATTTGACTTAACTGACAGATTGTGCCATATTTTTTTTCCTGTCAGTTTAATACATTTGTAAAGTGGCTCTAAATTGGAGAGTGCTTGCCTTGTTGAATTTTTATTCACTCCTACAAAATGACACAATAGTGACAGTCTGGCCATAAATATACTGTTGAATAAATCTAAGAATATGTGTGTTCCATATGAACTCAGCTTTAAAAAATAGACAGTGAGCACTTAAACTCCAACCAGTGCTTATATTGATATTCCAATCAGAGTCCTTCGACTAAACAAAATCTAAAATCTACTTCCACACAATCCCTGAAAGTAAAGTTACTGGGTGATATGCCACAGTCTCTTTACAATAGGCTATGATCTGAATATGAAAATTATTTACTAAAATAAATAAAAATCTGAAAGTACTGTAACTTATTGAATATTCCTCAAAGGTTACATTGCAATTACTATCTAATAGCTTTAAGTTTATGGCCGAAAATATTTGAGAACCAGAAAATAGAATCATAAGTAGGAGTTGGTACTGTAGTTAAATTTTTGTAAAAGTATTTATTAAGCTAAAACTTGCTGTCATGGTACTTATTTCTGTAGTACATAAAGACAAGTGATATATATACCCATGCACATAAAATGGGAAAAAAATCATTTTGATTTAATAACTCAAGAACTTTGCTCAGTCAGGTTTTAATTATATGTATTATTTTATAGATTAAAGTGGTTGCTTCAGAAAATGTTGGACCAAAGTTCCCTTGAGTTTGAAAATTTTTATCTTTAATAATACACATATCAAGGTAATAGTTGTAGTTTTAAATACAGAGATCCTAAGTCTAAGGATAAAATTAATTTAGTTTGTTATGAAATAAAAATGTGAAATTCAAGTTCCCAAAGAGCTAATGTAGTGAATTTCTCTCTTTAAAGCTGAGAATTGGTTTGTGTAGACATGTAAATCATTAACTCCTCTGGCGCTTTCTTCAGGTCTCTCAAACCACCCACCGACATAAGATAGCTCTGTGCATACAAAATCATGTTAGTACAACTTTTATTAAAAGGGTGAAATGTCTTTCTGGAGTAATAAGTTTTCTTTAAATAAACAGAGAGTCATTCAAGGCATGTGGTGATATAATCCTCTCTGGACCCTAAGGTGCTTAAGTTTGTGTCACACACTGCCCTGACAATCTTAAAAACAGAGCCGTGTTTCAGTTAAAGACTCTTTGGGACTGTGTGTAGACAGACGTCTTGAGTTCTGGTTGCACCTCCTTTACCAGAACACTTGACTTTCTTTTTCAGTTGCTCATTATGTGCCCTGAGTTTCCTAATCAGCTAATTTGTGTATATTTTGTATGTTTCTAGACTTTAAGAATATTGATTGTATGTATGTATTCTAAGTTTTTTCTATCCTTAGAGAACATCTCTGAAGAAGATAATGGATAATTATTTGTTTATCCGTTGGAGCAAGTGATAGATAGTCGAGCTTTGTGTTTTGTCTGGGTACTGATATAAGAAGGATAAAGCTTGGGACGCCTGGGTGGCTCCGTAGCTTAAGCTGTTGCCTTCAGTCACATCATGATCCCAGGACCCTGGGATCGAGTCCAGCATCAGGCTCCCTGCTGAGCTGGGAGACTGCTTTTCCCCTCTGCCTGCCGCTCCCCCTGCTTGTGTGTGGGTGCTCTCACTCTCTCTCAAATAATTTTTTTTAATTAAAAAAAAAAGAAGGCTAAAGCTTGCACATACAGTCCTTTACTAAAATAATACCTTGAACATCTCCATGAAGTACCTCTGATTCTTTTTCATGTAGTTGCTTCTGCTTTTGTAGTTTCTGCTTTTGTTAAAGAATTTCATGATTTCCTTGTATTATGCCTTTCTGTTATTTACGCTGAAATAAATTTAATTGTTGCATATTTTTAAATTACATTGTAACAATTTCTTCAATATTTTCTGGTAGCATTTATCTTATCTTTAAGAATACACATACATGAGATCCTAAGCAGAATGATAAAACTGATTTTATCATTTCGTTATTTTTATCATGTTTGTTATATTGGTTATTAAATAAAACTATATTTTATATCATTAAGTTGAGATC
This sequence comes from Callorhinus ursinus, assembly GCF_003265705.2. Lineage (NCBI taxonomy): Eukaryota > Metazoa > Chordata > Mammalia > Carnivora > Otariidae > Callorhinus > Callorhinus ursinus. The sequence goes on from NW_027397069.1 coordinate 33,967,458, forward strand.
AGTGCTCAATAAATCAATATTCGTACTTACTGTCAAGAATTTAGTAGTGCACTTAGGAATGGAAGCTCAATTTTTCAGTTATGTGCATGAGAACACAGATGTTTCCATTTAAAACTTCGAGAATACTTTTAGTTTACTTGTCTTATTTCATATAATAAAGGAATAAGACTATCTGATTATTTGTAAATCCACAATATTCCATTGTGAAGTTAATTTATTTCAGTATGGGAGGCATATACTTTAATATTGCTCCTTAATATAGTCACCTTTTATTGCATCTTTGAATGTAAGGAGTATGTGTGTGTGAAAGGTGCATGGGAGCCCTATATGTACATCACGTTTAAGAGACAGAAACTGGACAGGTAGCTTTAATTAATAGATGGCTCTTTGGTGGTGGGTTAGAAATGTAACAATAAATGCAATAATTCTGGAAATGGTTACACCTGTAACTCCAGAAGGACCTTTAGAAGTAACCTGAGATAATTTCAGAAACTTGGCCTTGAATAACCCTGGACTCAAGAAGAAAAGCGATCATGGAGCCATGCACTCTCCTACCAAGTAAACTGTGTTTTGGAGGAGAATGCAGAATCAGTTGTATTGTTGCAAAGCAGGAAGACTTCAGCAATTTTAAATGACACTTGACCTGAATAATAATCTTCATGATTTTTTTAAACCTCACCGCAGCAACTCCTAAGTTTATTTTTCTTTCTTCTTTTCTTAAACACTCTCCTCTATGGAATAGATTGACTTTGACAACTGAAATATTTTCAACTGTATAAACATAAGCACTTTAAATAAACTGTCTTCTGGTGAATAGTATGCCTAGATCTCTAGCAAGGTGAGGAGAGAAAAATGTGTCTGAAAATTGCTATCCTCCTTTATCTCTTGAAACCATATTCTTTATCTGACATAGTATAAAGTCCAAGTCAGATATGACAGCAAAGCTCAATAAATTGAAGAGAATCTGGAGAGTTGGGGCAACTTGTTATGGTATTAGCTCTGGCAGTGTTAACATTGCCTTTCAGTTTTAGCATCTACACAAAGAAGAAAATCAGAAAATCATAAAAAATGATGGTGAGACTATTACAGCTGAAGACTATACAGTACATATGCCAATCTTATAAACAAGAGTTGTTTCAGTGGAATGTCATAACCTACAAAATACACTGTTTTATTAACAAATAATCAAATCGCCTATGAAAAAATAAAAGACAGTTATTGCCGTAAGTCTGAGCTTGCAAGCATCATAATATCTACATGTTAGTGAGTGCATTTGAATTGGATAAAAAGCAAAGACATTTGGAATTTTAATTGTTACGTGCAGCTTTATCACAGGCACAGAAAAGAATCCAATTGACATTTTCAATACTGAGTTTTAGTTGACAGTCTTTGATTTGTACTTTTCCAATCTACATTGAGGATTGAAGCCAGAAATTAGGAATTTGGTAACCACCTTCACAGATGATTACCAATACACATAGGATTTATTTTGAAGAAGTCATTTTTATTCCTTTCTTCACAACTAAGTAATCAAACTAGAAAAAAAAACTTTTAATAATCAAAATGATTATATCACCATATACTAAAATGTTTTAACGGGGTGAGATAGGTTAACATATTTTTGACCTCATGTGTCAAATCTTTGGCCAAAGATAAAATATGTAATGTGCATATATCTGGAGGTAATTTTAAAAACCTAAATAGAATATTAGTGCATTTTTATGCATTCCAAAAATAAAATTAATATTTAATGTATGCCTACACTAAGTCAAGTTTTTTTGCTCTACTGTAACATTTTAATTTTCATGTTGTGCTGAGTGTGTGAAAGAGACTATGCTTTGGAAATACAAAGTCTCTAAATCTGTCCTTAAATTCCAATTATAAAATATAGTGTGCACTTTTTCAAGTTTAAATGCTACTCCTGTTTTGTTTATTGCAGAAACCTATATTTCAGCTTATGTTACAAGAATTGCACACATATAACTTCACAAATGCTTATTGCTGGGCCTCTAAAACAAGTTGTAGGTAAGATAGATAACTTGTGATAACCACCAGTTAATGTTTAATGGTATCCACACCATAAGCCATTTGTAATCTAACAGTTTGCATCACTGAATCACTACTAGCCTACCTAAAGTTAAAATATAACTAATTATATATTAATATCACATTTTAAGCATCGAACAGAACAAATATTATCATTTTACTAACTTTGAACACATTTATAAAGATATGAAATACTAATATTTTTATTGTTTCATTAATTTGTGAAATAGTTACCAAAAATTAATTAAGCACTACTATCACGAAGTTGCATGGATTTATTTATTTATTTATTTTAAAGATTTTATTTATTTATTTGAGAGACAGTGAGAGAGAAAGAGCACATGAGAGGGGGGAGGGTCAGAGGGAGAAGCAGACTCCCCGCCGAGCAGGGAGCCCGATGCGGGACTCGATCCCGGGACTCCAGGATTATGACCTGAGCCGAAGGCAGTCGATTAACCAACTGAGCCACCCAGGCGCCCACGAAGTTGCATGGATTTAAAGATTGGTAATAATGACAAGCAGACTGCAGTTCAAAGAATTCATGAATAAGCATGCAGAAAGGGTGGCCGCTACTCATTTATGCCTCCCTTACTCCTGATGGAAGCCTGCCAAGACAACTTTCTTCAATAAATCTCATGAAAAGTGAGGTATCCACAGGACATGGTTGCCAAGAAACTATTGATTTTCTTCCTTTTGTACTAGATGTTGGTGAACTATAGTCCACAGGGGAAATCTGGCCCACAATGTTTTTGTAAATAAAGTTTTATTGGAACATAGCCATGCCTGTTCATTTACATAATATCTATGGCTGCTTTCACTTTACAACAGCACAGCTTCATAGTTGCAATAGAGACCATATGGTCCACAAAGTCTAAAATATTTATTATCTAGCTCTTTAAATAAAAAGTTTACTGACATCTATTTTGTATCATTAGACTGAGGAAAGGACTATATTAATGCTTAATGGTCTACATAATACCATCTAAGAGAAGCACTTACTATGTTATAGTTGCATTATTCTATTTCTATTTCATTCTCTCTCATCAGGCCTAGAGCATGTTGGGTGATGGCCCAGTAAAATCCATTCCTTTGGTTGGATCATGGGTATCTATCCCTCATTCCTCACCAATTTCTGACTCTCAATGATATAGAGTTGTCACCTTTTTAACATAGCAATAGCACCCCCCCAAAAAAATACCCTATAAAATGAAAACAGGTAATATTAATTATTATGGCAATCTTATTTGGAAAAACCAACAAACTCAACTGAGTTTTGCAGCTCTGGAAGTAGCTGAAGAGCTTACCTACTCACTACTTAATTTTAAGACTAGAACTATTTGACCCGTGCCTGTCAGGCATTTCTCTCACTTTTAATTCAAAATTTCTTCTTTAAATGAAGCTCAGCATCGAGGATGATTCATCTGGATATCCACTGAGTTAGAAAGGGTATAGTGAGTATCAAGACAATGATAGTCTATATATGATCAAGAACATCATCCTCAGGCAACAGTTTCAGTGACAGATTGAGCAGAAGAATATGTTTGTAACTTAGATTTCCACCTGCCTGTCTGTTAAAGCCCCTGTGCCCAGCTTCACTAGTAAACAGACAAAAGTAGCAAGCAGAGCTTGGCAAGAAGATATGATAAAAAAAGGCTCAGATACCTCAGTATTGAGCAACTTGGTTATACCACCAGACAAGTCATATGGACCAGCAAATGTTCTCATCACTGGTGAGAGAAATATAGAATGGGAGAGGGTGATGAGTGTCACCTGTGTCCTTGAGATGAACTCCATATCAGGGCTGTGGTCTTTCTAAACCTTTCCTTGTAAATTTCCCAGGATACAAGACAATTAAGATTCCTGGGCATCTGCTTCTCAATGGGACAAATTTACATTAAGAAGCAGGTTGGTCTTAGCTACATTCACTCTAGGTAGATAATATGATGCTATCTCACATCCTCTGCAGAATGCATCTGTATAAGTGTGATAGAGACCAGAGAAGGAGTTGGAAAGCAAGGACGCTTTTATTATGATTAAGCAATTTAAAATACACAAAATGTTTAGAACAGCATCTAGCACTTAATAAGCCCTAGATACATGTGAGTTTTGATTGCTGCTGAATGTGGGAGAGGATGGTATAAGCAAATTCATTAGCTTCATGGAAGTGATGATTTTTACAAGAGGTTAGGGAAATGACGGTCTTGAAGCAGCAAAGGTGAATAACAAGAATGCTAACCCATTTTCCCACAATGAGGTATATGATGTGAGAGAAAGTCAACAATTCCCATTTTAAAGGCCTGTAGGTGAGGAAATGTGTTCAGGGGAGAGTCTCTGAGAAGGTAATGTGACAATAGAGAAGTCTGGTGATAATGAAGAGGGCCTAGTGGAATGTTGGGAAGGATAGGGAGTGGAGAACTAGGAAGAATAGACCATAATCAGGATGATGGTGTGGAAGTGAATTAGGAGCCTAAACACATATACTTGGGAATGGATTGATTAATAAGAATAAAAATAGAAATGATGGGTTTAATCTAAATTGCTTCTTTGAGAAGGGAGGCCATGGGCCTCATGGTGTAGAGCCCTTAGGCACCCAGTGGATCTGTGGAATGGTAGCACCTCCCCCTTGGCTCATTAGGACTGGGATGAGGTGACATAGCAAGTGATTGCTGTGTCTGCATCCTGATGGCCTCTGGGACTATCAACTCCAGTGACTGCAAACTCTGCACTAGAGGAGAAAATTTGTATTATAGTATTTAGTGTATTCATTCCCAGTCATTCAAGCAGGGCAAAAAAATTTAGGTTAAGGATAAAGAAAAGGTCTTTTGGAAAAATGAGAATCTGGATTTTATCTGCCTGTTTTAGTTATCCTATTTACAGATCTCTTTTACTTCTTTGGTCTCCACAATCTCTATTTCCTAGAGTTCCATAATCTTTTCTCCCAATGTAAGAAGAGTAAGAAGAAAGGATTTCCCTAATTAATGACAAATGAGAAGGTAGATGCTTATCTTCTTTGAAATTTCTTAATTTATGAAACTCATAAAATAACAGCACTTTGAAAACCATGTACCTGGTGGTTTTCAGAAATGATCCATTCACCTTTTATTTTTTTGATCCATTTACTTTTAATTGTTACATCACCATGAGTGACAGTGATTAGATCTTTTCAATTTTTTAACATACAAGAAAACTGAGACTAAAACATACAGTGCAACATGCCTAAGATAACAATGGTTATTTCTTACTTTTTTTTTTTTTTCCAATTTGGTTTCCCCTCTTATAAATCCTACATGACACATCAATAATGTCCTCTGGAAAGCTCCATCAATATTATTTCTCAAATGGCCTTAACCATTGCTATATTATTAGCTAGGACTAGTATCTGGATTGCCCTGCTACTATATACCCCACTGCACACTTTTATCCTTCAAAAATTCGAAACCTATTTGATCCAACCTCTAATAGTCATCTAATTCTACTTGAGCTCTTTGTGAGGATAAATGTCAATTCTTTGGACATAATCATTGTCATGTGTCACTTCTAACACCCTTCATAAAGCATAAATCCACTGACTCTTAATAAACCACATCTTCCAAATCTGATTTTTATTTAATATTTAAATATGAATGGGATGACAATTCCTACTTTACCATTTCATTTCCAGTCCAGTAATAATTGACTCCTTTACTAACCTGAAGTCCATTGTCAACTAAATTTATTCTCGGCCTTCTTTTTAAGGCAAGACATCTAGAGCAAGGCAAATGTATCTTTTAATCCAAAGAACAACACACGGTATTTAAGAATGTAACCTCTAAAGTCAAATGATCTATACTTGAATTTAAAATTATGTAGCCACTCTGTTCCTGAGTTCTCTTATCTATAAAGTGGAAAGAGCTATTGCATAAACTTGGAGTAAAGGTGAATAATGAGTGGTAAGCACTTTGGAGAGCCCAGGACATGTGAGTCCCCTTTAAGTCCTAAGGACCAAATGAGATAATTCTTACAATGTATTTAGCCAGGGCACCTGGGTGGCTCAGTTGGTTAAGCAACTGCCTTCGGCTCAGGTCATGATCCAGGAGTCCCGGGATCGAGTCCCGCATCGGGCTCCCTGCTCAGCGGGGAGTCTGCTTCTCCCTCTGACCCTCCCCCCTCTCATGCTCTCTCTCTCTCTCTCATTCTCTCTCTCAAATAAATAAATAAAATCTTTAAAAAAAAACCATGTATTTAGCCAGTGTTGCCACACAGCATTCAACAAATGCTATAATTAATAACAATAACAATAGTAATAATAATCTGTCTTAAGGGCATAATAACATCTATCTTACAAGAGGTTCTCAAAGTTGGTGATAAGTTCTATGAAGCAGGCATCACAGTGCTTGGTTCCTGGTAGATGCTCAATAATTAGCCACCATTATTAGCACCCTAGTCTCTCTTGCCTCTAATTATTTTGTTCATCAATCAAGATAGTCCTTGTCCACACACACGCACATACACACACACCAAAAAAAACAAAACAAAACAAAACAAACAAACCAAAACATTTCTTTTTTAAGTTTTAATTGGGAATTAGAAAAGTGAAAAAATATACAGAACCCGCTGCAAAGTAATGTTGTCATAACTTTAATTGGGACTTTATTTTTGTTTTAGAATCTTTTTATAAGCCATGAGACTGATTCCTTATAATGTTAATGATGATAGCTGCTCAGATTTGTTTTCTCCATGCTTCAATTCATGCCATTAATTGTAAGGAGATGACATTTTTCTTTTAACAGACTATTTTTAAAGCAGTTTTAAGGTCACAGCAAAACTGAGAGGAAGGTACAAAGATCCCTTATATACCTCTGCCTTATATATGCATAACATTTTTTTTTTACATTGCTAAAAGATCAAGTTTAACTGACATGACTTCCTCCATATACATCTGCATCATCCAAAATACTTCAGTCTTTATAATATTCTTTTTTCCTTCTTTATGCCCTCAGAGGCATTGATGCACTGCTGTCTGTTAAGGTAAAGTGTCCTCAGTTCCATTTTCTTCTTCATCCTCTGGGGACCTGCTCCTTCAATTATTCCTGAACACTGTAAAATAGTCAACCTGTCCTTCTCAACTGGTCTCTAACCTTTTACCCTCCAATGTCTAAAGGTTTGAAATATCTTTATATGATACTTTGTTTCTTTTTCCTTTATTTCATTTCATTTCCGAATTTTTTCAACAAGTGCTATGTATTGACCACCTTTATTTCATCACCAATTCTCAACTTCTTAAACATTTAAAATGTTTTGGCTTCTAAGGAAGCTCTTTTTTCAAAAGTTACCCATGACCTCTTCATCCTCAAACTCAATGTTCTCTCAACCTTTCCTTTCTTTCGAACCCTCTTTAGCATTTAACCATGTCTTAAAACACTCAGAGAAAATGGCATAAGAAAAGGCATAAAAATAGGAATGCATCTATGTCTTTTGGGAATACATCCGAATTTAGTCCCCAAAGTTACTATAACCAGGAAAAGGAGAAAAAGGACACGTAGGGAAGAAGAACAAACACAAAATCAAAATCAGTTAGAGTTAGAAAAAGGAGTTTCTACCATGAGATGTCACTGTCTAAATATTTATTGTGTACAAGGCAAGGGATCAAGCTTCCATTTAACCTGGTTATGTGTGTACATGTAAAATTGGCATAATTAGCTCAAATCAACAAAGAGTTGACAGTCATTACTAAGCTGGCTCTTTTTCCTCTCTGTGAATTCAATATTATTGATTAAAATAACAAATTAAAATGAATGTGAAGAGGCAAGCGAAAGAGGCTCAGCACAGCTGGAAACACGACAGCAATGCGTCATTAAAGAATAAAACATTTAAATACTGTTCTTGGAAGTATGACTGCATCAAATTATCCTTGGCAATAATTGATTACTACCAATTGGTAATTGTTAATATCATATAATATCATCCACCTTAGTGCTTAATTTGGAAAGTTCTTGTCAGATTTATATAGTACTAGAATAGTATGCATAAAGTTGGATTTCAGTAAAATAAGCAGAAATTTCTGAGTACAAAAAAAACCTCATTGCATCAAATATTAATCTTCATGTGCTAAACATAAATAAGGCCTTTTCCTCAGGCAGAACATGGAAGAAATGTGCTATGTAAATTCTTACAGAGCAATAGTTATACAAAAGTCTTTTTTAAACACAGGATTTTGAGCCCTTTCTAGGCATTGTACAATGTAAGGTAAATAAAGGTGTTCTGTACCCTTTGAGGGATAAGAAAAATAAGCATTAGTTGTAGAACAGTTTACTTCCTTTACTTTTCCAAAAAGTTGACTGGAAATTCATCCCAAGCAGCATTTAAAGAAACACTTAAAGAAAATATCTAGAAATATTAAACCATTAGTAAAAGGATTTTGTGCACTTGAATCAGTGACTATAATTAATGATGATTTCCTTTTTTTTAAAAGAGTGGAATTTGAAATAAAAATAAAAGGAAAATAACACATTAATTTGGAAATTGAATAATGGAACTGTTAACAATTGAGTTGTTATTTTTGCATCATTTTCATAATTTTTGTCCAATTTTTTCTAATTAAAGTTTACTAATACTAATATTGCTTCATATTTGTAAAATAGACTTTGAATGTATTTCCACCTATTTTAATATGAAGCCAAAATTCACATGAAGTTATGGTTTTGATATACCCTTGTACTTTTCCTAATATATATTGAAGAAACCTATGAATATGAATTTTTAAAAGTACACATCACCTAAAAATCATCTTATATAGCAACTAGTTGTGAGAGGAGAGGTAAACAATTCTTTAGAAACTGATCATCTTGGTCCGCTTGGACTGCTAAAACAAAATACCATAGATTGGGTGTCTTGAACAATAGACATTTCTTTCTCATAATTCTGGAGGCTGGAAAGTCTCAGATCAAGTTGTTGGCAGATTCGGTTTTTGCTAACAACCTTCTTCCTGGCTTGCAGATGGCTACCATATGCTCTCTTACGGTAGAAAGACAGGGCTTGTCTCTCTTCCTCTTCTTAAAAGAACACAAATTCCAGCATGAGGGCTTATGGTGACCTCATCTAAACCTAGCTATCTTCCAAAGTCCCACCTAAAAATACCATCACATTGGGGGTTAGGGCTTCAACAAACGAATTTTGTGGGGGACACAAACACCAAGTCCGTAACCCTGCTTTCTATGTATTTGAAAAGATGCTCAGTTAACAGTTTAATTGGAGTGAAAACTAATGTTTTCTGTTTATAGCATCAGAGATGGTATTATATTTTAATTTTAAAATTTATGCCAAATTCTACCTTCTTATTTTTGTGCCAGATGGAATTTGGTGTACTACCTAATTTTCCAATTATTTGTGCATCACCTTTCATTCCAAACTGGGTTTAATATTCTAATCTCTGTCATCACTCAACAACATAATACTATTGAACTTACAAATGAGTCTTAACATCAAGTAATGGAATAAAGTTCAAAGGTTCTCCCCGCTTTATGTGATTATCCCAGTAATATTATCAACTGAAAAGTTCTGCCATAGGTGGCTCAACTTGTCAATAATGAGTGGTGGTCTGGAGCGGGGAGAAATGAATCTGGAAAAGTGAGTAATATTGAACTATGGAAGTGACTGAGGACAAATGATGAAAATGAAACTCTTAATACACAACCAAAAGTATTTCATAAAATGAGATCTTTTTAAGTCATCTTATTTTGATATAATTTGCATACAATAAAATTGACCCATTTTAAATGGAAGTTTCATAAGTTTGAACAAATGTATACACCCATGTAACTGCAATTCCAATCACGAAATACAACTTTTTACAGCTCAAAGTTGTTCTTTCATCCCTTCTTAGTAAACCTCTTACTCTCTACTATAGATTATTTTTTGCCTATCTGAGAAGTTCATATAAATTGAATTATAATAGTATGTACATTTTTATGTCCACTTCTTATTTTCAGCATAATGTTTTTGGGATTCATCCACAGTGCTTTTATATCGGTTGTTCTTTTTTTTTAAGATTTTATTTATTTATTTGAGAGAAAGAGAGAGAGCAAGAGAGAGAGAGAACATGAGTGGGGGGAAGGGCAGAAGGAGAGGGAGAAGCAGGCTCCATCCCAGGGACCTGGGACCATGACCTGAGCCAAAGGCAGATGCTTAATGGATCGAGTCACCCACACTCCCCATCAATTGTTCATTTTTTTAAAAAATTGATAATTAATATTCCTTTTTATAAACAGCACAATTTGTTTAAGAATTCACTTTTGGGGGGCACCTGAGTGGCTCAGGCAGTTAAACGTCTGTCTCTTGATTTTGGCTCAGGTCATGATCTTAGGGTTGTGAGATTGAGCCCCATGTGGGGCTCCACACTCAGCGGGGAGTCTGCTTGAGATGGTCTCCCACTTCCTCTGCCCCTCCCCCTGCTCATCTGTGCACTATCACTGTCTCTCTCTCTCTAAAATAATTAAATCTTAAAAAAGAAAAGAATTCACTTTTTTAAAAGATTTTATTTATTTATTTATTTATTTATTTATTTATTTATTTATTTATTGAGAGAGAGTGTGAGCAGGGTGGGGGTAAGTTCCAGAGAGAAGGAGAGGGAGAAAGCAGACTTGAGCTGAGTGCAGAGCCCCACATGTGGCTGATCTCATGACCTTGAGATCATGACCTGAGCCAAAACCAAGAGTTGGACTCTTAACTGACTGAGCCACCCAGGTGCCCCAAGAATTCACTTTTTGATAGGCATTTTGGACTCTTCCAATTCTGATCTGTTATGAATACACCAATTCTGAAACACCATCCTTGAGTTTTTGTGAGAGGGTTTGTTTTACTTTACTTGGATAAATACCCAGAGTGGGATTGTTGGACCAAATGATGGTTATATTAAATTTGTAAGAAACTGTGTAACCATTTTCCAAAGTGTTTATGCCACAATATGCATTAGCAACGTATGAGAAAAAGGTCGTTATATCATAACCTCACTAAAATTTGTATTCTCAGTCTTTTTTAAAATTTTTAGCTATTGCAGTAATTGTGTGGTGGTATCTCACTGTAGTATTAATTTACATTTCCTTGATGCCTAATAGCGTTGAACAGCTTTTGAAGAGTTTCCTTCATTTTGTCTTTTTAATGTCCTTTGCACATTTTTTTTATTATCTTCTTATTGGCTCATAAGAGTTTTTATACATTCCAGATATGTCCTTTTTCAGAAAAATGAATTGCAGATGTTTTCTGCCAATCTATGTTTTGTATTTTCATTTTGTTAATGAAATGGTGAATTTTGAAGAGCAAAATATTTTTTAAATTTTGACAACGTTTACTTATCAATTATTTCTTTCAAATTTGGTGCTTTTAAGTGTACCGTTTAAGCCATTTTTGCCTACCCCAAACATTTTCTTCTACATTTTCTTCTAGAAGTTTTATCATTGTTGTTTTGACATTTGGGTTTATAATTAACTTTGAGTTAAATTTTATGTATTGTATGATGTAGGGATTGAGATATATATGTAGCACTAAAACCATATCACATTGTTTCAAAATTATTTCTTGAAACGACTATTCTTTCTCTGTTTAATCATCTTGACACCTTTTTGAAAATCAGGCATAATATGGGTGTGGCTATATTTCTCTAATCTTTATCTTTATGCCTATCCTATTGCCAACACCATAATTTCTTGTTTATTTTGACTTTATGGTAAGTGTTAAACTGAGATATTTAAATTCTCCAATTCTGTCCTTTGCATTTAAAATTCTGTTTGCTGTACTATTTCACTTTCAAATACTTACAGATTTTACAAGACACTTGCAAATTTCTACAAAATAAAAGCCTGCAGGGATTTCTCTTGGGATTGTACTGAATCTTTAGATCAATTTGAGAATAATCATCATGTTTACAATATTGAGTTTCCCAATTTATGAACATGGTATATGTCTTACTGTGATGGTTTAAAATATATGTATCAACTTGGCTAGGCTATAGTATCCAGTTGTTATTTTTATTCAGTTAAACTTTAATCTGGATGTTGCCGTGAAGGTATTTTCAAAATGTTATTAACTTGTAATCAATAAAGCAAATTGTCCTCCATAATATGAGTGTACCTTATCCAATCAATTGAAAGCCTTAAGAAAAAAACCTCAGGTGCCCCAAAGAGGAAATATTCAAGACTGCCCTCAAACTCAATACTGCAACATTAACTCCTGCCAGGTATTCCAGTATGCTGGCCGGTCCTACAAATTTTGGATTTACCAGCCCCGACAAACAAGTGAGTTGATTTCCTTAAAATAAATTTCTCTCTTTATTTACATACATCCTATTGGTTCTGTGTTGCTGGAGGACCCTGCCTAATAAATTCTTTTTTCCTCCATTTTTTTAGGATTTAATTTCTTTCAGATATTGTTTAAAATTTTTGCTGTAAAAATATTGCGTATAGTATTTAAAATTTATCCCAAGACATCCAAAGCATTATATGTTTTGATGCTACTGTAAACAGTATTTTTAATTTAGGTTGTTTATTGCTAGTATAAAGAAATTCAACTAATTTTTGTTGTTTTCAAATTGTACTATTCAACTTTTCTAAATTCACTTGTTCGTCTGGTCCATTTTAGTAGATGCCCTAGGATTATTTCTGTGTATGAATATTTTTTCTACAATAGAAGACAAATTACTTTTTTTTTTAAACCTTTACTTGTGCCTTTATTTTTCTGCAAGGTATTTCTCCTTCTTACAGTTTATCTTCAATAAGTTTCATTGCAATACAACCACATCCACTTTATATGTTGTCTATGCCTGCTTTCATACCATCGCGATGGACTTAACTCCTTATGACAGAAACTACATGACCCACACTATTTACTCATTGGTGCTTTACAAAAAAAAATTTGCTACCCCTAGTTTAGAATGTCTAGTAGTTCTTTTATATGGGTTCCAAGTCTCTACTTAAATTCTCCACTTCTCCATTTTGATCATCGACAAATTACTTCTTTATTCCCAATCTGTATAACTTTTATTGCTTTTACTTGTCAATCCAAAAAGGAAAGCAAGCCTTAGAAAAAATTATCAGTACCTTGTTGTGCTGTGAGAAATGATTCATAGAAATGAAAATAGGATTGATACTGAGAAGAGAGAGACAGTATTAAAGAAAAATTTATGGCCATATTTGATTCTACAAACAACTCAGATTTTTCATATGTCTTTGCATACCTAAAATAAAATAGACACATTCAATACAACATTTCTGCAATAATTTCAATCTTCCTGATTATATTTTTACATATATTTAAGGGTGTATTTTTATCCACATTGGAAATAAAATATTTACCAAGTATAGACAAGCATTCAAAAAGAATGTGTGCTCTTTTAACTTCCGAGAACTTTCTAAAAATAATGTATCAGTTGGATAAAATGCAGGAAGACAGCAACATTTTTTCAGGTGTGATTATTTTCAAAGTTGATCAGTAATCATCATTATGCAAAAAAAACAAAGGCAGAATACAGTGACACAAGTGGGCCAAGATAAAAAGAAAGAAATAGTCACTGTTCATACATCATAGTATATTTTGGTCCAGGTGCTACGTGTTCCAAGCGTCTTGCCATTGGCCACCTTAGCATCAGAGTTACTGTCATAAACCCTGGAGTCAAATCGCTTAGGTTCACATTCTTTGTTCACTCTTTGATCACTCTTGATTTTTGTGTTTCAGGTTTCTTCACACATAAAATGGAGATAATTATTGTAGCAACCTAATAGGGCTATTATAAGAATTAAAAGAGTCATTATTTGAAAATGATTTAGAAGAGTGCCAGATACATACTGAAGTAAGTGTGTGTGTTTGTGTGTGTGTGTGTGTGTGTGTGTGTGTGTGTTAAATACAATTTTAAGTACATTCCACCTTGGGAAGAAAGCATATTATTCATATGCCTTAAGGCAAAAGTATAACAGTTGTCCCAAGAATTATTTCCATGATTAGTTCAAGAAGTTATATATTTAATTATGGAAAGATCACAAATTTTACTATAAGAAAAATTTCTTAGTCCATTTTACAGGGTATTAACACAAAGGAAAAAATGTTATTAATATTTTTCATGCATTACCAAAGAACTAAGATTCTCCATCGGCACCCTGTGTTCCTTCTTCCCCTTACTGTTCATTACTTCACAATTTCCTGGTCCTCAGATGGCAGCTTAAATGTGACTTTCTCAGGGAAGTCTCTAATACATGTCTTAATGGAACCTACATTCTTGGCTTATAGTACTTATCACAACTGTAATTAAATAACTGTTCCTGTAGTTATTCTTTTTATGTCTTTTTCACAACAAAATTATAAGATGCTCAAAAACAGGAACCATTCTCATTTGCAACTACATCTGTTTATATCAGTGTCTGACACAAAGTATAATCAGTTACCTGACAGAATGTACCTAGCATACTCTTATTATCTGTAGCTGTTGAGCATATTAAGGGATGCAATAAATACTTGTTGCATAAATGAATAAAGAACTTAACATATCATAAAAATGATAAATTATTATTTTTGATAAAACAAAGATTTTCTGAAGTTATAATGTAAATTTTTGGTGCTGCACCTTGAAAACATTGCCTTATTTCACTGCCCAGTATTATAATTCTGGTCAAGTTGTCTGGCATTTACTTGATGTTTTGACTATGTGTTTGTATTAAGGACCAAGTGAGAGGCAGATTTTTGTGATAGTCCCCAATAGTCTGGCCCCTAGTGTAAATATATGTTCTTCCAGTATTCCAATAAAACACTAATCTGGGTGCTGCTATAAAGGTATTTGCAGATGTAATTAAGATTCCAGATCAGCTGACTTTACAACAGGAAAGCTTTCTATTAGAGGGCTTTGTAACCCTTCAAATCTAGGTCTAAAGGTTATGGACTAGAGGTGAGGGGAGGTGGTCAGAGTTGTGAGAGGAATTCCATGCAGGAGAGATTCTGCATTGCTAGCTTTGAAGAAGGTAAGAGACAAGTGGAAAGGAATACAGGCAGCCTCCCATCGCTGAGAGTGACCTTCAACCGACAGCCAGGAAGGAAATAGGAACCTCAGTCTTTCAGCTGCAAGGAACTGTATTTTGCCAACAACCTGAATGAGCTGGGCAACAAATTCTTTGCCAGATCCTCAAGAACACAAGTTAGCTAACATGTTGAATTTTAGCCGCTGAGACACTAAGAAGAAAACCCAACAACATCGTCCCCACGCTTCTGACCCACAGACTTGTGAGCTAATAAATGGGTGCTCACTTAAGCCACCAACCTTATAGTACTTTATTATGCAACAATAGAAAAAAGATTACATCATAGAAACAAGTAGATTTGCTACAAATGCAAAGAAAAGTTGCACAGGGATTAGATGAATTAAATTTGTCTGACCATAGCTTTCTAAGACTCAAGTTGAACCATTTAATAAGAAAACTTTAAAATACTCAGGGTGCCTGGGTGGCTTAGTAGTTAAGCATCTGCCTTTGGCTCAGATCATGATCCCAGGGTCCCGGGATCGAGTCCCATGTCAGGGCTCCCTGCTCCACTGGGAAACCTGCTTCTCCCTCTCCCACTCCCCCTGCTTGTGTTCTCTCTCTTGCTGTGTCTCTCTCTGTCAAATAAATAAATAAAAATCTTTAAAAGAAAATTTTAAAATACTCAATTTTAACTGTGTAATAATAAAATTTATTTTAATAAATAAATAAAATGAAACAGTTATGGTTGAGTCTTCAAACAGATGAAAGAAGCAGTTTATTAAATTACTTTGTTACAAACATCCTATAAAATAGCTCCAGTCAACATGAGAACATTGAATATTCAGCAGGGATTTTGCTATTTATGCTTCGATACAAAACACATGCGGACTTCTATGTATATGCCAAAGAGATAGTCCAGATTTGCAGATCTCCAAAGTTTGTTTCCTTCAACACCTGTTGGCCTTCATCACTTCTGTTTCATGTGCCTGTTTGAACCCTGACACTTCCTGTAGAAATCACAAAGGAGAGAGAATAATTACAACCCCCCTTGTGTTCGAAGATCAGATCTGTGCCATTTTTTCTGTGTCCTCCTACAGAAGAGGTGACTCTGTAACCTCGAGACCATAAGGACAATAATTCTTCTGTGTAACTGAAACAATCATTATTCTGAGTCAGGAAAACTGCAGGTGGAAGAATCAAGCAGAAGGGCAAGGTGAAGAGCAACTTCTGCTTTTCTTCAACCTTGGGACAGCTGCTACACCAGATTAAGTACAATTCCCAGCACTTCTTCCTTGTTCTTCATAATGTTTTGGGAGCAATACTGAGCATCTCTTGTCTATTCGAGTCCCTAGCATTACTGTCTCATGTTACTTTATTACCATAATAAGCTTGTGAATCATAGTAACTAACTCAGTAGGGCTCCTATGGTGAATTCATTTTCATAACCTCTTTTGTTGTCACAAATGTGATCCAAAAAGATGCCAAGTCAGCAGTTCCTCGCTGCTTATTAATATAGCACATTACGGAGATTCATTTAAAACTTCAACAGATGTAATATAATGAAACCCTCTACTTACAATTACAATTACACTAACACTTAATAATAATTGGGCCTCTGTGCCTATACTTCATTTTGCTCCAAAGACAACTGGATCTTTTCAAAAGTAGCTAACCCCTCAGCAGATGTTCCACTTAAAAAACCAACATAATTGAGGAAGAAAAAGTGGTTATGGTGTAAGCAGCAAGTGTGCAACTGAAAGGTAGAAATTAGAGCGATTGGGGGATCTGAGTTGTTCTTAAAGAGAAAACAATGTTGCAAAATGAAAATCAGGAGGCTTACTGACAGTATATAAACACATGGAAGTAAGAAGTAGTAAAAATGTGTCTCCTGATTAGCACAGCTTGTTGCCATTAAATTAATATGTGGAATTATATGTCAAGTGTAAACAAGCTTTTCATAAACAGCTCATCCCATCAAACTGTTTTTGAAGGCTCGGTAATGGCAGAGACTCTAAGTGGCTGTTCTAGTGATTAACATAACACCTATTTTTCAATCATACCCTATTTGCCTCTGTTATAACATCTATCTCCTGTCACAAATAGAGCTGCAATATAGATTTACACACTAAATCCTGAAGAACCATTGCATACAAATACTCAACAATCTTCTCCAAATGCAAATATAGATTTCAGAACTTTAATGACTCAACAATTCTCTATAATGTGACCTCACTGTGATCTCACAGTGACACTTGCAGTTTTAAATGGAATTTACTAAATGATACTATCACCTCCACATGCTTAATTTTCATTTTAAGTAAATAATTGAATAAATATCATTGAGTTTTAAATTGGTGGTGAAACACAGTGATAAATAATAAGATGTTTATAATCTATGTTTTAGGAAAATGTATTTGTAAGTACCCACAATTATGCTTTAATGATCCAAGCTAAGTGAATGCTCTAATACCTGCTGGATATCAGACGTTCTTCCTTCCCCTGGGGAATTTAGAGTCTAGAAAAATGCATCCAATAAACAAACATATAATGATAAATTGTGACAACTGCTGTGACTACAATAAAAGTAGGATTATGTAAGAGAATAGCCCCAGGGATCAGTTTAGAACATATGATCTAGAATGGGACTTTTCACAAAGTGTCAGTTTAACTGAGACAAAGTCACCCAGAGGATAGTTTGGGGTGAAGTGAATGAGAAGAAGTAGTTCCAGGCTGAGAATATGTACCTAAAAGCACTGAGAAGCAGATCAAGGTAGATTGTACATAGTCTAGGATAGAGTTGGAGATATGGGGTGAGTTCAGTTGACCAAGAATCTCTTAGGGCAGGTTGAGGAATTTGGGATTTTATTTTAACTACATTGCAAAGTCATGAAAATATTTTAAGTACATGGAAGGTGTACTTAAAGGTGTACATGACAAATTAATGTTAATCTTTTGAAACATCACTTTGGATGCTCTGTGGAAAGGGTACTATGAGATCAATTCAAAAGCTACTGCAATAATCTAGGTGAGTGATGCTGGTTTAGATTAAGCATTAGACATTAAGTCTTTGGGAACTATAACTATGCATGAGTCTGTAACGTTTCATAAGACACAAGAAAAATTATCCTGTTAGTGATATGAGATTGTATTTATTTGTGTACTTATGAGTTTTTACTGCCTTGCCTTTTTGTATAAGGTTCTAATGTGCAGTTTTATTAAAGATACTGTTAATTAAAAATAAATGTGTGGCAAAACATGGTGAAGTGGACACTGGGCAAAAGACAAAAGGTAAAGACCAAAAATGAGGAAAATTGATTAAGTTATAAGCTATACTATCCTGCATATTAACTAGAAGTGGAGCACAATTTGCTTATAAAATTTCTAGAAATTAATAAAAGTGTGGAAACATATTTCTGTTTACAAAATATGAATATTTTGAAAACTCCTAAAAAAATTAGAACTGTCTGATACAGAATTCCTGATACTGATACTCAATGTGAAATCTTTCCATATGAAATCCTCAAATAAAAATTCTATGTCTAGAGAAAAATGACCCCCAAAATTCATAGTACTTATGTGGATGTAGTATGGCCAGGCTTATTATTTCTTCCCCAGAATTAATTTTGGGCTTGTCCTAGCTGCTGTTTCAAATAAATGGTCTCTAAATCTCAGCACAGACTTAAGTCCAGGCTCTGCGTAGACCATTACAAATTCAAGAGAATGGTCCAATACTGAGGAAAGGTCAGAAAAAGAATGACCAGAATCCTTATTCCTAACAGGGTCCTCCACGGGGTGCTGAAGAATGTAACTACTAAGGGAAAAACTCAGTCCAAACCCGGACCTGAATGACAGGAAGGAAAAACACAGTGGTGAATTGCAGCTGGACACGTCAGAGACAGCAAGAACGGTGCCCTCCGAGGGACTGGCTTTGCATACTGGCTCTGCATTCAGCAATGTTTTAAGCTCTCTGAGCCTCACTTACTTGGTTATAAAATGCTGATAAGACTGGCTGAACAGAGCCATTGTGAGGATTAGAGATGACGCGTGCCTGATGCACGATAAGCACTTAAGCATCGTGACTATTTTTCTTTACTTATTTTAAACAGAAAATAAAGCTTATTTAATGTTGCCTCCAGAAACTTAATGCTCGCAAAAATAATGCCAGTAAAATTGCTGATCTAATGAAATTGGCAAGTGGCAGCACATTTTGTTTTACTGTAAGATACCAAGGGAGTAGGGAGGTATTTTATACAGTAACTTACTATAGTATATAAATACACACTGATCATCCCACCAATTTCTGAAAAGTCGCTCTTGAGACAGTAACAATCACCAGGTGTTCTTACCACTAAGGGAAAATTTGGCAGTTATCAGGGTGTTCGCGGGGCGGTGTGGAAGACGAAAGCCGCAGGGAAGTGGTAAGGGGGGAAGACGCATATAAAACATAATAGCAATACACTACCCACTTTACTATGAAGCACACCCTTAGTTTCAGATCAAATTATGTGCTGATCTTTTGGCCTGAGAACAAAGAACATATTACAAATTCATCTTCTTTTTTTTTCTTTCTCTGTGATATTTTAATATTGGTTCATTATTTTTGGAAATCAAGAATTTCATACACTTATGAGATTACATATTAATCATATGAAATAAATGTATAAGAAAACAACCATGTTATCTCAAAAAATATCTTTTGTGCACATTCTCAATGATCTTGGGTCACGTATATTTAGCTCTGAAGGACTTAACTGCTTCTGTCCCAAGAGCTGAAGTTCAACTCTATCTGCGTGTCTACGACAATCTAGACTACCTGACAGCAGATTTGTGCAAGTGGTTTTCACTCTTCAGCCACTCTTCAGGCTTTATTTACAAATATAAAGACATTAAGGATAATGCAGTATGGAATTCTTAAACTATTTTTCAATATGCTTTCCTGAAATAGCACTAATCTGGAAAATACATAAGCTAGTAGGTATAAGTGCATTTGTGTGCAATGCTCTTCCACTTTTTATTATTCTTTTATCTATTATGAACATTTAAATATATGTTGCATAATGTTCAGAGGTAAATGTATTCTCATTTCTTTGGAGTTATTTTTCTAGTCACAATGAGTCAGAGAGAAATCAAAGGTAATAATAGAATTAAAAAAGTATAAATTGCAATGTTTGTGTTTATAGTCATCTTGTAAGAGAAGACTGGGAGCAAGCGTTTCTAAGTAGATACTTTGATAATAAATAAGAATCTGGCTAGCAAATATTGGTGTGATATTTTGAATTTTCTACTACATACTCATGGAAAGCCAAAAATGAAAGTAGTTTGAGTGCAGAACAGTAGAGTTGACAGTCAACTGGTTATGGTGATCTGGGACAAATTTTCACAAAATATAAGGCCCATAGAACTGGATTAAAGAATGTAATTTGGGTAAGTTGGTCAGAGGTTATTTTGCTCCCCCTGCCCCCCACTCATCTGTCCTCTGGTTAAGAAGCACAAAGTAAAAAGCAACCAAGAAATTAGGCATCTGACCATGGTTCTGTTCTTTGAGGCAACCACAGTGCTCTTGTTCGCTCAATTCCCATTCCAAAATTGCCATTGTCATATACAATCTGCCAGGACACTTTTGTAGTGGGGAAATGATAGCGGTACATTGAATTTGAGAGTTTTCTTTTTCAAAAGTATTTTGTTGTTTGCAGTCAGAATAAGAACCTTGCTGTATCTACACTGGGATATAGCAGTATCCCAGTGTAGAAGGGGCGAGAAAATGGACAGATGGAAAGAATCACGGTTTATCAGAGTATTATGCATAAAGTTCTCAGATAGAAATTAAGCCATATGCTGATGCACATTGCCTACTGTCCAAGTCTGGTCCAGAGAAAAGGCTTCAAGAGGCTGAGATTTGAGTCCAGTAAACACCAAACATTCATTTGGTAAATAGCAGATTTTGACAGATGACTCTCCATTCAAGAATCAGTAAGTCAAGGATAATTTAGGGTTGAAAAATGACTCCCCTTCTTTGTCTGCTAATTTCACAGTATCCTGCTGGAAGGAGTCAGTATCTTTGCTGATTGTCACATTCTTGCAGTGCCCTCTACAGCCTTTCTGCCAGGCTTGGGGACAACAGGTTGGTTGACAGCTAAAGGATGTGCTTTCAGGTATGACAGACCAATAAAAAGTAGGAAAAATAATGAGTAAATGCCCTTTTTACATGTTCCTGGTTACTAGAATACATTTTAAAGCCACCCTGGTGCTCATAAGCAGTATTCTCCAGGGTGAAGATCCCTCATGAATACCTTTCAGAATATTCTATCCAAGTAAATTAAAAAATTATACTTCCATTGGATGGTTACTGATTTATTAATTAAAAGTGCTTTTTAACAAGTTAAAATCGCCTTTTAATTGATGATGAGTTAACAATTTGTTGCTTTAAAATCTCAGCTACATAAAAATAAAATGTTTATACTGCAGATTAGGAACCCCAAAAAGAAATATTCCCTTCAACTAATTGTTGGAACTGTCATTTTGCAAACCAATAAATGATGCTAGGATGCCTTTAATGAGAAAGTCCAATTTGATGTAAGGAAATTACACAAAATAAAACTTCCAGAAAACTGCAAAAACAAATGAACAGATGGGAAAGGATTTAGGACGAAACTCATAAGGTGGTAGCAGAACTTTCTTCTTATTACCACAGTTACACCTTTAAAACACAACTGGCTGGTCTCAGGGGAATCTATAATGACAGCAAAAACGGTTTAGAGCACAAAATAAAAAGTTATTCTGCACAAATTAAAAGACTATAATGTTTTTATGTCCCTTTCTTTTAAAGAAAATCTGTAGTAAGTTAATGTGGAGTTTAAAAGATATCAACATAGAGATAAAAAATTGTGTCCACAGTCACACTCAGTATCACAAGCCAGTTTCATAAAACACAAACACAGCCACAGATAGTTTTAATCTGAAGTTTGTTTCTTGTCAGATCACATCTTGGTATTTCTTTTTGTAGTAAATAAATGCAAAAACACATGTCAAAATGAAAACTAATGTATTTTATACCTGGTTTGGGTTAATAGTGTAAATTTATCAATGAATATTGAAACTAAAAGTAGAAAAAAACACTACAATTTGTTCTCTTTCCAAAACAGAAACGGTAAATCACACAATCACATAATTTGTTCTGTTATATATTGTAAAGGTTATGTTTATACTACAAACTGTGAATGAGATTAATGAGTTTTCTCAGCACAGTAAACCTCCTCCAAAGAAACAGAAGCTCAATTGCAATAAATCATGGGTTTATGTTCACGTATTTATGGGATGGGAAAGATTTAGAGTTCCTCTGTACAAAAAGCCATCCCAAAGTAAAAGAGAAAATTATGGCATCCGTAACATAAAGGTAGACAAACTGGGGTAACCTGAAAGTTGTACATTCATGCACTTTAATAATGTCAGTAATTTATTAAAAGTAATTATCATGGCACATTTTCATGGTTATACTTCACCAGAAGTGACAAAATGCTAGTTCAATATGTTAGTTACCTTCACATGATTATGTATCAAGACAAATTAAATTAGAGCTGTCATTTTTCTACATTTCCCTTAAAACTAAATACTTTTTTCCCCAAAAAATGTGTCAGCATTATTACAGGTGACATGGTGTAATTCATCCACTATAAAATATCTCATACTATTATTTATGCCAAAAACTCAGTTTCATATCATTTTCTAATGATAAGGTTTTGTTCTTTGTTTATAAACAAAGAAAAAAACTGCTAACCACATTTGACTATCTGGTAAGAATGTACTCTATGAAATTTATTTATATATAAAGAGGTTTGGGGGATGAATTTTGTGGACAAACATCTTAAAGACAATCTAATATCATTTTTAAGCGAATAGTATCTCTGCAATTTGTGGCATCCTCCTGGAAAAGTTAACTGAAGCCAAGTGCTAAAATACAATTATAACAATCCTAACCTAGATGCCAAGATCCTCGTAAATTTTACTTTGCCCATACCTCTAAATGAAAGAGTCACTATTGGGAAAAGTAGAGTGACCTTTCTACTCAATATCTTGAAAAGAAAAAACAAAATAGAATCTGATATATTCTGCTTCCGGGAATGTCATTCAACCTGGTTCAAATGTGATATAATGCTAAGAAAAGAGGAAATCACGTTTCAAAATATAGCAAGATCATTTCAAGTGAAAGAGTGATAAATAAAAAAATTCTTATGAGAGGATCAAGAAAATAATTTCAGGGATGCCTGGGTGGCTCAGTCGGTTAAGTGACAGCCTTCGGCTCAGGTCATGATCCCAGGGTCCTGGGATCGGGTCCCACATTGGGCTCCTTGCTCAGCGGGGAGTTTGCTTCTCCCTCTGCCTCTGCCTCTCCCCCTGCTTGTGCTCTGTCTCTCTCTCTGACAAAAAAAAAAATAAAATCTTTAAAAAAATTTAAAAAAAGAAAATAATTTCAATTCTTCCAATTAATGATGCAGTAATCAATTTGAATAAAATATTGTAAGGCCTGGAATGTCATATTTTAGACATTTTAAATGGGTTGCTTTTGCCATCTGTGTTCAGAAAGAGATCAGACAAAGCACAGAACTAAACTTAGATCTTCTGTTCTCACAGGTGAGTAAAGAGTCTTTGTTAAAATTTATACAACCTTAATTAATTAACCATGGAATAGGGGCTTTCTAATGGAGGAAACAGAAGTTACTCAGATTTGAAGGCAATATAACTTTTTTTTTAAGATTTTATTTATTTATTTGAGAGAGAGAGAAAGAGAGATAGAGAGCATGAGAGGGAAGAGGGTCGGAGGGAGAAGCAGACTCCCTGCTGAGCAGGGAGCCCGATGCGGGACTCGATCCCGGGACCCCAGGATCATGACCTGAGCTGAAGGCAGTCGCTTAACCAACTGAGCCACCCAGGCGCCCGGCAATATAACTTTTCTAACATAGATTATATTAGGTCTTTTGAGAAATTTGGGTCGATTACTGCATGGACACTCATATTACCAAAATATTTTAATCCATCAAGTTTAGATATTTCCAAATAACATATATAATGAGCACCACTTCAGATAGAGCCAAAGTACAAAAATTAATGATGCACAATACTGTGAAAAACCCAAGAGTGAAGATAAAATTTATATAATATGAAAGATTTTGATATTAGCAGAAATGAAAACTTTTTTCTTTAAACAATATGCAATCTCAAAAGAAAGCATACTCTATATTGATTTCTAGGCAACAATAAATAGCAACTGATGAAAGGTGAACTCTTTCTGATTTGGCACCCTTCTTGACACCATATTATTAGCAAACATCTCAGTCTATATAATACATAAAGTGTTACATGTCACATTTTCACAAACACAAACTGTCTACTTTTACATATTTTTTTATTCCTCTAGCGCTGGCAGACTATTTCTTAACAGTAATAGGCAAGTGAGGTAAGTGTATTATTTTTATTTTATTACAGAAACCTTCAAAAGGATCCATCTTATTTCCAGCAAAATTGTTCCCTTTCTCTCTGAACACAGAAAACTATAAAAAGTGTTAGTAGCATACTTTAGTAGTATGTTCACACTCGTTCAGTATTTTTATATCGGCTTGGTAGGAACCATATTATTAGCAAATTATAAAACACCAGACTCAAAAAATAAGCCAATCGGTACACTTATTCTTACCTTTTAAAGTCATACTATAATAAGATGATGTCAAAAGGAAGAGCATTTCGACTTTAGCTCTTTCTTAAAACTTAGCTCATTCACAGTCGGTTTTATTTAGAAACCTTCTACATCTTTTCATTTCTAAGAACACTATTGTGTTAGATAAAAAAAAATAAGTTTATTTAATAAATTTAATGAATGAAATTTCATAAAAAAAAATAACGTTATGACCACAGCAAAAGAACATCAAATCTTTCCCCCATTTACACAGGACATAGTTATGCTTTATTAAGAATTAGTTCCAGAACACCAAAACTAAGGTTAATTAAAATGTTGTTGATGAAGATTTGGAGCCCAGTGAAGGAGTGTTTCACAGGCTCAAGGTAAGTTCGAATCTGCACAACATTCAAAGTAAGTAGTTATAACAAGCTTAAAATAAACAAGCAGATAGACGAAACTAATGCCAATCTGATGGCAAACGCTCTTATTTTCATTCATTTTCAAATGAATTCAAATCTTCACATGACAAAAACTTTAAGCACAAATAACTTTACTGATGAAATCTATCAAGAAATAAAAAAGAAATACAATCAAATTTACCCAAATCCTCTTAGAATATAGAGAAAGTGGGTATATGTCCTGGTTTATTTTCTGATACCTTAATATCTTAATACCATAACCTTACTACCAAAACATAATGAAAAATTATCAAAAAAGGACAAATATCCATCATAAATACAGATGAAAAAGTCCTTGGAAATATAAGAAAATAAAATTCACCAATGTGTAATAAAATATAATACAACATGTCCAAGTTATGTTTAACCCAAGAAGGCAGAAATGGTTAACTCAAAAATTAATCAATCATTACATTATATTAACAGAAAAAAATGAGCACAATTACATGATTATCTCAATATATAAAAAATTGCATGACAAAATGAAACACTTTTATGTTTAAAAAAAACTCAGCAAATTAGAAATGAATAAAAAGCATCTTTAAAAAATCTGTTTAGCATAGTTAATCCTAAAGAATTTAGTGCTTTTCTCCCAAATATCATAAACAAGGCAAGGAAATACTTTCTCAACACTTTTGTTTGAAGTTTTACAAGTGAGCAAAGTAAAAGGCGAAAAAAATAAATTTTAAAAAATAGAGTAAAGATTAAAGTGAAAGAAATATAACTGTCCCATTCACAGGCACTATTATTTATACAGAATCCTAATACATAAAATCCTAAGTGATCTACAAAACAACAACTAAACTAAAAGCATATCCTGAAAGTTCATGGGATACAAAGTCAATATATAAGAATCAATTTAATGGCGCGCCTGGTTGGCTCAGATGGTTGGGCGTCTGCCTTTGGCTCAGGTCATGATCCCAGAGTCCTAGGGTCGAGCCCCGCATCGGGCTCCCTGCTCGGTGGGGAACCTGCTTCTCCCTCTCCCTCTGCCTGCTTCTTCCCCTGCTTGTACACACTCTCTCTCTGTCAAAAATAAATAAAATCTTAAAAAAAAGAATCAATTTAATTTCTATAATTTAGAGCAAAATAGAAAAACATAGCTTAAAAATAAAAGATAAATATATTAGAAAAGTTAGGCTGTGGATAAACAAGGTTTCTGTATTAAAATCTAGAAAATATTAAGAGGAATTAAAGAGACCCAAAAAGTTGGAGAGATATATCAGATTCATGGATGAGAGGACTCAGAATGTTTAAAATGTCACTCTCTCCAAATTAATGTCTTAATCCTAATAGCAATGAGGTTTTTGTGTTTGTTCGATTTAATAGCAAATGACAAAGAGATCCTAAAATTCATAAGAAAATATTGAGGACTAGTACAGATAGACAAATCTTGAAGAACAAGTTTGGAAATCTTGAAATCAAGATTCAATATAAAGCTAAAGTAAAAACAAATGAGAACAATGCAATACATAAATGAAACAGAACACAGAGCCCAGAACTAGACTCGACATTGTTTTTCTACAACGGCACCCAAGCAATTCGGTAAATAAAAACAAATATTGTTTAACAAATGGTGCTAGAATAACTGAATGTACATATGGGGAAAAATTCAGACTCCTATTTCATTCCGCACATAAAATTATTTTAATAACATAGCAACCTTGGGTTAAAAGCAAAATATTCTTAGACTAGACAGAGAAAAAATAAGAAAAGAAAAAAATTAATTAGACTTTACTGAAATTAAATACTTCTGTTCTCTAAAAAAATACTTTTAAGAAAATAGGCAAACCACAGACTGAGAAACATGAAAAAAATGGAGAGTCTCAGCGGTTTGTTAGAAAATTATGTATAAGAAGTTTGAGAACAGGCAAAAGAAATATATTATGAAAAAAATGATTATTGCCTCTTGAGGGTGGATGGAAGTGACTCACTGGGAAGAAGCATGAAAAAATTGTAGAGTTAGGGACTTGTTCTTTATCTTCATCTGGACATAAAATACAACACTGTATGCATAGCCTGGATCTAATTATCAGAAAATATGTATTACCCCAGCTGAGGCACATTCTACAAAATCACAGGCCTATAGCCCAAAAATGTCAATATCAAGAAAGACAAAGACAACACATGTTCCAGATTTCAAGAACCTAAAAAAACAGGGCAACTAAATACAATGAATACATCATCTTGGATGGGTTTTTGGAACAGAGTAAAGAGATTATTAGGGCAATTGAAAAAAAATTTGAGTATGGATTGGGATAATGTAATAATGACAACTCTCCAGATTTTGATAATGGACTGTGGTTATGTCAGAGAATCTGGAGGAAATATACATTGAAATATTGAAGAGAAAAGTAAATAACATCTCCAGCTTATTTAAATGGTCAAGAAAAATGTGTGTGTATATAAGAGAATAATAAAGGAAGTGGATACTTTCTGAATTGTATAAAAGATAGAGCATAATTTCTTTACTACTTCTGCAAGCTTTCTCAAAATTTAATGCATCAAAATAAAAATCACATATACACAAATCTAGAAGCAGTATGAGACAGAAAAAAAATGGAGGGCGTCGGGGTGATAGAAGGCTGAGAGATAATACAACAGAAATTTAGAGTTCTCAGCTCTGAGAACACACGATTCCTTTTGTTTTAAAAGAAGCAATTGTTATCCAGATGAAGGATAGTGGAGGAAAGCCTTGGAGAATATAGTCAGGAAAAAAATAACTCGCCATCTGGAGGACGACTGTACTCAGAAGAAGGTGCGTTTGCTTATGAATTTTATTTAACAGAACCATGTCTACTACAAGGGCAAAAAGTAAAAAGAACCTCAAAGTTTCAACTTAGAAAGAATTTTCTTTAATGTTACATGACTTGCTCAATATACACTGACCAAGATAGGTCAGTGTTAGTCCTCGATCTCCTACTTAGTAGTTGAATATATAATTTAAATTTTATGTGCATGAATTTTCTGATTTGTAAGTAAAGCAACAGGGATATCTGATTCATGGAATTGTGAAAATGTAGTGACAATTCATGTAAAAATTATAAAACATTAAACACAATAATTACTCAATAACAACTAATCAACTATTAAATATTATATGAGATGTCATTATGCACCTAAGTATAAAAATTATAGCATCCCCTCATATTAATAGATACAAATAGATAATAAATATCATTAGATTCCATGTTGTGTGCTGTAAACACTTGAGAAAAATAAACATTAATTGCTAAAGTAAATTTTTATTTAAAGCTTTTGACATAGGGGCGCCTGGGTGGCTCAGTAGGTTAAGGCTGACCCTTGATTTTGGCTCAGCTCATGATCTCAGGGTCCAGGGATCAAGCCCTGTGTCAGCCTCCGTGCTCTGCAGGAGTCTGCTTGAGGATTCTCACTCTCCCTCTCCCTCTGTCCCATCCCCCGCTCATTCTCCCTCTCTCAAATAAATAAATCTTTAAAGCTTTTGACATAAAGTGTGACCTTTGACTATAGCAGAATCGTGAAGACATATTATCTTAATTTTCCTTCTGCCTTTCAGGGCTATGTTCTGTTTTGAATAGTTTGATCTGTGTTCCATTGGCAAACAAAATTTTGCAAAATGCGGGCAGCTTTGCAAATGTTTCTCAGGTATAGAACATATCTGAGCTGCTGTCTTGGGAACTAGGCCATTTTTATACAATGTGTTGCTGCATATACTTTAAATGTCAAGATATGCTCTCAAGACTATATAGGCTTTTCATGAAGTCTGAATTAAAACACTGTCACATTTTTAATTCTACACACACTGATTTATGAACAATCACAGTAGATTTTCTTGACACTATTTTCTGACTTTTAAAGCTTGGTCTAGTATTTCTAGTTAAGTACATTTTCTATTGTTTTCCATGGGATGCTAACAGTTCTAAAACTTTAATAAAAAAGTCTCAGTCATTATATATATTTGATATATATATATATTTATATATATTATAATATATATAAAAATCATTTAATGTAAAAATTAAAAAAATCAATCATGATATTAAATATGCTAAACACATCTGTGTACGTATAATTCTACACACATATATAATGAAATCCACAACTGTTATAAAATTTCAGTGGGTTAAGAAAGTCACATTGAATGCTCCATAAATCAGTAATGACAATATATGTAGTTACAATATGGGAAGGATCTTTGAAAAAAAATCACATACATATGTAAATTATGAAAATGCTTATAAAAAGAAACATAATATCCTCTATAATTGTGATAAAAATAGTGAGCTATAATTTCTGGTTTTAAGTAACTTTTCATAAATTAAGAATTTAGGATTTGACCCTATAACAGTCTTTTATGATGTATATTGCAATCTCATTGTCTTCTCTTTAGAGACAAAGTGCTTGTTTATTTTGGAAGTGAATATGGCAATACAACAAAAAAATTTACTACAGTTTGTTGAAATTTAAGTGACACATGGAACACATTTTTTTTTTTTTTGGAACACATTTTAATAGAATGCCTAGGAATTTGTACATCTATCTAATTTTCAATGATTAAGTTATTCATCATCCAAACATGACTTTCTCTACTTCCACTTATTCAAATTTTAAAAACCCAACCAAAGGATTAAAGGCTCATTTCAAAGCTATACACTACACGCTATATAGCTATGCATGATACATTGTAACGTGTTTGAATATAAGTGAGAATGGTAAGACAAGGAAAAAGGAAGGAACTGAAATTAAGAATCATCAGTGATATGGATAGTGCACATAGGGGCTGTGTGGGATTCCTTACATTTTTACTTGCAGTCCAGGAAGCAACACAGTTATCAGTAATGTGATCCATAATCATCCATCAAATAAATACAAACTAATTGCTTGGCAGACATTTGATTCTTCTTAGTATTTAAACCAGATATATTTACTGTTTTCTGAAGACATTTTAAAAAAAGAACTTCGCAATTCTCAAAAGAGGTCAAGCTGCTAGTCTGTGAAAGCATGTTGAAAAGAGTCTATTTGTTTGCTTTCTTGCTCCTGGACCATTCTCTCTTCCTTCCTATTAGAGAGATCTTCCTAAGATGCAAATCAAATCCTTTCTTCCCCCAATCCTCCGACGGTATTTTACTGCACGTGGAATAAAGGCTGGCCTCCTCACTGGGTTCTACAAGGCCCCATATGAACCGGTCCTTACCTGAGTCTTATGCACCATCTTAGAGCTGGCATCCGCTCTGCTCCTCTCACTCACCTTCTTAAATGCTGCCCTTCTTTCCGATTTTCAAATAAGCCCAACTCAGTAGAGTTTAGTGTTGTTGCACTTGCATTCCCTTCTTCACAGAAGGCTTTTCCTCCAGATCTTCTGATGCCTGACTAACTCCCTTAATTTGGGCCACTCCCTAAATATTACCTTCCATGAGAGAACTTCCTCACTGACCCTGTCCAAAGTGATCCCCTCTGCAACACATACCCTCTATTATAATACCTTGTTTTTATCATCTTCAAGAATTTACAAGTGTGATAGAGATTAGTATACTTTTTTTTTTTAGTTATTTGTTATTTATCTCTTCTCCTCACAAATATAATATAGCACAGCCCAAGAAGCTGTTGTGTCAATGTTACCCCCAGCACCAAGAACAATGTCTGGCTCAGAGCAGGCATTTAATAATGATTTTTGAGTGATTCAAAGAATGGGTAACTAATACAATATAAACTGAGTACATGGCTCTCTGACTTCTTTGATAATACAAGAGCAGAAATGAACTATCCAAAGGAGGAGTTTTCAATCCCCAAAATCAGAGGATTCTGCAGAGGGGCCAAAAGAGTTGATGAATGACTGTGTGTTTGTGGTTGTCCTCACATGCTTCAAACTGAGCAGATTCTTAAAAATCTGTTTCATCTCAAGTTCTGTGTAAGATCTCCTTGGAGAATAATGGTTTTGCCTGTTAAACAACAGCCTTTAAAACAATGCAACAATGTTTAAGAACCAATGATCTATACTAATGGATGCAATGTTCATAACCTTATGGCAAGCCTCCATCAATTCTTTTTTTTTTTCTTTTCAACTAAAATTTGATAGATCTTGGGCAATATTGGGCTCAAGATTACTTCCCTGGCAAACCCTCTTAGGGAAACTAGTCTATGTAACTATTCAAGTGTAGAGCAGTGTGCTTTCACAGTAAAACCACTAACTTTCTTATAAAAATTATAGATCCATACTGGAACTCTTGATTGGATATAAGGTTGCCACATGTCTGTTGAAAAGGAGCCAGAGAGGGGCACCTGGGTGGCTCAGGCATTAAGTGTCTGCCTTCGGCTCAGGTCATGATCCCAGGGTCCTGGGATCGAGCCCCGCATCGGGCTCCCTGCTCAGCGGGAAGCCTGCTTCTCCCTCTCCCTCTCCCCTTGCTTGTGTTCCTGCTCTCATGATCTCTCTCTGTCAAATAAATAAATAAAGTCTTTAAAAAAAAAAAAAAAGGAGCCAAAGAAGTACATGCTAGTAGAGTCAGTTTCTGCTTACATAGATAAATTAAAATTGAAGGCCCAGATTTCTCCCCCACAAGATGATATTAGTTAATATTTTTGCTTTCAGGCCCTCAAGCAATGGATAATCTTTGAGAAGTGTCATTTCATTTAGTCCTAACAACAATTCTGTGGAGATATTATTATTATTTCCATTTTACAAGTAATTCATGTAGTTTGAATACAGAGACATTGCTCCTGATCATGTTGTTATGATTTAGTCTAAATTTCTTAAAAACAATTTTAACCGAGATAAATGAAGGAGGAAAAGTGCTTACTAATTATTAACTACAAAGCTATTAAAAGTTGGGACAGTAGTTTTTTCAAAAAGCATCTTTGACTCTAATGTAGATAAATTACATCATTTTTTAAGATTTTATTTATTTATTTGACAGAGAGAGAGAGACACAGCGAGAGCAGGAACACAAGCAGGGGGAGTGGGAGAGGGAGAAGCGGGCTTCCCGCCCAGCAGGAAGCCCAATGTGGGGCTCTATCCCAGGACCCTGGGATCATGACCTGAGCCCAAGGCAGACGCTTAATGACTAGCCACGCAGGCGCCCTAGATAAATTACATCTTATATATGATATTTATTTGTAGGAATATTCACTTAATCTAACTCCTATAATTAAGGGGGTCAGAGTATTTACATATGTACATGGACACACACACACACACACCACACAATATTTTTTTCAGGACAGCAACATAGACATGGTTTTCAGTTAGTCTGTTATTTCAAATCCCCAAGAAGCACATTAAAAAGGATCATCAGACTTGTAAGTGTTTATGAAAAAATTCATCAAGAAAGAACCCTATAGCACCTCCTTCTCGTGACTGCAAGGGAGGACATGATTCCAAAGAGAGTTAATAACCAGAGACCTGGATTGCACGGGTAGCTGGTAAGGGGGGTCTTTATGAATATCTGCTCACAAAAACAGCCTGAAAAAGGCAATCTAAAAAGTATTCATGGGGCACCTGTGTGGCTCAGTCAGTTAAGTGTCTGCCTTTGCCTCAGGTCATGATTCCGGGGTCCTGGGATCCAGCCCCGCATCGGGCTCCTTATCCAGCTCCCTGCTCAGCGGGGAGCCTGCTTCCTTCTCTTCCTGTGCTGCTCCCCCTGTTTGTGCTCTCTCCCTCTCTCTCTAGCTCTCTTTATCTCAAGTAAATAAATAAAATCTTAAATAAATAATAAAATAAAATAAAATAAAATAAAATAAAATAAAATAAAATAAAA